>NC_083223.1:229102194-229403014 GCF_032191835.1 Heteronotia binoei | reverse complement strand
CATACGGTATGTAGACAACAATTGTTCATTGACATATTTTTAGATGTTTGGAAACCTTTTATAGATGTTTATGTGTTGACTTGCCACCAATGTTGTTATATTTTCTGTTTATTGTTTGTTTGAGGGTTGAAATTTATTTTTTAATTCCCCCAATAATTAGGACAACTTGAAATATACATGAACCAAATTTCAAGACTCTCACGTTGTGAATATCCTCATAAGTTCTGTTTTCTACCAGTTCAGTTGGGAAGTAATTGAAACATCAGTATCTTTTAAATACATATCATTGGCTGTAGTCATCTATCACATTAAATCATGGTTTGTTCAACAAATCAGGTTACTATTTCGTTAGTAAGTAATAAATCCTGATTTATACATGAACCCAGTTGGTGTTGGTTTTTTTGTTTCTCCTCCACCCTGCAGTAGGGAAGACAGATTTTCTGAACTGCTATATCCACTGGGGTAACACTCAACAAGTTGTGATTTGTAAATTCAGATGTCACAACAAACCAAAAAGAGTGCAAAACTGTGGCTAGCAAACCAGCTTACAAATCCTGACTTAATACCAGCAAACCCCAGGTTGTTGTATTCAGACATAACAACTAACCTGGGTTTGATAAAAACACAGTTTATAATTACAGTTTATCATGATATCTGAATGCAGCCTATACCTAGCTACATATATACAGACAAACATTTAGTATTTCAGTAAAGCTCCACCCCTGCAGTCCTAAGCTCTGCTCATGACCTGAGTTCGATCCCAGCGGAAGCTGGGTTCAGGTCGCCAGCTCAATGTTGACTCAGCCTTCCATCCTTCTGAGGTTGGTAAAATGAGTACCCAGCTTGCTGGTGGGAAAGTGTAGATGACTGGGGAAGGCAATGGCAAACCACCCCGTAAAAAGTCTACCATGAAAATGTTGTGAAAGCAACATCACCCCAGAGTCGGAAATGATTGGTGCTTGCACAGGGGACTACCTTTACCTTTTTAATTTCAGATCTGATATATGTACACATTGGCAGGCTTTTCTTAAACTGACATATGTTTCCTTGCTCTTAAGATATATACCAGTGAGTATTGACAATCATAGTTCAGTGATTGTCTCCATTCACAGCTGTATCATTGAAGTTTTAGACATTTACAAAAGTTGTGCGAGCTTGTCAGCTCTGACATGCATTTTGACATTGATATATGCACAGAGAAAGAGGCAGTTACATATATTTTAAAATACAATAACCTCTCCACTACCAATATGAGATTGTATAAGAACAAGACTTTACTGGAAGACAGAAAGAAAAACGATGACTAAAAAAATACCCCTCGTTGAACAGACCACAAAGCTTATATTTAATTACTAGACAATTACAAATCAATGGTACTGCAAGATTCTCTGATGCTCCCTGGAGAAAAGTCAAAGTTTACTTCTTGCCCAAGTAAATCAGATTACAAGAGCCCCTGTAAGGAATACTTAAAAAAAAGTGCTTCCTCTTTTGACCTGCATTTCCTTATCTGGAGAGAATGTCTCATTTTCCTGTTCCAAACATTTCTTGCCTGTCACAGAGTGCTTTGGCAATGAAGAGGGAGTTCACCTTTCTCTCTCGCTAGATTAGGGAGGCATCCTTGCATTTGATGACCTATTCTGAAATTTATGGAGGGAATAAATAATGGTGAATGATGGCCTACATGCTTATGGCTATTGCAGTTTCCGGAACTCCTTGATAGAATTATAGGTCCTATCATTCACAACAGTCTTAGCTCCTATTTTATACTGCACATCAATCCAAGTTCTCATAGCTTTCTGCTTCCATCTCCTCTGTCTTCCATTTTGTGCTTCCAGGGTAACGCTTTCACTTCTACTGCAAATAAAAGCCCCAGGGCCTAGTTTGTCTATGCTCTTCCTCTCACTAAACCCAGATTTGGTTTGCACAGTTGTGTTGACAAGCCTAAAGTCAACACAATTTTTGCAGTGGCTTGTGGCCAATGAATGGTTCAATCCCCAGTGAATGCTTCAGTATATGAACAGTTTGTTGCAAAACCTTTTTTTTAATGGTCTATTGTTTGTTGGTATGGTTATTTGGAACCGTTGTTCTACACGGTACTCAGCCAAGTAACAAGCAAAATCAACAGCCCCACTTTGAAGTGCTTACTGAAAAAGTTGAAAGTAGGGTGGGGGACATCAGGGGCAAGATGAATATGTAGGGAGAACATAGACTGATTTCTCACTAGGCTTGTTCTGGTCTCACCCCCCCCCCGCCCCCGCCGGTGCTTCTGTCAGATTTCACACAAGCTGCTGCGGGCCTGTCCCGCAGCAAGTAAGATTCTCTGAAAACTTGTTTCTGCTTGTCACAGGAAAGAGGTGAGGCAAGTCATAAGAACATAAGAGAAGCCATGTTGGATCAGGCCAATGGCCCATCCAGTCCAACACTCTGTGTCACACAGTGGCCAAAATTTTTATATATATATATATATATACACACACACACACACACTGTGGCTAATAGCCACTGATGGACCTCTGCTCCATATTTTTATCTAAACCCCTCTTGAAGGTGGCTATGCTTGTGGCCACGACCACCTCCTGTGGCAGTGAATGCCGCCTGTTAATCACCCTTTGGGTGAAGAAGTACTTCCTTTTATCCGTTTTAACCTGTCTGCTCAGGAATTTCATCGAATGCCCACGAGTTCTTGTATTGTGAGAAAGGGAGAAAAGTACTTCTTTCTCTACTTTCTCCATCCCATGCATTATCTTGTAAACCTCTATCATGTCACCCCGCAGTCGACGTTTCTCCAAGCTAAAAAGCCCCAAGCGTTTCAACCTTTCTTCTTAGGGAAAGTGTTCCAGCCCTTTAATCATTCTAGTTGCCCTTTTCTGGACTTTCTCCAATGCTATAATATCCTTTTTGAGGTGCGGCGACCAGAACTGCACACAGTACTCCAAATGAGACTGCACCATCAATTTATACAGGGGCATTATGATACTGGCTGATTTGTTTTCAATTCCCTTCCTAATAATTCCCAGCATGGCGTTGGCCTTTTTTATGGCAAACGCACACTGTCTTGACATTTTCAGTGAGTTATCTACCACGACCCCAAGATCTTTCTCTTGGTCAGTCTCTGCCAGTTCACACCCCATCAACTTGTATTTGTAGCTGGGATTCTTGGCCCCAATGTGCATTACTTTGCACTTGGCCACACTGAACTGCATCTGCCACGTTGACGCCCACTCACCCAGCCTCAACAGGTCCCTTTGGAGTTCCTCACAATCCTCTCTGGTTCTCACCACCCTGAACAATTTAGTGTCATCCGCAAACTTGGCCACTTCACTGCTCACTCCCAACTCTAAATCATTTATGAACATTTATAAAAGAGCATGGGACCCAGTACCGAGCCCTGCGGCACCCCACTGCTTACTGTCCTCCATTGCGAAGACTGCCCATTTATACTCACTCTCTGCTTCCTATTACTCAGCCAGGTTTGATCCACAAGAGGACCTGTCCTTTTACTCCATGACTCTCAAGCTTTCTAAGGAGCCTTTGATGAGGAACTTTATCAAAAGCTTTCTGGAAGTCAAGGTAAACAACATCTATCGGGTCATAGCCCAAAGGCAGTTTGTGCAAAATCGGACAGAAACGCCAGGGAGAAAAGGGCTCCGAGATCTGAACAAGACTAGTGAGAAATTGGTTGTAGTCGGATCTTTTAATTCTCATCCATGAAGAGAAGACTTCATGAAAGAGTTATATTCTGAGAAAACGATGGAACATGATTTATTCAAATAGCCATTTGTTTTTTGGCATGGATCGCGAGTAAAAGAGAATGAAAGATCTGTTTGACACTTTTTTATTTTCTGCTTTCTTCAGGGAACTCAGAGCAGTCATATGTGGCTCTCCCTTTCTATTTTTATGTTCACAGTTGTCTCATAAGAAAGAGAGTGACTGGCCCAAACTCAACCAGTGAGCTTCCATGGCAGAGTGGGAATTTGAATCTGAATCTAACTATTACACCATACCAACTCGGTACCTACCTCTGTGTATAGTATTTGCAGGAGACCTTAAGATAACCCATTCACGTATTTCTTTCTCCAGCTATCTGGGTCCCCAAAACCACCAGTGAACCATCATTAAAAATCTGCAAGGCTTTTGGAGGCACTGTGATGAATCCTTTCATTCTGGCACAAAAGTAGACCAGAGATCATGAAGCATTCAATTTAACCTAACAATTAACTGAATAAACCTGATATGATTATGATACTGAGGATTCTTCTGTATCAAGAGAAAGAATTACCATGCCCAGTCATGGGGCAAACATTACTGCTACTCATTCACCCTTGTAAATGACAGCTCACACAAGTGGGCTTGCATGAGCAGTGCAGCTTCATGTGAGCACACTCACCTGTGATTGCATTTCCTGTTCTGAATAGGAAAATCACAATTTGTAGTATTGCATAGTTCAAGCAAGTAGAACATTCTTTTAAATAGTTCTTTGAATAAGTCAGCACAGCAGAGTAAATTATTGCCTGCTGTAATGAATCTCTAGTATGGTTAAGGAATTTCAACCTAAGGTGTCTTGACTTCAGGACCTGGGTGATTTATTTGTATTGCCACTGTGATAGATTGCCAGTAGAGGGCATGAGTGAGCTACTGGCTGCTGTGCTACAGCACCCCCAGTAAAAATGGCCAGAAGTGGAACTGTATCTCTCAGTTCAGCAGAGAGTAACTCTGAATAGGGACAAATAGGGTTCCTTCTGACCTTATAAAGCTGCTGACCCAGAATCCTTCCTTGCTGTTCGCTTACTGCTTAAGCCTGCTGAGTGCATGTAATATAATGTGGGGTCAAATAGATGGTTCATTTGAAGATCATGGCAGATCATGGTAGTGGAAGAAGCAATGAAATAGCAATTAAGATGCTGGGTGACTGACTACTTGTGTAAGGTGTCACCCTATCTTTGAAGAAAGAGGGGGTTCTGACCCCATCATAGTTACTGGCCTCCATTTTCCTTCTCAGGGGTCTGCAAAACCTCAGAAAGAAGAGGGGGACTAGCTGCCACCTTGATTCTTGTCTTTTCTACAGGTACCTTCCTCTTCAGCCTGTGCTCCTGTGCTCCTTTTAACCCCCCTGCAGCCAGTTGTGCAGGCTCCATGTGTGGTCTAGGCTGGCTAACCTCCAGGTGGGGCCTAGAGTGCCCCCATAATTTCAACTGATTTCCATATGGCAGAGATCAGATCGCATAGAGGAAATTAAAGGGTTGCCTCAGTTGTCTCCATGACCAAGGAGACATGAGGACCCAGGTGGTATAGCAACAATAATTTTATTGTAAGTGCTCAAGAACAAAACTTGGATTGTAAAATTATTAGTGCAATAGTCGAAGAGAAAATAGTAAACGTGGTAAAAAGAAAATTAAAAACTCTGACATGACTACATGTTTCCTCCTGCTTCCAACTCACTCACCCCTCTTTGGATGAGGGGGCTCTTCTGCTGCAGCCTCTCTCCAGTTTAGCCTTTCCAGAGAAAACACCCTTCCTCCTCTAGCTGGACCTATTATCCTTTCCTCCCAGGTCCCACCCCTCTATTCTCCATTGGGCAAGTGTTCCCTCCAACACTGCTGCCCACCCAGTCAGAGGGACAGAAGGGATCCTGGGAGACGTAGGCCGACTAACAACTCTGAGGTAGGCTTTGCCAGACCCTATAGGCTCATGGCCTAGGCCCAGCGCATGACACCTTACCTGCCCAACCCTCACTTCTACAATAGGAGTTGTGTTGCTGACTCCTTCAAGCTGCACTATGGCTTCAAAGCGGACTACCATTCCCTGTTTGGATAGCCAGTTTGGTGTAGAGGTTAAGTGCACGGACTCTTATCTGGAAGAACTGGGTTTGATTTCCCACTCCTCCATTTGCAATTTCTGGAACGGCTTTGGGTCAGCCATAGCTTTCATAGGAGTTGTCATTGAAAGGACAGCTGCTGTAGAGATCTCTCAACCCTACCTAACTCACAGGGTGTCTGTTGTGGGGGGGGGGGAGGTAAAAGGATATGGTGACCATCCTGAGACTCAGAGTATAGGGCGGGATATAAATCCAATATCTTCTTCTTCTTCTGTGTGCCTACACAGCTGAAGGGCAGTGATATTTGAAGGGAGGTATTTGGGAATTCCCTGCATTGTCAGGGGGTTAGACAAGATGTCCCTGGAGGTCCCTTCCAACTCTATGATTCTGTGTGGAGTCCTTCCTATCAACTGGTCATCTAGCTGAATTTTCAGCTGGTCACTCCCACCCCTAATTTGGGCCAGCAGGATGAAAGGTGAGGATGTCCTGATGACCAATGGATATGGGACGCCAACCTCCACTTGGTGGCTGGAAATCTCCTGCTATTACAACTGATTTCTAGGTGACAGAGATCAGTTCACCTGGAGAAAATAGCTGCTGTGGAAGGTAGACTCTACAGCATTATACTCCATTGAACTACCTCCCCTCCCCAAACACTGCCTTCCTCAGACTTCACCTCCCAAATCTCTAGGTATTCCCCAACCTGGAGTGGGCAATCCTACCAATGGGTCCTGAGGAGAGGGGGACTGGACACTGTGCCCAACCATTGCCAAAAGCAGTTGCTAGCCAATAATCAAGGACAGTCCTGCATATTTGACAAATGTTTCATTATTCTTACAGATTTCATCCAAAAGAACAAAAGGCTTTCATGCAGTTGCTATTTTTGTTTGTTTGGTTTTCTTCCCCTCCCCTTCAGCAATCTGCTTGCACTAGAAGCAGAATCCATTCCAGTCTTCTTGTATCTAACAAACCCCAGTGGAATTGTGGCCTTGTACAGTGCTGTGAGTTCAGAAGCAAGACAATGTAGATCCTTTCTGGAAATCCTCACATGCCAGAGAAGTCTATTTTCAGGTGGCTCTCTTAGCACAAAATGCAGCCACCAGCCTTCTTTGAATGAGCTGCAACAGGTCTATTTTTATGTTGCTGGGATACTGTTACAATCAGGATCAAAGCAAAGCAGCACTTTGAAGAAATTGAAGGGCGGGTGAAAGAAGGAGGCTTCTGGCAAGGATGACCTGTTGCAGGGATGTTCACTGGGAAAGAGTTGCCATAATGAGTTAATTAACTCAAGGGGGGATCAATCAATACCTTTCTTGTAGTTGAAAAAAGACCACGACCAATTTCTGATTTGTGTGTTTGTGTGTGGTGGGAGAATCAACGGGGCCTTGAAGTGCAATCCTCTTAAGGAAGGTGGGGGAGAGAACTATGATATGTAATACAGTCAAAGAAAAACATCAGAGATAGCCATATATTACAAGTTGAAATAGTGATATAGCTGTCCTTCTCAATTGACCGGTAGGTGGCTGGGTCCTGTTCTAATTCTCATAGTAGCATTCTGTATTACTGACTCCACCCTGGTATCCTTTCTGTGTTTAGTGGTCCTGTTTCCGTTTAGGCCAAACTCACAATCTGTGTCTACTGGTGATACTGGAGAAGGAATCAGAACTTTGCTTCCTTAGCTAATGTGCTTCAAAGGCTTCTCTTCCGCCTGAGACCCCAGATTCGGTATTTGAGTGTGTATGTTTATGGGGGGTGGAGGGTCCTCAGTTTTCCAGATATACCCCCTCTGCTATCTTTGCTTGACTCTGTCACCTTCAGCTGGGTTTGGGGGCTAATCTTTCTCAGCCACCCCATCCCAAATATTATGTGGTGATTGGCAAAATGGTGCATATATCCCTTAAGGCCAATAGTAAGGTACCCCACACCTTGCTATGGGACTGCCTTGCCTTGTCACTAAGTAGTCAAGCCACACTCAAAGGGAGCCCAGCTATCACAGCAGCTGATATGGTGCTGGTAGCTGTTCCACCCACTGGCTTGGATTAAGAATTGCCATTTCCTCAGGCACAAGCATATTCAACTGCAGGATGTGACTTCCTGCCTCCCTGACATGCCCCCCTCAGTCCTGTTCTTAGGGGTTCCCTCTCCCCTAGGAACAAGATTTCAAGGGGTGTTTTGGGCTGCTGCAGAAAGGGGAAGGTGGGAAAATTGCACTCCGTGGGTGAAAATCCTTGCAATGCAAAAATGCTAGTCTGCATTTAACTAGAGTGGCCAGATCTGGGCTGAGAGATACCTGGGGATTTTTGGGGGGGTGGAGGCTGAGAAGGACATGGTTAGGTGAGGGAAGAGACTTCTGTGTGGTTGAGTATAATGATATAGAGTCCACCTTCCAAAGCAGTGGTTTTTTCCAGATGAATGGGGGGTTTTCCTCTAGAAGCTGTTGGTTTTTAGATTTTACACACAGATAATTGCTTGTATAGGTCACTTTCCCCATCTGGAAAGTGACCTATATAAGCAATTAAAAGGGATCTTGTACTAAAGCTCTTCTGCAGGGATGGAAAGACTACCGAGAATCCAGAAAGAGTAAGAGAAGCAAATTTATTGAGGGGAATAATGCAAGCAACTGATCTGGAGAATTAGCAAACTCAATCAATCATAATAGCAAACATTCACTGTAAATACCACTAGAATGCCCACAAAAAGGGGGGCAAAAAATATCCCAAGCCCACACACACACTGCACCATACACCACTGAAGGAGGGGGAGGGAGGAGAAGAGCCAAAAAAGCAGAGAAAGAAAGTAGAGCAGAGACTGTAGCTTCCTGTCTAATTGGGTCCGAATCCCAAGGCAGGGGTACAGGCATCCATGCAGCAAAGAATCCAAAGTAATTCAAAATGGAAGAGTAGTGGGAAAAAGTCACACATCTCAGGATTGGCATTCTGTAGCTCAAAAGAGAGATGCAAGCCCAAAACACAATCTGAAGATTTATTTTTTTTTTAACTTCAATTTCAGGGCCTGGTACTCAGGTTGAGAACTAAAGATTATCTTCCAGGCTTGAAAAGAGGACTGGGCCTTGGAGGTCAGACCAGTATGTTACCAGATTAGCTAAAAGTGGAGAAGAAAGAGGTCTGGGATCCTGGGAAGATCTCCAAATAAGGAAAGAAAAGGGAGGGCTCCAGATGTGGAAGGGTGTGGTTGGAAGCAGCTAATTTACTGAGCTGGGATTTGCATTAGGAAAGTTAATAATCCAATTATATCTGTCTGCACTGAAAACTTTAAAAGTGGGGGATGCTAATGTGAGTTTGGTTCTTCTAAGTCAGTGCTAATATAGTGGGGTTCTTTTTGTGGCTAAATAGCCTAATTAATTATGCCATAGCTATGACTAATAGTCATATAACTGGACCCTGGTTGTGGCTCAATTCCTCTCTGGAGGTGCTAGTATGGTCAGTAAATGTGAGGACTGCCAATCATAGCGCAGGGGCATTTCATGGTATACCTGTATATGTGGACATGCCGTTTACCTTCCAGCTTAATAGTGCTTAGGACCAGTGATTACTTCATATTGCCCACATGGCAGCAGAGACACATGCAGTGCTCCTGAATGTTTGCATGTCTAGGTGGGCAGCAAGGTGGGAAAAATGTACCCTGGGTTAATTGACTCTTGGTGCTAATTGACTTTTTATACTTTTTGTGTAGCTTGTTATGCTAACTGAAAGCTAGTTTATTATTAAGACATTTCTGTATTTCCCTGCCAAAGACTTGATTTTCACACCCCGCCCCCAGCACTTGGAAAAGCAGGGGCACAAGATTGCCTAATGCTCCCCCAGTACCTCATGGGAATTTTTAAAGGGCAAAATTTCCTTCTAAAATAGCATCAGCAGCCACAGGTTACAAGCATGTCCACCATAACATGTAACTCTGCTTAGGCTTCCACTGTTAGTGTTAGTCTGAGGGGCTGAGAGACAACCAGCAGTTACTGGTCTCTTAATGAGCTTCTGAGAAACTCCAGGATTCCAAGGGAAAACAGAGCAAAGACTTTCTTACATGGTAGAAGTGCTGATGTAAATCTCTTCTTCCATTAATTGATCTTTGATTGTAGCCAAACAGGTGAGGATGAAACTCACAATTTATAGCTTATTTTGATTGCTCTGAAACATTTTTAGAATTAAATAGACTGGCCAGGAAGCCCCACCTGTAGATGCTGGCACATCTCCATTAACTTGGATGGAGCTCTGCCAATATTGAACTTGCTGTGAGTATAATTTAGTCCAAGGTTAGTCCTGCCTTGGAGCATAAATGTATTTGGCAGAGCAGCCACCACTCACATGAGTTCTGGGCCATTCATAAAGATGAGGGAGGAAAATAAGCCAGCTGTGTTTCCAACTGTTTGCCAAGAAGGTGAGAAAAACTCACAGTGTGTGGGTCTAGTTCTGGTTCTAATGTAGTTGAATATAAACCAGAACTGCCATGAATTACATTCACAAAGACATGTTTACAAAATGGATCATTTTGAGATAATCAAAATGGAACTTTTTTTTTTTACTTCTGATTGGTTTACATGTCCCATTGGTGAATCAGAGGTTGAAGAGCATGAACATAGAGGCTCCATCTCCTGATAAGACTCTTTCATTTCAGGGTATGTCACTTTGTAAACAATAGCAGGGTTGTTTTCTCTAACTAAGTACAGTTCCATTGCGAAATGTGATGACCTGTGAATGATCCTGGGATGTGCCAGAAGAAACACACAATAAACTCCTGGCCTATGTAAACAATAGTTATTCTGTCAGGCTAAAAATTTTGAAATCACCTCAGATTGTCTTTCTTTTTGTCATGTAAACAAAACCCAGCATATCAGAGAAATCTATGGAAGAAACTGAGGGCTCTTAATTAATCTCGTGGACGTTGATTGGGTGGAAAGACAGCATAAAAATGTTTAAAATAAATAAATCTGGTGGAAGATAATAACTTCACATTTTTACAAAAACATTTTAAGATCCCTGGAGGCACAATTCTCTCTCTGTGTTACATTGTTAGCCCCCAGCAGTTCAGAACAAAGTTACAGGCATCTTTATAACCAGGGACTTGGACCCATAGTAAATCTCTGTTAACAGAAGTAATAAGTGAAATGGGACTTCTTCACCTCTTTTCCTGCTGCAACTCCCATTGATCCCCAGAAGGCCAGAACGCTGCCTCCTCTGAACAGCATGGGCTGAACTGGAGGTCTGTAACAGGAAGGGGAATCAGTAAAAATCACCTATCTTCCAATAGCCGAAATTTGCCATGAGATCCAAACTGGGATTTTGAAGTATGGGCCTAGAATGAGTCTTGAAGTTATCTAATGAAGGTTAAAGCTGATTTCTGTCCTGCATTTTCTTCTGTTCTTAGGAACCATGTGGTCCACTTATGAAATATTTTAAGTTTACATAGGAGAAATGCATCCTCAGAATCTCTTAATACTTATGTCATGCGTATCTGTGTTAAGGGATACCACAGATCTCCAATTTCCCCAAGCTAATTTTGGAGGAAGGGTTCCTTGTCTCCAGGGAGCAGCATTTTGGTTGGGGAAGTTCTGCTTCTGTGAACAGAACTCCTTCTAACCACAGAAATTTTCAGCACGATCCAAATCATAATCTGTGGTGTTGTGGACACAGAGAGCAAAAGGAAATCATGGTAAGAGTTCAGATTAGTACAAAGGCATTGCAAGCAAGGAGAGCCAGATCCATAGCAGAATGAAGCAAGCTGGCTTGCAGTACAGATGTCCCAAAAGGGACCCCCTCTCTTGGAAGACAGGCAAGACTGTTTGCTGCACCTGTTAGTTGTATTATTTTCAGGTTTATCTGGGTGGAATAAGAACATAAGAGAAGCCATGTTGGATCAGGCCAATGGCCCATCCAGTCCAACACTCTGTGTTACACAATGGCCAACACACTGTGGCTAATAGCCACTGATGGACCTCTGCTCCAAATTTTTATCTAACCCCCTCTTGAAGCTGGCTATGCTTGTAGCCGCCACCACCTCCTGTGGCAGTGAATAACACATGTTAATCACCCTTTGGGTGAAGAAGTACTTCCTTTTATCCGTTTTAACCCGAGTGCTCAGCAATTTCATCAACTGCCCAGGAGTTCTCGTATTGTGAGAAAGGGAGAAAAGTACTTCTTTCTCTACTTTCTCCATCCCATGCATTATCTTGTAAACCTCTATCATGTCACCCCGCAGTCGACGTTTCTCCAAGCTAAAGAGTCCCAAGCGTTTCAACCTTTCTTCATAGGGAAAGTGCTCCAGCCCTTTAATCATTCTAGTTGCCCTTCTCTGCACCTTCTCTAATGCTAGAATATCCTTTTTGAGGTGCGGCGACCAGAACTGCACACAGTACTCCAAATGAGACCGCACCATCGATTTATACAGGGGCATTATGATACTGGCTGATTTGTTTTCAATTCCCTTCCTAATAATTCCCAGCATGGCGTTGGCCTTTTTTATTGCAAACGCACACTGTCTTGACATTTTCAGTGAGTTATCTACCACGACCCCAAGATCTCTCTCTTGGACAGTCTCTGCCAGTTCACAACCCATCAACTTGTATTTGTAGCTGGGATTCTTGGCCCCAATGTGCATTACTTTGCACTTGACCACATTGTGCCTCATCTGCCACGTTGACACCCACTCACCCAGCCTCAACAGATCCCTTTGGAGTGCCTCACAATCCTCTCTGGTTCTCACCACCCTGAACAATTTAATGTCATCTGCAAACTTGGCCACTTCACTGCTTACTCCCAACTCCAAATCATTTATGAACAAGTTAAAGAGCATGGGACCCAGTACTGAGCCCTGTGGCACCCCACTGCTTACCATCCTCCACTGCGAAGACTGCCCATTTATACTTACTCTCTGCTTCCTATTAATTAGCCAGTTTTTGATCCACAAGAGGACCTGTCCTTTTACTCCATGACTCTTGAGCTTACTAAGGAGCCTTTGATGAGGAACTTTATCAAAAGCTTTCTGGAAGTCAAGGTAAACAACATTTATTGGGTCTCCTTTGTCCACATGTTTGTTCACCCCCTCAAAGAAATGTAACAGGTTAGTGAGGCAAGATCTTCCCTTACAGAACCCATGCTGAGTCTTCCTCAATAACTCATGTTCATCAATGTGCCTACTCATTCCGTCCTTGATAATAGTTTCTACCAACTTTCCCGGTATTGAAGTCAGACTGACTGGTTTGTAATTTCCCAGATCTCCTCTGGAACCCTTTTTAAAGATGGGGGTGACATTTGCTACCTTCCAGTCCTAGCACTTTCTCTCCTTTCTCAGCTTGTTATATAAATTTGTCATTTTATTTAATTGCTGCCATGTGTGCCAATATCTTTGCAAAGTAAAGCAAAATATGTGGCTTCCTTCAGAATGACTCATGAAAGCAAAAGCCAAATGTAGCTGATGGAGAAATCTGCTCTGTTTGAACCACTTGTGTCTGCAATGACTTTTCTGTACTCAGGGCAAAGTCATTGATAAAGTATGCCCCTGCCCCCCACCCCCCGGCCTTTTACTCTAGCAAAAAACCCAATTTACACCATGCCTTCTATTTCCTGTGTGTGGCTTCATCTGATAAGGCCAAATGCCTAACTTAAGGATCCCCAAACTTTCTGAGCCTGTGTATCCTGTGGGAATTTTGGGAAAGGGTAAAAAAATCACCTTCTCAAAATGACTGCCTGGTGAGGCTAGTAATAAAATGTTGGGAGATCTAAAGCAAACCTCTTCCTATGATGAAGACAGTTATTTCTAAATGGATCATTAATGTAGACTGAAAAGTGATGCCTCCTAGGATCTTCTGATGTACTTTGTGCTCTGATGAGATGGAAGAAAGCCAAGATTAGTCCTTTAGTGAAGAGGCACATTTGGAAAGAAGCAAGTGGACACCAAGAAGGTGGATGTGTTGTGGATTACTGAAGTAATTGATTGCAATGAAGAGGGGCAATTGTTAGTGGTATTCCTTAACAAGCCAGATTTGATCTGGGGTCTTGTTGCCAGTTCCTCACTTCATCAGGTTACTAACTCTAGGTTGGGAAATTCCTGTAAATTTGGCAGTGGAGCTTGGAGAAAGGCTTCAGCTGGATGTAATGCCATATAGTCCACCCTCCAAATCTTTCTCAGGAGTATTCTGATTGGCTTGCTCCTAATATAAATTTAAACACTTAAGTGGTATTGAGAGGATAATAAACTCTGAAGAAAATAAGAGGTTGCAGAAAGCATTTTGTCAAGCCAATTCAGAAGACTTTTGCATTCTGTTTAGAAAAGCGGCTAAGAATTGGCTTACTCCCAATATAGGGTTGCCAATCCCCAGGTGGGGGCAGGGGATCCCCCTGGTTTGTAGGCCCTCCTCCCTGCTTCAGGGTCATCAGAAAGTGGGGGGGGATGTCTGCTGGGCCCTCTACTATTATTCCCTATGGAGACCAATTCCCATAGGGTATAATGGAGAATTGATCCGCAGGTATCTGAGGCTCTGGAGGAGCTGTGTTTTGAGGTAGAGGCACCAAATTTTCAGCATAGCATCCAGTGTCTCTTCCCAAAATACCATCCAAGTTTCAAAAAGATTGGACCAGGGGGTCAAATTCTATGAGGTGCCCAAAATAAGGTGCCCATATCCTTCATTATTTCAAATGGACAGAAGGCATTTAAAAGGTGTGAGGTCCCTTTAAATGTGCTGACCAGAACTCCCTTTGGACTTCAATTATGCTTGTCACAACCTTGCTGCTGGCTCCACCCCCAAAGTTCCCCAGCTCCACCTCCAAAGTCTTCTGGCTCCACCCCCAAAGTCCCCAGATATATCTTGAATTGGACTTGGCAACCCTATTCCAATATCAACACTGAATTGCAGCAAGAGGCTGATAACTTTGAAGAAAATAGGAATATTCCTGAGGAAGATTTTTGACAAAATGGGTCTATATCTGGGTGCTCACTGGATGGACTTTTCTTTGTAAAATTATTAAGTTGTATTTCTTTATAATGTGTACAAAAGATTTATATGACTCTTTAATAAGTTTTACTAAAAGTGTTAGCCAGCATATCACAGTGTTTGCATGTTTGTATTCCCTGCTCCACCTGGAGGTTGGCAACCCTATCATTTAAAGGTATAGACACCACTGTCAGGAGAAAAGGACTTCAAAATTCTAATTTTCTTACAAAACATGAAGCTGCTCCAGATGTCTAAAAGGCTGTCTAAAATCAGACAAGTTTCCACTCACACTTGCCAATCACTATCAGATGTATTCCCCACCCCATCCCCCACATTTAAAATCCTTTATATTTGTCCTCAAGAGAACAAAGAGACTTGCGTCTCACTTGAAATTCTCCCTTGTTAAGGTAATTATCTTTGGCTTGTGTAGCAGCTTAATTTTTCTTGCTCTATCAATAGGCCTGCTCAAAGAAGTACAACATAAAGGATTTTTATCTGTGTTATTGATTGCCTCGGAAGCAATGTGTTCGGGATTCGGTTGCAGTTTCTCTGGAGACTATTTATTTAAATTGGGAGGGGGTGGGATCAGTCTTACTTGGGGGAAAAAATAACTTTAAAAACTTTGATTTAACAGTACAAAAGAGAACACTGCTTAATCCCTGAAGTAGGAAATTGCTTTTCTTCATGATCCATTGCCTTCATACTGTTTCTGGCTACTGGGGCAGACGGAAAGAAGAGACGGTTCCTTGTCATGTTTTGCAGCCTCTGTATTTTTTTTTTACCTGCCTTTCGCTGTTAGATGGTTGTTGGAAGTAAATAATTTTGAAAGATCATGAAGAAGAGGGTGGGAAAACTTGCCTGCAAAATACTCAGATTATCGAGTGGACATTTTTTGAACATTTGAAGTTAATGGAAAGATTTACGTGGGAAATGGAGGAAATTAAGAATTTTGATACATAGGCTATGCAACTATCAGTGCAGTCCTAAACAGAGCCTATCCTTATAAGCCTGTTGACTTCAATGGACTTCAAAGGGTGTTAACTGATTGGGATTCCACAGTGGTGTTTTTGGGGTAACTGAAATAACTAATTTAGAAGCCTATTCCCAGAACACAGCTGGCAGAGGATGCAAGAATGGTGGATTCCCCCTCCCCCCTTTTCTTGTGTCTTTAGCTTGTGGTCTGATCATGCTATAATGAAATGTATACACAGCTGTTCAGAAAGCGATACTAGCTTCATTTCATCTTCTGTGCAAGTGGTGCTGTGTGTTGGCTGAAAGCACTGATCATTTAGGTTTGATGATCATATTATGCAAATAGAGTGAAAGACTGGACAAATGCTGATCGCACTTCGCTAGACTGTGTCTGCATGGTTTCCTTGGATTTGTTTTTAGCACTACAAGTGGGAAGATTTCCATTATTATCTAGAAGGACTGCAGCACATAGAGAATTCCATATTGAAATAATGCCGCTGAGCATTTAGCCACTGGAGCTAATAGCCATTGATTGATCTGTTCTCCATGAATTTGTCTAATCTCTTTATAAAGCAATCTAAGCTAGCAGCTATCACCCCATCTTGTGGCAGTGAATTCTGCAAGTCAAGAATGGATTTTTTTTTTTTGTGTGTGTGTGTGTATGTTGAATCTGTTACCCATCAATTTCAATTGGTGACTTTGAGATCTAGCATTATGGGAGAATTTTTTTTCTGTCCACTTTGTTCATATCATGACCCTATATAATGCCCCCCTTAGTCTTCATTTTCTAACTGTAAGAGTCCCCAGTAAGTTGGAAGAACAGTGCTCCAACTTCTTGGTCTCTTTAATTCATTAACTTTTACAAGGCTCCTAGGCCATTTAGGTAGAACAGGCTGCCTTGCATTTTGTGGTCTCTGGAAACATCAACAGAATGGGCTGCAACAGTGATAAAGGGTTAGGAATTGCAAGCAAAGTAAAGTAAAATGCTCTTGTATAAATCAGTGATACAGCAAAAAAATCTGTGTACAGTTCAGGTTGTGTGTGTAAAGAGTTATCAAGTCACAGACAACTTATGGCAATCTCAGGGTATCATAGCAGAGTAATAACTAATTATAGAGGGTGGGTTCATGACCAGTACTCCTTTTTAGTTTGGGGGGGCAGGGATAGCTAACTAGATAGTGAAATCTGACAGACGTTTATATTGCAAATGGAGGGAAGAGAGGCAAGTTCTTCCTCTCTCCTAATACTAGAATTTGAGTTCTAGATTCACCAAATCTGACTGGCAAAACAAAACCTTTCTTCACACAGCATATCAATTAACTTAGAGAATTACTTGACACCCCAAGCATAGTCCTAGTTTACATATTTAGCATTATCAGGTGGTTAAAGTTTCTCCTGGACTGTGGCACTGCAGGTTACAGGGTGGGGGAATTTCCATGAACTTTACTTTGTGAACCACGAACCAGCCAAAAGTCATCATAAACCTTAGTTTGTGAGCCAGATTGTGCCCAGCCCTAATGGGCAGTTTGGGAGAGCCAATTTGGTGTAGTGGTTAAGTGTGCACACTCTTATCTGGGAAAACCAGGGGCGTTTTCGCACTCACCTTCAGCCGGCGCAACCCCCCTCTTCACTGCGCAGGATCTGCGCGGATTTCGCACTAAACGCCGCGGAGCAGCTGGAAGAGCCGGAAACTCCCGGCGCAAAAGCCGCTCAAACGGAAACTGCTTTTTGGCGGTTTCCGTTTGAGCGGCTTTTGCGCTGGGAGTTTCCGGCTCTTCCGGCTGCTCCGCGGCGTTTAGTGTGAAATCTGCGCAGATCCTGTGCGGTGAAGAGGGGGGTCGCACCGGCTGAAGGTGAGTGCGAAAACGCCCCATGTTTGATTCCCCACTTCTCCACATGCACCTGCTGATGTGTCCTGCTGTGTTCTCACAGAGCTATTCCTCTCAAGAGCAATTTCTGTTACAGCTCTCTCAGCTTCACCTGTCTCACAGGATGTCTGCTGTGGGGAGGGGAAGGAAGGAGATTATAAACTGCTCTGAGACTCTGTGAAGAGCAGGGTATAAATCCAATCTCTTCTCCTCCTCCTCTAATAATTACCCTTCATAGCTAAATGGAACCACAGCGTTCAGAGGCAGTATATCTTCAAATGACAGAACAAACAGGGGAAGGTTTATTTTTCATTTGTGAGCTCCCAAAGGAAAGAGATGGGCAGTAGTCTAGGCACACATTTTTAAAGGCTATTAATATTCAATAAAGTAAAATATACTATAATATGGTATCAAATCAAGGTGAATAATCAGACTTTACAAATAAACAAACTGGTCAGAAGTTACAGGAAAGCCCTGCAATTATAAGACTATTGTGTTTTGCTGATGTGTTTGACTAATTAAGGCACCTACCTGCTGTACAAGGAGCCCTCTTGCATCTTGGGACAGCTCCTTGTGCTGGGATCCAGAGACCTTCATGATTTCCATTCTTCTCACTGCTTTGGGACACCACAGGCCTGTTATTACTGAAATCCCTGTGGCTGGGCATCTCTCATCCCTCTGAGAGGGTGCTCCTCTAATAACCCACTTTTAAAAAATCACATAACTAATGATCATGCCAGAGTCCAATTGGTTATTGGAAATAGCTCCATTAGCCTAGACAGGCTGGCCTTGCACAGCAAACTTCAGAATCAAGGAAGAGCTATCATTTTGCCAAGCCTACCTATATCCACACAAGGTGGAATCCCCATGCTGGTTTGGGGAGTGGCAGGAAATATCCCACCTCCTGTTTTGTTTCTAACAGCTTCTCAGAAGAAAGTTTTTCTGGGTTGGCTGAAACCTCCTTTTTGTTTATTTAACAATCTGATGACCCAGGGGTCTTGGACAGAACCATTTGTACAAATATCAGCCTCTCTTTCTACCCTCCCAGAGAAGCTACTGCTGACAAAAATTCAGCCCCAGCCAAAGGAATATCAGGCTGAGGATCGACTAGCAGGGAGGACATAGAAACAAGGGAAGCCTTGGATACTATCACTGGCTGCATCCACTGATCTTGCAAAGGAACAGTCAACACAGTCAAAATATGGGATACAATTTCAGTTGCCCCAGCACATACATAATATTTCTGAGTAGATACGGTATTCCTCAGCATCTATCCATCAAAACCGCAGAGGAGAAAGCATTTTGCATGGCATTCTGCTCCCACAAGGGCTTTTTAAATTTGCATGTGTGGCTTAGGAGATTGAGCTTCCTAGTAAAAGCTAGATGCCTCTGCAGACTCTAATCTGGAGAACTGGGTTTGATTCCCCATTCGTCCACATGCAGCCAGCTGGGTGACCTTGAGTCAGTCACAGTTCTCTCAGAGCTCTCTCAGTCCCACCTACTTCATAGGACGTCTGTTGTGGGGAGATGAAGGGAAGGAGATTGTAAGGTGCTCTGAGACTCCCTTGAGGAGTGGAGGGTGGGGTATAAAACCAACTCACCTCCTCCTCAGCATCTCACATTATAAATAGTTGCAAATTGATCCTGGATATTTAATCAGAAGTCCAGTCGGAAGCGCTAATTTTTTTTGGAACCACAGCCAAACTCTGATTAAAAAATGCAGTGCACCAATTGACATAATGGATGAACGTTTACTTTCTTTATTCTCAAGTGTAAGAGTGGCACCAACTCCCTTCTAGACAGCATTCTTTTTAGGAAAAAAAAAATCCTTATTCAATTTCTGCTCTCTCCATAGTACTTTTGCCTTGCAAATTAATCAAAAGTTGCACTGGCAAAATTGTAATTGGAGAAAGGTTAAAATAACAGACAGGTTTGATATATTTATTTATGTAGAAAAGGTGGGGAGGAGAGACTGCATTTTATTTTAAGCCTTGCACATGTGACGTGGTGAAGAAAATAGCAAGCCTGCACCATATGCCCAATAAAGGCATCATTAGAGAAGCATTAGTAGATTAATCCAGCCCACTGTGTGGTTTATATGATTTGGAATGCAATAAGGTAAGTTCATTAGTTTGCAGTCTTAATGTTTTCTACTGTACCTCAAAGCAGGCAGTAACAATTCCACCGAGGCTCAGCAGATCTCAGTAACACCTGTCAAGATAAACACAGGGCTCTCCAGGGACTCTCTCTTGGCAACGTAACAAAGAAAATTGCAAGGGCATGGGGGAGGGAAAGAAAAGAGGAGTAAGCCTTACACACGCACACACAAATAGGGACATGTTCCCCTGTCCTTTGAGCTGATGAAACCTTTTCGGGGCAAGATTGCTTCAACTGTGGCAAAGAGAGCACTGGAAACTTCATGTGTCTTTGCTAACACTGTGTTTGGCTAACAAGGTATAGGTGGGACAGGAATCGATTGGGGAACAGTAAGCAAGCACAGGGTTTGTGCTAGTTCCACATCAATATCAGTGCATCTCCCTGCCTTATTTGCACAGAAAAGTCATTCCCTTCCCCCCCCTCCCCCCCATTAACAACTCCTGAGTCAGACCAGGTAAAAAGACCTGAGTCCCACGTGGGTACATGTGACACTGAACTACATCCCATCATGATTTGTGCTCAAACTGTCCATGTCACCAATTATTTTTATCTATCAATCCTAGCATGCTTTAGACCTGACAACCCTCCCCCCCCCTTACACCAGGCTTTCTTTTCTCTTGTACAGCTTCATTAGTTAATGCCAGAGATTGAGATAGCTGCAGGAAGAACAACTGTAAGATCTGAGTGTACTTAGGGCCTCCAGTTGCTGACCCTCAATTTAAAAGTATATACAGAGTTGGTGGTCAAGAACCTTGAAGCCCTAACTGTTCAATGGGGATGACCACTTACGACAAGCCTCGAACTGAGAAATGAAGAAAAATTATAATTGGTCTCCTAAGAATTAAGTCCCCCCCCCTCGAGCATGTGACATTTCATTTTAAAGTTCATTTTGGAAAATTAATTATGCCCTTTGAACCAAGATGCACATGGAGTGGCCAGGATCTGCAGTCACCTCCTTTTGCCCTAGAGAATATCTATCAGATGATACAGATTGCAGAGGCTTCCCTGGGCACACATTCTGATCCTTGATCTACTTTTACAAAAAAAAAAAAATGTGTCTGCTATGGTTGCCAGCCTCCAGGTGGCAGCTGGAGATCTCCCACTATTACAACTGATCTCCAGGTGACAGAGAACAGTTCACCTGGAGAAAATAGCCACTTTGGAAGGTGGGATCTATGGTGTGATGCTCCGCTGAAGTCCCACTCCTCCCTGAACTCAATTCTCCTCAGGTTCCGCCCCCAAATATCCAAGTCTTTCAAAACCTGGGCTGGCAACCCTAACAACTGCCCAAAGTTCAAGACTGCCTTCAAAACACAAGATATGAAAAAAAGAAAAATATTTACCATTTCCTGTTATTTCCTGGGCACATTTATTAAAGTCTGTCCTGTGCAAGGCCAAGATCTGGGAATCCCAGCTGGAGCCAACAGTAGGACATACACATTGTTGTATTAAAGGCTGGGGATTAACAGATGCCCCGGGGTGTCAAACTCATTTGAGGGGTGGATCTGACATAAATGAGACCATGTTGGGCTGGGCCACATGTCATAAAATGTAATGTCAAGTAGCTCCTGTGTGATGGAGCAAGCCTGGCAAAGCAAGCTGTGATGGGAAGGAAGCAAGAGGAAGCAGATGACAGCCAGTTGCTGTGGGGGGTCCTGACCTGTCCCCCAGGCCACATGTTTTATACCCCAGCCTTAAGTGAAGATACAAGTTCTTCCTCCCCAGGAGGTTGCATGCTGGTACTTAATTATGGCAGCAAGTACTTTAATGGGCTGAGGTGGTTCAGGGGCTGCGTCTGGTGGAAGGGCTGCTTCCCATGGTGAGCAGGCTAGCTCAGACTTTTGGGGCTGCATATCTACATATCAAAGGAGGCTCCTGGAGGTGTCTCAACTGCCTGTGATGCTGTTAAGTGCCCATCCCCCTCCTCCTTTGTGTCTTCAGCCTCCTCATTTGAGGAAGATGACAAAGCCTTAGTGAATTCCATAGGACTTACTTCCAACAAAGTGTGCAGCCATGCAACCTAATCCTGTACAGGCTTATTTGCAATTCAGCCTTCCATGTTGCACAAGCATGTACAGAGTTGCAGCCATGAACTATTCACTCTGCTATGTTAAGAAGAGTAGGGCTTTATACCTTGCTTTTCTCTATGCTAAGCCATCTCAAAGTGGCTTACACTCTCCTTCCCTTCCTCTCCCCACAACAGGCACCCTGTGAGATAGGCAGGGCTGAGAGAGTTTTGAGAGCTGCAGCTGGCCCAAGGTTACCCAGCAGGCTTCTTGTGAAGGAGTGAGGAATCAAGGCTAGTTTTCTAGATTAGAGTCCATCACTTTTAACCACTACACCATGCTGGCACCACACTGGTTAAGAAAGAGGGATCTTCACTATGAACCAGATGCAATATCAGCTGAGCAGTTTTGGAAGTAGAACGATTATCAACTTTTTCTCTTCCCCAATGAAAACATCTTTCAGGGAAGACACAGCAGCAAAGGAAAGCTCAAAGGGCCCAGTGCAGCTAAGCAAATGTGTGATCATATTTTCTTTTTAATATCTGCATAATCGAATCTGAATAATGCCTCATTTAGAGGACTCAGGTGTTGTTCTTTCCACTGCGGGCAGAGTTTGGCACTGAAGTGTTACCTCTTCTTCCCATTCAGTGGCCAATTAAAACAAATCCAAACCACCTGATAGACTTGGTCTCTGCCTGGATTCTACACTAACTTACTTAAACTTTCATACCCAACTCTGAAGTCAGCAGGAGGTAAAAACGACCTGAAACCCTCCTGATTTTGAATAAGAAATAGTGCTTACCATATATTTTAATCATATTTACTCAAAGATGCTTTAAACTTTTACCTTTCATTTAAAAGCTTAACTCTGAGAACTAAGAACTCCTAATTAAGCTTTCTCAATAAAACATGAAAAGGATGAACACATCTGACAGCCGCAATTTCCTTGAAATTGGAGAGAAATGGCTGCTGCAGCTTAAAAAAATAAGGGGGGGTTGTAGAAAAACCTCCGCCCCTTTTGTTTTATGCTGGTTTCTTAACCTCTTTTAAAATACCACATCTCCTTCCTTCTTTCCACCTCTTCACCCTGTTTGAAGTCCATGCTTCCACACAGGAGCTTGGGGCAGTGACAGGGAATGATCTAATTTTATCCTCTTTCTTTGCCAAGTAGGTTAGGCTGGAAAATAGTGATTGGCTCAAGGCCACCAGTGAGTTTCCCAGCAAAGAAGGGACTTGGCCCAGGGTCTTTCCCCATTTTTTCATGATCTGCTTTTATATTCTCCGGCTATCCCTCTTTGCTAAGCTTTTCTTTACCCCGATCATTTTATTTTATCCAGGGTCTCCAAATCTGAAGGTTTTTATTACAAGCCCCAACAGTTTTAGGAATGTTTTCACAGCTTAAAGGTCTGAGCCTTTGTGCTGCGGCTCCACTGTCAGAAATGCACACAAGCACCTTAATTACAGTCAACAGACCTAACTTTTGCAAGAACGTTACCAGTGCCTTTGTGCCAAAGCTGACAAGTGAGTAGTCCATCGGTGGATTTCAATTATGTGACCCAATCACTATTTCCCCCTCTATCGTCATTGAATAAAAGATGTTGGTGGTTCAGCTGGTGGATAGGAATTTCAGTTTGGGGATTCTGAGGTTAAATCCATGGATTGATTGGTGTAGTGCTGGACAAGTCACTCTCTGTTTCAGTTGTCATAATGGAAAATGGAAACAATCACACCCTCACAGGGTTGCTGTATGGACAGAGTCTACAGGTTTCTAACGTTAAAGTCTGAAGCATACAGAATATAAATCCTTCCAAAGAGCTGTGGGTACAGAGGGTCACTGGACAGCAATTTCAAACAGGCTGTGGATTTCATATCTGGAGTGCCCCACCACTGTTGTAAGCTGTTCTATTTCTGTGGGAGCTGTCCAGCTTTGGTGGAGAAACATGATAGTTAAAGGGTAGGATCTTGTGTCCAACAGCATTAAGGCAGATGTCTCTGGGGAGTGCACAAACATAGTATAAAGATAACCCTGTTGCTTGTCTTTGATATTCAAAAGTATACTGTCTCTAAACATGGAAGGTCCATTTATTTAGTTAGTGGTATTTAGTTCATTTATACCCTGGCTTTGTTGACAGCTGACATCATTCTCCTCTCCTTCATTTTATCATCACAGCAACCTGGTGAGGCAGGTTAGGCTGAGTATGTGACTGGCCCAAAATCATACAGCAAGCTTCCATGGCAGAGTGAGAATTTGAACTCCAGTCTCCCAGATCCTAGTCCAACATGATCACCACTACATCATGCCGGCTACCCTTTAACTATCATGACTGATATGATACTGCTAGCCTTGTAGATAGGCTAAAGGTCACCAGAGTTGTGACTGGCGAGTCATCTCCTTAAACCTGAATACCTTCCCATGATACTGTACCTTATTGCAGCTGCTTTTTGGCCTTTTGGAGGAAGGGGTCAACCTTTGTCATTGCTTTCTGCCACTCATGTTTTGCCTTTCTGCACTTGCTTTGGCTGGGGTGCCCATGTTCAGCCCTTCTCCACTCCACCTCCCATCCTTATCTAGTAGCTCATCAGTTTTTGCTTGAAAGAACTGGATTCTTGGTTTGACTATCATGGCTTATGCTCTTTCACTCTGGCTTTGCCACTTGACACAAGATTGAAGGCCAGATATAGGCGGTGATAAATCATTGTTTTCCTTTAGATACAGCCTTTGTACTGATTGCAGGATTTTAAAAAAAGAAAATAAGCCAAAGGATTTGTTATAATATCTCCATTTTCACCCCATTATAGGGAACCTTTAGTATCTTGTAAATGGTTATCTTAGATCTTCTTACTGCTCATGGGATGGTAGAAAGAGTACAACCATGATAAATCCTTAAGGATGCAGGGCTACAGTTGGGATTCAGTTAGCTGGTTGTGTGTGTGTGTGTGTGTGTGTACACAAGGTTTAGAGGCAAAACCATGGATAAAGCCAAGACTATACTGCACAACAGCAGCGTACTATAGTGGCATTTATTCTGGTTGTCTTTCTAAAAACCTCTATAATAATTGTACCAATGCTATTAATAAAGGCTAGTCTCTTTTTTTAATTAAGCAAAGGAAGCCTTTAATGGCTTGTTTTATTGCTTAAGTTGTAAGCCACCTGGAGCAGTCTCAGAGAGACGGCATATTCATTTTCTAAATAAACAGATAATATGCAGTCTCTATGTCTTGGCACGTATGCACAATATAGAGACAGATTTACTGGTGTATAATACTAGCGTGTAAAACCCAATGAGATGGCCACACTAAAAGTGCTCCTTCTGAATAATCATCTAAAAACTGAAAAACCAGGCTGAGAAATAGTGACTGACTCAAGGTGGGTTTCATGGTCAAAAAGGGAATTGAAATGAAGTCTTGCCGGTATAAGAATGATGAAATGACATCAGATTTTAATTTTTTTTCCTTACATAGGCATTATGGGGAAAAGAAAGGTGTTCACTTTCAGTTGGGAGATGTAGTTGGTGCATGTGAATGTTGAGTGATGTGTGCCAGTGCAGATGTCTACATATGAGAATTTTCAAATGTGATTTAGAACTGGGTCACTCATGCCTGTACAATCCCTCGACAACCGTGTGAACTGGCTCGCTTTAAAAATGTTGCATTTGAGGAGAAGTTTTGGGAAATAAATTACGGGAAAATTCTGTGGCGTTGAACACGTGATGACCTATCCACACACGGCAGCCGCCAGTTCCGTGAAGATGCAGCCCCGAATACGCACGTGTGCACTGGCCGAGCGGGAGAGCGCGAGCAGGCCACCGTGGCTCAAACTTGGCGCGCGCGCGGCCTCCCCCCAGGTTGTAAAGCGAGCCCCCTTTTGTGTGTGCGCGCGCAGCAGGCCCGCTTGTAGCCATCCCTCCCTGTTCGCAACAGACAGCGTTCTGCCCGCAATGTTTGTCTCGCTGCTTTGTTTCGTAAAAGCCGCTGGGCAGGACTCCTGGCAGAACGAGTTCAGCGCTTCAACCCCCTGGGCTTTTCACCCTTTCCGGTGATGTGCGGAAGGCGCGGCTGGCAGGGTCAGGTGTTGTCTGCGCGATCCAGGTCCCGGCCGCTGGGCCGAGCGGAGGCGAAGGGGAAGTCCCCTTCAGCCCCAAGGTCCCTCTCGGAATGTTTCAAGCGACGGTTCCCTCCCAGTCTCCGCCCCGGCCCCCCCCCCCCGTTTCAGATCTCTCTCCCAGGCCAGGCCAGCCCTTTCCTTTTTGTTAAGGCTTCGGAAGAGGCGCCCCCCTGGCGGCCGCTGCCTTGTGCGCGCTACAGCGCCCGGCGAGCACATGGCCACGTTCAGTTAGCGCGCCGCTTCGGCGGGCGAGGGTGCCGGGGCAGCGCTTCCTTGCTCCACCAGAGGCCGGTCCTCTGCATTGCATGCAGGCTCCGTTGATTTGCTGTCGGGAGACTGCAGATTTGCATAGCGCTCTCGGCCGCCGCCAGCATGGCTCGCTCCTCGCTCGCTCGCTCTCGCCCGCCCCCCTCGCCGCGCTGGCTCCGTTCAGACGCGTGCAATGGATTCTCCTCGCGAAGCGCCTCTCGCCGCCTCCTGCCCCTCGTTGTCGTCGCCCTCGTCTTCTGCTCCTGCTGCTTCTCCTCCGGCGCCGTCGGCTGCCCGGCACTAGGCTGAGAGCGGGGCCAGGAAGGCACAAGCTCGCCGGGGGAGCCGCACGCGTCGCTGGCGCGCCTTCGGAGGGGCAAGCGCTCGCCGAATGGCTTCCCCGCAGCCGCTGCCCTTCTGCGGGGATTTGGCGCCCTTTCCCCGCCGCCTCGGCTGCTGCACCCCGGCGGGAGCTTCGCTTGCCTGGTGGATTATGGAGGAGACCCCCCGGCGCGCCGCTCGCTAGAGGAGCCCGCCCGCCCGTCGCCGCCGCCGCGTGGATGAGCACTGGAGGCTCCTCGGGGCTTCGACCGCGCCTCTGACTATGAGCGGCCTTCTGGCGGCCAAGAAGCGAGCCGGGGCGAGGGATCGGCGCTCGGACGCAGCGCCCCAGATGCGCCGCTTGGTGCGGTGAGCCGCCGGCGCGCGTCTCCGGCGCCGAAAGTTTGCCTCGCGCGTGCCGGGCTGGCGTGGGGGCCCCCGGCCATGCCCCAGCGGATGGGCGAGCTAGGACTGGCCGAGGCCGGCCCCGCCCGAGGCCGCTTGGCCCTGCTTTGGATACTCCCGTTGACTCTCAGCGGCCTCCTCGGGGTGGCTTGGGGCGCCTCCAGTTTAGGGGCGCCGCACATCCACCATTTCCATGGCAGCAGCAGCAAGCACCCGTCAGTGCCTATCGCGATCTACAGGTCCCCGGCTTCCTTGCGAGGCGGACACGGTGGGTGAGGGGGGGGGCGAGGGCTGAGGCCTCCCCCATTTGTCCGGGGAGGGGAGCGAGGGAGAAGGCGGCCGTCCGGACAGGGGAGCTTGGCTGAAGGACAACTCAATGAAGAGGAGGCGCAGGGATCCGGGGAGGGGGATCCGCGCTGGATAGATATGCTTTTGTGTTCCTAGGTCTCCCAGAGGGTAAAGGAAGATCCCGCTTCTCTCTGACTCAGGGGAGAAAGGGATCGCCTTCCCCTGAAGCCAAGTCTCCAGAGACCGGTTGATTTAGAAAAGCTCAGCGATCCTGGGATTTGGGTGATCCCAGTGACTTGCAGGCGGCTGGTGTTGGGGCGATTTTTGTGCTTGTGTGCCTGATGGTGGGAGTGAGTGACAGGAAAGAAAAGGGGGGGATGGATGGAAAGAGGAATGGACAGAGAGATGGATGAAGGGCAAGGAGTGGTGGAGGGGCTTGGCAATCTCCAGGGTTGTGGCTAGATGGAGGAACTGATCAGTACACCTGAGGGAAAGGAAGGACACACACCCCCTTGTCAGAGGCGGGGAAAGATGAGGGAACCGCAGCCTCTGGGCGCTGGAGAGGATCTTTCAACCCAGTACTCTTCCCCCCCCCCCCCCAAAAAAAAATGCCTCCATGGACAGAGTGGGTGGCTCGCTGGTGCGGGAGGTGGACAGGGTTAGGAGACCATTTCCACTCCCACCTCCCCTGAGGTTCCCTGAGGTAATGCTGTCATTTCCTCACCAGCCCCCTCCTTCGAGAGAATTTGGTTGGGAGATGCAGGTTTGGAGAGTTGTGAACTCCCTTGTCAGCCAGATGTCTCTAATTTGGTGGTGGGGAGCCACATGCATAGTGAGCATCTGGTATGGATTTCTTGGAGGGGTGATTACACCTCCCTGCACCTCTGTGTGTGTGTGTGTGAGAGAGAAAGAGATGGTGGCATTGTCATTGTTTGGCTAGCCAAACTCCATTCCCTTCCAAGAACCTCTTTGCAGCTGGAGACCCATCAGGCTGAAATGGTTGTAGGAATGAACCACTTCTGGCCATTCCATGTTTCTTGGTTGCCTCCCTCCCACGCACCTCCACCACTGCTTTCCCAATCTACAGAGGTCTGCATGTGTCTGTAAATCGTTTCATCCTTTGGTAGCTATTAATCCAGAGGTGCCATTCCCACCTGAGTTTTCTTCTTTTGTGTAGGAATTGCCACAAGAGTGTCTCTCTTTGTGTATGTTTGAAGACTACCAGCCAGTCCGCCTTCCCTCACTGATACAGGCACTTATTCCAGCCTGCTTCAGGTTTCCCTATTGTCATTTCATCCTCCAGATGTCAGCCTATGATGAGAATTCTTTAAAGATTTCTAGTAGCGTGTAAAAAAAAAAGAGTAGATTCTGCTTTTGGAGAGCAAGGGGATGGACAGCAGTAATATACAGGGATAGCACTTCATGCTTTCTGGATTCTCCCCCTCCCCTTCTTGCAGTGGCTTCTTTTTGGTGGGTGATGCTTGTGTGTGGCCAGTCCAAGAGACGCTGTGCTGGCCTTGCAGAATGAAGCTCTGTATGGGTTGTACAGTGTTTTCAAAGACAGATGGGGAAGGATGCTGGCAGATCTGCAGTTGCCTGCTTCCTAGATGCCGATGAACAAGTTCTTTGCATTGCGAAGTGAGATTGAGCTCATTGGGCAGCGGGAATCCCTTTGCCTGCAGAGCGATCATCTGGAGTCCTGTCAAGCTTCAAGCTTCGTTACTGTGGTTGCTTCCTGCAATTTAGTGTGATGCTAGACAGAGCAGGACAGAGAGGAAGCTCCCTGGTCCTCTAAGTTTGCCCTATGCAAATGATTGTGTGTGTGTTTAGTACAAATAAAAGCCGCTCCTTTTTAAAAGTTGATAGTCCACCCCCACCTCCCCTGCCATGAATGGTCTTTTACTTAATTTCTTCAAACCAGACTCCATGGACCTAGTTTCCCTGACTTCAGACAAGCTGTGTGTGTGTAGGAGGGTGAGATGGCTGGACAGGGAAGGGGCATGAGCTTTTTTGTGTCCATAATACAGCACCAGTGGTGTTGAAACATCTGATGGCAGTCCTTCTCCCAACTAATTATCTTGGGCATAAATTGATTAACTAAGCTTTAGGTTATCTAATAATAATAATATATAAATTATCTAATTAGACCAAGGGATCCAAGCCAGAAAGTAAACACCCTAATTGTTGGGAGGGGGCTCTAATGGACTCAGCATGCAGGAATCAGCTTAGTGATGGGCAGAGAAGAAAGAGATTCAATGTGATCTGTTGCTAGTGCAGATGGCTTGTTAGCATGTGTGTGTGCAGTGGTGGAGAATCGCTTGGTAGCATTTAAATACACACACGCTCCTGGTTTTACTTGCTTCTCTATATGTCTGTCCGCATCCATCCGTGCATGCATTTTAATACCTTCATTGTGGTGGTCTTAGACTAAATAGACTCAACTGGTGGGGTGGAAATCCCCAAAGAATGTCTGCCTGTGGTTTAAGGATTTCATTGCCTTCCTCCTTTGCAGGAAGGCTTTGGTTTTACAACTTCATCCTTCTTCATCTTCACATCTTGCTATGCTTCATTTCCATTATCATTTGGTGTCACTCACAAGTTTTGCCAGGTAGCAAAGCAATCTTTGGGTGAGCCTTTGGGTAAAGTGACCCTGTTTGGGGAGTGAGGTTCAGCTGACTTTTTGAACAGTTGACAATCTTCTGTATGTGAAAATAAGACCTATAAACTCTGCAGGATCTACTAGCGAGTAAACATGTAGGATTCGGCCCATGAGTCTTAGTTGTGTGCTTTAAAATAGTATGATAAAAATAGGTCTGCAGTGGGGGGTGGGGAGAAGCATTTTAACATCAACGTGGCAGAAAGGTTATTATAATCTTTTTCTTGTAAATGTATGTATATATATACAAAGGCTTGGCCCAAATCCAAAACAGAATGGGGGAGAGCAAAGGACTCCTTTACTGTGACCAGAATTCTGTTTCTTTTCTGTTTGACTCTTTCAGGATTTCTCATGTCCTCTGTCACAAATGTCTACATGTGGGAAATTAAGGACTAACAGCCTCATGTAGCTCCAGTTATTGCACATTTGCTTAAAAATTCATTAAGAACTTCCTGGAATAAAATCCAAAGGGGCAGATTGAAGAGAATGGGAAGCAAGCAGTTGAGGAAACCTGCCGAGCTGAGTTTCTCAGGAAATGTTTGAAATTGCATGCCCACATTGCCTTGAATTCCATTAAAGCTATGCAGGCAGTGGGAAGGGGGGCATGGCTGCAGCTGTTACCTTTCAGTTAGCTTTTTATTGCAGGGTGGGGGGGGGGAGAGGGAGGGATCTAGAAGCGACTTGGCAAGCTGATTTTCCAGGATGTCTTTGGCAGAGCCCATCACAAACACACACACACCTGTGATCAAGCGTTGTGTTTTACACTCGACCAAATCCCTTTCAGCATCAAAAGCCTTTGTGTGCTGCTAAGTGGGGTTTCCTGGACCGATTGAACTGATGAATGCTGTTGTCCCTCTGGATGGAGGGTTGCCTGGTGCAGATGAATACTCCTGCGTATGGTTATATATATATAGGGGATGAGGGGGCTAGCTGCTTGTGCTTGTGGAGTGGGGGAAAGACCCACTCTGCTAATTTTCTGGCATACTTGAAAGCTTTTCATTGCCTCCATTGTTAATATTTGTGTGTGGGCAGCGGACTCCCCATTCCTTTGATAAGCTCCAGTGAAGCAAATCAGTTTCTGGCTGATCATGGACATGTGGAATGCATCAGCACAGCTGCCAGAGGGCTTTTCTTTTTGGGAGAGATGTAGCCACTTACTCGCTCTTTCCTTGGGTGCTTAGGACCTTCCTTCCACAATGCCTCTTGCCTGCTAGAGTAGCAGAGGGCTGGACTCTCCTGTTCAGATGCTTTCTCTGTATTGGACTGCTGTAGCAGCTGAAGCAGCATTTTTTGTCCTTCTCCGACACAGATCTATGGAAATGGTGCGCTTTCTAGCAATTTCTTGAAAAGGCAGATTAATTTTATTCATTTATAGCGGGGTTTTTTGTTTTAAAACAATGTTCATGGACTGTATTTATTTAGATATTTGGACCCTGTTTTTCTTCCCAGTGGGGACCCAAAGCACCCTCCTCTATTTCATCCTCATGCCACCAGCCTTGTGATATAATCTGACACTCTAACCACTACACAGTGCTGCTGGCCCTCAGATACTGTAGATGTAGATGACATGAGCAGACTTGTGGATCACCCATCTGTTTAGATGTGCAGATAAAACTTTACAGTACAGTCCTAAGAACACTTTCTTCAGAGTAAATTCCATTGCATAGACCTGAGTAGGATTCTGAATAGCTTTTATTTATTTACTTCTTGTATAGCTCACTGTTTTTACTGAGACTCAAAGCAACCTACAAAATATTTAAAACCCAGTTCAATCAGATAACATAATATATCCAGTAAACAATTCAGTAGACACATTCAGATTGTGTAGGTGAGCTTGCTGTCAAGTCACAACTGATTTATGGCAACCCCATCAGGTGTTCAAGGCAAGAGACCTTCAGAAGTGGTTTGCCATTGCCTGCCTCTGTGTCATGCTCTGGTATTCCTTGGAAGTCTCTCGCCCAAATACTAGCCAGGGCTGACCCTACTTAGCTTCTGATGTTTGATGGGATTGGGCTGTCTAAATCAGATTACAGAATCAAAAAACAAAGCAAAACACAAAACTCAATACCCTGTCCAAGGCATAACATGTTTAGGATTGCACTGTTAGTGTGTGAATGTGACAAACATGTTTTTGCAAACTTGAGTATGATTATGGGTTAACCTATTAGAGAGTTGTGATTGGTTGTGACTCCACTATGTGAACACTGGGTGGCAAACTGGGGTTTGAGTCTGGTTAACATATGAAAGGTCCTAGGATGGCAGCTTTTCTTAAACACCCAAAACCTGTGTATTCAAAAGTGAATTTCAGAAGTTATTTGGGCTTTCTTACAAGTAAATGTATTTAAGATTATTGAATATGCAGGGAGGGTTTTTTGTAGAAAAAAACCCAGTAGGAACATATTTGCATATTAGGCCACCCCCCTGACAACACCATTGTTTAAGTTAGGGCTTTTGTTTTATAGAAAAAGCTCAGCAGGAACTCATTTGCAAATTGGGCCACACCCCCTGATGCCAAACGAGCTGGAACTGCATTTTTGTGCGTTCCTGCTCAGAAAAAGCCCTGCTTATATGTGATAGTGATACCAGTTTTGCCAGTGGATTCTTCAGGAGTACTAGAGGGTGTGCTTTCTCTGTAGTGTAGGGCTGATCACAGATGGATTTATGAAGCTTTTTACTAGATCGGATCACTGGATCTCTAGCTCAGTATGGTCTGCTCAACTGACAGCCACAGTTTCAGAAAGAAAAAGAGAGTTCCTGACCTGCTCCAGAAGATCCTTTAACTCAGTGGCCCTCCACCTTTTTGGCCCCAGGACCGGCCTGGCCACCGCAGCCCCAGGGCCGGTCCACCCACCACAGCCCCAAGGCCGGCAGGGCGGGGGAACCCAATTCTGCCTCCCCCTGTCCTCGCAGTGCCTCCTCCCCCCATTTCCTCCTCCCTCCTCCACCCTACCCCCCCCCAATGCAGTCTTTCCGCAACCTGTTTTCCCCATTTTAAGGCAGGGGAAGGGGCCATGAAGCGCCTCCCAGGCCGACCCCCCCCCCCGATCAGTAGATTGGTGGGGAAAACTGTGGCAGCAGTGGCAAGCGACCTGCTGAAAGAGCAGCATTGCCCTTGTCTCCTCCCCTCTTTCAGCAGGTTGCTTACTATTGCTGCCTTAGTTTCCCTCCGCCAATCAACTGATGGGGGGGGGTCGGCCTGGGAGGTGCTTCACGGCCCCTTCCCCGACCTTAAAATGGTGAATACGGAGCTGGGAGGAGGCGCTGTGGGGGGGGGGTGTGAGGCTGCGTGGGGGGGACAGGGCGGCAAGGCCATGCGGCCCGGTTGGAAACAGGCTGCAGACCAGTACCAGTCTGCAGCCTGGGGGCTGGGGACCCCTGTTTTAACTGGAGTCGCTAGGAATGAATCTGGGATCTTATTTTTTTCAAAATATGTGTTCTGCCACCCATCTGCAGCCCATCCCCATCTGATCTTAGTCTTGTGTGCTTGTTTTTGAACTTTAATTCCTGCACCTAACCAAGGTCAGTTTAATATACAACGCAAGAATGGACATTCAGCTTTTCTTCAAGTAATCCCAGCATGCCTCTTCGCCTTACTGGATTAAACCAATGGGGTTTAATGGGGTTGGAGGGCCTGCTATCAGCACCCAGCCATGCTCTGGGGCTTACCTTTGCTGTCTATGTGTTGTTGACAGCAGTAATCAGCTGGCTTAGGCTGACCAATAACACTTTGTGCCTTCTGCCTCCCTTTGTTATAGTGAATTTAGCACAATCCTGCTCTTTGGACAGGAAAGTGCAGCAGTGGAGAAAGGCACATTTAACAGCTTGCAAAACGTTTGGCTTTTGTAGGTTGTTGGATAGAAGGCCTTTAGGTAGTTGGAGTAGACAGGAGAATTCTTTATTCCTCTGCCCCAGGGGTGGCCAAACTGTGGCTTTCATACATATTGTGTGACTCTCGAAGCCCCCACTGCCCCATAGACCAGCTTGGAAAAGGCATTTCTGTTTTTAAATCACTTCTCCAAGACAAGCCAGCCACCCAGCAGTTGGAAGAATAAATTTAAAGTTGCTTTCTTTTCCTCCTTCCCTCCCTCCCTTCTCTTGCAGCTCTCAAACATCTGATGTTCATGTCTTGCAGCTCTCAAACATCTGACATTTATTCTATGTGGCTTTTACGTTAAGTAGTTTGTCCACGCCTGCTCTGGACTGAGCTCTGCTGCATTTACGTTGTGGGAAACCTGGTTGCAAGTTGGATGCAGTACTGCAGAAGCAGCAGACTTGACACACACCCATAATAAAATTATTGTGCAGTGCAGTAAATTCTTTTGTTCCCATGGACTCAAAATTCCAGACTTTAAGCCCTTTACTCATAAAAACTAACTCCAAAGTATGTTCTAAATTTGTTTATGCTCTACTTTCCTGCCCACCCTGACCTGGATGGGCCATGCGAGCTTGATTTTGTCAGATCTCAGATGCTAAGCAGAGTTGGCTCTGGGTAGTACTGGAATGGGGGATTACCAAGGAGGTCTGGGATTTTACACAAAGGTAGGCAGTGGCAAACCATCTTTACATGTTTCTCATCTTGCAAACTTTATAGGGTCACTATCAATGCTCCTTCTAAGCTGTGGAGTCTTGTGAGCAAATATTCTACTTTGTGGGTTACTGGCATTGTGAGAGAGTGATTTTGCTGATGCATAAATTAGTTTGTATCTTGAAATGTTCTCCCTCCCTCTATTTTATCCCAACAACCACAAGATGGTTAGATAGGTTAGGCTGAGAGTGTGTGACTGGCCCATGCTCACCCAGTGAGCTTCCATGGTAGAGTAGGGATTTAAACCTAGGTCTCCCCGCATTCTAGTCTGACACTCTGACAATGATATGATTTCAGGCTCTTATCCTCACTGGCTGTATCTTTCACCTGTTAGCATGACCCTAGAGGCTTGTAGGATGATATGGAAGGCATCTCTTTTGGACTGGCCTCAACTGAAATTGGGAAATATTTATTAGTATACTTACGTAGAATGTTTTATTGCCATCATTCCACCTCACTTAGGGTAACAAAGCCCATCAAATAGACTTTAGGAGCAGACCTTTTGGGGTCATATACATTCCATTGTTGACTTTGAGTGAGGGGTGGACAGACCTTCTGAACTTTGGGAAGAGTCATTCCTCCTCCCCCATCATCACTATGTTCAGACTGCTAGCACATCTCTATGGGTCTATAGAATCTATTGGCCTGAGTTGATGTTACCAGGCCTTGGCCCAGGCTTAGCAATGGGGTGGTCTCCACTATGAAAATAGAAAGGGCTGCTAGAGTATTCCTGGACTGGAACTGACCACTTCTCAGCATGTTGGATTAAATTCCTTTCATAGCATGGGAGTAGATTTTTCATACAATTTATTTGGATCCCTTCAATCATAGCTCTCTTTAAACTAGACCATGTGTGACAGATGTTTACTCATTCTTTTTAAAAAGATCATGGAGTAAGATTGCCAACAGCTCTGGAGTACAGTGCCCTGTCCTTTTAATAGAGACTTAATGTGTGGAAATGGGAAGCTGGAGCTTTTCATGACATGGGGTAAGTAACATCACTTGACTAATAACATCCCTTTAAGCCTCTGTTAAGAGCCCCATGGCGCAAAGTGGTAAAGCCTGCAATACTGCAGTCTGAACTCTCTGTTCACGACTTGAGTTCGATCCTGATGGAAGCTGGGTTTAGGTAGCCAGCTCCAGGTTGACTCAGCCTTCCATCCTTCTGAGGTCGGTAAAATGAGTACCCCACTTGCAGGGGGGAAAGTGTAGATGACTGGGGAAGGCAATGGCAAACCACCCCATTAAAAGTCTGCCATGAAAACGTTGTGAAAGCAACGTCACCCCAGAGTCAGAAACGACTGGTGCTTGCACAGGGGACTACCTTTACCTTTAAGCCTCTATTAATGGGTTATCACATTTTTCTCTAAGCCTGTTGGCAGCCCAATAGAGGAGGGTGATTCCACAAGTCTTTTGGTGTAGTGGTTAAGTTGGTGCAGTTTGGTGTAGTGGTTAAGTGCACTGACTCTTATCTGGGAGAACCGGGTTTGATTCCCCACTCCTCCACATGCACCTGCTGGAATGGCCTTGGGTTAGCCATAGCTCTGGCAGAGGTTGTCCTTGAAAGGGCAACTACTCTGAGAGCCCTCTCAGCCCCACCTGCTTCACAGGGTGTCTGTTGTGGAGGGAGAAGATATAGGAGATTGTAAGCCACTCTGAGTCTCTGATTCAGAGAGAAGGGTGGGGTATAAATCTGCAGTCTTCTTTTAGAAAACTATTTTCACACTCCACATGTGCGTGGATGGGTTTGTTAGCTTATTCTTGGCCACTCTTAAAGCCCACCTTTCTCATGAGAACCCCAGGTGCAGAGAATTGCTATAGTGCATTATCCAACAAGCTATGAAAGCAGCTTGTGTCTTTTTTTACTCTGAAACTCATTTCCAGTAAAAGTAATGATGGCTGGTAGCTTAACATAGAAACTCATTTCCAGTAAAAGTAATGATGGCTGGTAGCTTAACATAGAGCCAGTTTGGTGTAGTGGTTAAGTATGCAGACTCTTATCTGGGAGAACCAGAATGCCAGTTTTCAAGAGTCGATTTGGAGCTGGGGCACCAGGTGGGCACATCATGACTGCATACCCTAAAGTTCTGTCATTGATTTGGCTTGCACAGCAGCCTATGAACCAACCACTGGTGACTTAAAGCAGCACCTGTCAGAACCAATTGCTACAGGCATCTGTCAGGAACAAGCACGGAGGGGCCTTCTTGCAGGGTTCCTCTTGCCGGCGGTTCTGACCATTGCTGCCACAGTCATACTGTTGTGTGCATCAACAAAACATTGCATTTTGCAAAGACATGCTGGTCAACTCCTAGATTGTCTCACATTGTAATATTTCGGGTTCCACTCACTCACCCACACAACAGCAGCTACACTTGCCCAGCAGTATTGCTTTGGGCTGCATCACTGAAATATTATTTTTATACTGTTGTTATGGGGAAAGATGATATCTAAATGAGATTGGTGGTGGTAGGGAACCTCTTGCTACAAGCAGCATTATTGTAATGGCCTTATTTTGTATAGCATTGAATAAGGATGCTGTAGGAGGAAGCTTTTCATTATGCTGAGTAATAAGAAGCTTACATAACTACTTATTTTCCTGTGTGTGTGTGTGTGCGCGCATTTCTGAAACTGATCTAATACAGTTGGCAATTTTGCCTACACCATCAATGGCTGACCTGTGGCATGAGCACTAGGGGTTTGCAGCCTATCTGGGTGGAATACAGTGAGCTTGTAGGCACAGCTGTTCTTTGATGTCAGAGCCTGCATCTCATGTGCAGTGTGTTGCTTGCTAGTGACAAAGTGATTGAATGAGAATAGCCTGGGTCTTGGATAAAAGCTGGGATTCTTTCCCACAGAGAGCTCTGTAGACCACTGAAAAAACTGGTCGGAGGCCATTGTTGGCTTTCTTGGTGTCCAGTTTCCTTCCTCTGCAAAGTCTTCCTTGGTGGTCTCCCATCTGAGTACAAATGTGTCTTAGCTCCTGAGATCTGTTGAGATCAAGTTGTAATATACCATTCCACGTTCCATCATACTCCCCCTCCCCCACAAAAAAAGTGGAAATTGTACTGCAGCTAAGAGAGCTTGCAGAAGCTAGTGGCTCTCTCGAAGTACCTGACTTGGCAAAGAAGAAAAAAGAAAGCTACTGAGCATGATGCTGGAAGGATGAACTGCTGCAGGAACTGGGGGAAATTTTTTATCTCACCTGGCAACCCTGCATTTTCTAGAGAATCAGGCACTGGTTGGAAGAGGAGCTCCCAACATTTGCATGCCTTCTTGGCCCAGTGCTTTCCATCCTTTCTTGTGCAACTTGTTGAACTTGGGAAAGTGGGGTGGAGGGAAATTCAGGCAAACTGATTGGCCCATGATTGTATCTGAGCTGAACTGATGCTCAAAGGTGTGCACCTATTGAACATATGAAAATATGAAGCTGCCTTATACTGAATCAGACCCTTGGTCCATCAAAGTCAGTATTGTCTTCTCAGACTGGCAGCGGCTCTCCAGGGTCTCAAGCTGAGGTTTTTCACACCTATTTGCCTGGACCCTTTTTTGGAGATGCCAGGGATTGAACCTGGGACCTTCTGCTTCCCAAGCAGATGCTCTACCACTGAGCCACCGTCCCATCCCCTATTGGGCTTGGCCCATGAGTTACTGAGGGAATTCATTTCTGACAAGCACCATCACCATTTGGATGTTCTCCATCAGTACCCTGCTCTTTCTAGCCTAATTCTCAGACATACTAAGCCAAAATCTGGACTATGCTATTTCAGATTGCAGGTGGAAACCCATATGATAGGAAGCCACTCAATGCAGGAGGAAAGTCAGGATATATGAGAAACTCATGTCTGGGAGAAGTCTACTTTACTCTTTCTGACACATCTTTTGCTATGTAAAGGGAATGTTTGGTATAAATTTGGTGTGGATTTCCCCCATGTGAAATCTGAGACAGTACAACTCAGTCATAGCTGGGGGGTTTTATCACTTCAGTGTGAGCTTTGCCTGGCTCAGCAAGCATGACCAAACCATAAAGAAGGCTCTTCTTCTTTGGAGGTTTTTAAACAGAGGCTGGATGGCCATCTGACAGCAATGCGGATCCTGTGAATTTTGGGGTGGGAGTGGGTGGTATTTGTGAATTTCCTGTATTTTGCAGGAGGTTGGACTAGATTACTCTGGAGGTCCCTTCCAACTTTATGATTCATATTGGTGCCCACACATGTTGTGGTAGCATTATGCCATAGTTTAGAGACTAGCAAAAAAAAAAGTTGGAGATGAGCTGTAATTCCAGGGGTTCCCCAGGTCCCACCTGGAGGCTGGCATTCCTAAAAACTGTCCTGTATTTACCCTTTGTCTATCATCAGTACTGTCTAGTTGGTTGGCAGGGTCCCCCAGGTCTCAGGCAGAGGCCTTTCATATCACCTACTACCTGATCCTTGTAACTGAAGATCCCCCAGAAAATGGAACCATCCACATACCAAGCAGATGCTCTCTCCCTGAGGCACAGTCCCACTTCAGATTTCTCTAGTACTCTGAAATGTCTCAGGGTTTCAAGAGAGGTATTTAGGATTCTGGGTCCTGAAATGTCTAACAACTCATCTTTTAGAAAAGGGCTGGTAGATATTTTTTTTTTCCTTGTCCACATTAAATAGGTATTATGATTGGCTATGAAAAAGTTTGTGTTTGGATTTTCCCCTGTGTTTCCTGCCACTGCATCCAGCTCACTGTAATGGTGTTTTTGGGTGGCTCCAGACCAGCTTCCTGCATGTCATTATCCTCTTTCATTAATTCATTTTATGAGGGCTCAGACAGACTCCTTGATTAAGGAGCATCCCTGCAGAATTAAAGTTCTTCTGGCATCAGGAGCATAACTTACAGCCATTCTCCAAATGTGACTTTTTAAGTTATCCACATTTTATGTTGCCTTTCAAAAATTTCCATTCTGCTGTATCAGTCATTTTTCATGTCTACTGCCAAAAGTATTAACATAAGTTGGAATAAAATGAATAATAAAGCAATCTCAGTCAGCAAAGTGGTTAATTGGATGTGCCGTTAAATATGCATATGAGATGGTGGGGGGTTTCTCTGCTGCTGTTCCTCCTGACAACTGTGGCTTGTCTTTGGAGAGGTAGGCTGCCTTTGATGCTACCATGGACAGGCTGTGATAGTGTAATCAAAAGTGGAACACGGCTGATGGATTTCTGATAAACATCTTTATACAAGCCCTACCACCTTCGTAGACTCACAGGCTATTGATTGACTGCGGTGCCTTTGCTGGAGCCGAATAAATAACAACAGCCCCATTGTCACTTATCAGCAGCAGCACTGGGCTCAGTCTGTGGTCTTCATGTATTTCCTTTTTCCTTCCCTCAAAAAAAGATAGTATCTCTGAAGCATGTGTTACTGTTTTTTTAATCAAGAGCTACTCCACCAGCGTTAAGAAAAGAAATTAATTTAGCATACAAAACCGTGGGTGACCTGCTGATTCATTTTTTGGGGAAAAGAGAGATCTATACTGGGTTTTTTAAACAGATAGCAAGTGTGCAGTTTGGATGCTAGCAGCCTAGTCTTCAGATGTAGTCAGTGCAGTATGAACTGAACAGTTTCATTTCCACATTACTACTCTTGTATGAAGCATTCAGGACTTTTTGAAAGCTTTAGAATAAGTACAACACCATACATTGATGAATCTGACTTGGCCATTCTATTCAGAACCTTTGTACTTGTGTAACTTAATGGTGGTTCTGTATTAGAAAGTGTTTAGCTTAAAGGAAGGAAACTGTGGCATGGCATCTTCTGTTTTCAGAAGCACTTGTGTCTCTTGTGACAAGGGCTGGAAAGGGGAGAATATAAAAAAAAGAAAAAGAAAAAAAGAAATATGAATTAGTTGCATCCTCTATCTATGTTTTAGGGGTTGCCCATGATCTAAGTGTATGATACGTAATTGAGAGTACAAGTCTCCAGAAATTATAGTGGTGATGATGTCTGTAATAATTATGGGAACTCAGCCTACAGAATTATAAATACCATTTGTGTATTTAGTTCACCATTGTTGTATCTCTAATGCTTATAGTGATATCTGTGGATGAGACAGACCATACTGGTGTTGGATAAGAAGCCAAGTTTTATACTCACAGAGGACTAATTATCAACATGTATATACTGTTGTCTGTATATAGACCATAGACAATATATGGACCATTAGCTAACATAGACAGATTGTTGGCCCATTTCACCCAGCATTGTCATCTGTCATTGCCAGCACTCTCCGGGGTCTTCAAAGACATTTCTGTTACCTGCATCTCCAACTAAAGGATCTCAACGAGCAAAGGACTGAACTTGGAATCTTCTGCTTCTACTTTATTGTACTGCTTGTCATTCACCTTAGAGAATCTGAGCTTTCCATTCTGCATTGGGATTGTTTTACTGATTTCCGGAATCATCAGTAGACTTCCTGGAGTAGGCATATTCATGCAGCACAAGAGTATTTTTCCCTGTACCACCTTAGCTGGATTCTGAGAAATGGACTACAAATTCATTCAATTGTTACTCGTGGAGAAACTGTTTGCAAAGCTAAAATGTGAGCCAGACATTTGTGTGTTAGTCATGGTCACTAGCCTTTTTGGTTCCCCTGGAAGCAATTCAGTTTATCCCTTCAACTTTTCTCATGCAGATAGTCATGAGAGTGGTTAAGTGTAAAATGGCAAGCTTGATCATTTTACTAAATTTTCAACAAATCATTCAGCATCCTTTGGTTTATTTTTGGCTTCTCCTTGGTTCACTGTGCCATATGTACTAACTTCATTATGTAATCAGAAGAGTACTAATTTGATCTCTCCCCTCTTTCCCCGTCATATCTATGCCCAGGTTCACCATCTGTATGAGTATCTACTAATGACACATATCCAAAACATAAGCCATAATTTTCTTGAAACAAAAATCACTTTTTGTCTTTCCAGTTCCTCTGTCTCTCCCACTGTCTCACAGCATTTAATAAACACATCAGCATATGTTCTATTAATACATATATAAATACAAAGAGTACAGCTTCACTGTTTTCTGTAAGAGCACTATGGTTGGAAACTTGTCTTTAATAATAAAGACAGTTGGGTAATTGCACATTATACTGGTTCAGGCTGTTGGTAGACCTTTCTCAGTTCTGTCTGCTTCAGTAGTGGTGCTCCTTGGTTAAAGGCAGAGAGCAGTCTTCCACAGCCCTTCTACTGGAAGTCCTTTTAAAATGGGAGCTGCCAGAGACTAAATTTCGGACCTTCTGTATGCCAAGCATTTGTTATATTGCTAAGCTGCTGAAGCTGGTTAGAGCAAGGTTTTGTATCCTGTGGTGCACATACATATCCTTTCCCACTTCTCTTGCAGTTGATGATAATTGGGGGGGAAATAAAGATTTATTTACCAGGGGAAAGGAATAGAGCGGACCCACCAACAGTAGTGATCCTTTTGTTGTTGAAGGCTTTTACAGCTGGAGTCCATTGGTTGTTGTAGATCTTCCATGCTGTGTGGCCGTGGTCTTGTCAAGACCATGGCCACACAGCCCGGAAAATCTGCAACAACCAGTAGTGATTCTTCTTTCAAACTGATTTTATCTGAGGGAGAAGAGAACTGTCCTATATCTGCAGCCTGAAATTAGTCAGCCAGTGAGGGATTTGATGTGACAGTGCTCGGAGCAGTTGTCCCACAGCCTCTCTGGACAGCTTGCTTTTCCCCAGTGTTTAACCTGAGTCGTGGGGGAACAATGTGCAACTAGTGGACCACTTGTAACATACAGCTCCTGCTGCTCATACTGATAGCAAATGTTATTGCTTGTGAGCTAAAAGCAGGTTAGGTCAACCCATGGCACTGTGTTTCCCAGTAGTAACATTGCATTATGCAAACTTAGTCTGGCAAAAAATGGTCAGCGCTCCACTAATGTATGGTTATGCGCTAGGCAATTTTAAGCAGGAGCCTGCAATAACATAATTAGTTTCATTTTTATCGAGGCTGAATGTCTGTGTCATTTAGCTTGCCTTTCCTGACAATTTGTATTTTCCCTTCAGAGCAGTCAGGACAGTATACATGGTTCATGTTGTCTCATTTTACTCCTGCAAGAACCCTGTGAGGTAAGCCAGAACAACAGAGAGTGACTGGCCCAACATTACCCACAGTGCCATCCTAAACAGAGTCAATACCTTTCTAAGTCTATTGACTTCAGTGTAATTTGAAGGGTGTAATTCTGCTTAGGATGACACTGTCAAGTAAGCATCAAGGCTGGGTAGGGATTTGAACCTAGGTTCCCTAGATCCTAGTCCAGCTGATTGAGGAAAGTCTGAAGAAGAAAACATCCTCCTTTCCAGTTCTGGTGAAGAGGTTGTTGATAGTGAAATTGTTGCTGAATGTGTTCTGTTTGCAACTATTGTTCTGTTGTTCTGGCTGAAGGACCTGGCAGTTTAAATCACAGCAGCTTTGTGAATGTGGGGAAGGTAGCCAAGAGCAAGGAGGGGCTGATGGAACACTCCCTCCCCTCCCTCTTCCATTTCTGGTATTCTGAAGAGAATTTCATCCTTTCCAACAACTTCTGTGAGGTAAAACAGGCTGAAATAAATGACTTACCCAGGAGCATCCAGTGAGCCTCTCACATTTAAGATAACATTTTGTTTTGCTTTTGTAGCAGGGACACCAGAGTTCCACTTGTGTTTGCTACAGTAAATATGCAGTGTGTGAGACAGATAGCGGTTTGGTTTCCATAGCGGCTGAGTGAGACTCCCAGGTGTGTGGCCTAAGACACAAGTCTCTCCATTCACACTTTTTGCAAGTACAGGTATATTGTATCCAACATTGTTTCCAAAGAATAGGTACAGAGGAGTTAGCCATGTTAGTCTGTTGCTGCAAAGTAATAGCTTAAGCTCTTGAGAAACACAGCTCTCTTAATCAGATCTGACAAAGAGAGCTGTGGTTTCTGAAAGTTTATGCTACAATAAAATTTGTTAGTCTTAAAGGTGCTACTGGACTCTTTACTGTTCTAAAGAATAGGTGTCCAGTGTGAGGTTGCCATAGCCAATTAAGTCCTAAAATGTAATCTGTCAGAGTAAGCTGTGCTTCAATAAATGCATTAGTTAAACAATTAATAGTTTTGGGAATTGTATGGATAGGAAACATGAACAACAACAACAAAACTGTTGAGCATATCAATTTGGATAGTCATGTAATTGTAAACTTGGTTACCTTGGGAATAAATACCAGAATCAGTGAGATTTTTCTTTGCAGATTTGGAATACTTGGGAAAGGTAAATGTTTTTGATTTGTCCTTTCTTAAATTAACAAATACAATGGCTTCAGATGGGTAGTCATGCTGGTCTTCAAGCAATAGACCAAAGTTTGATTCCAGTGGGACTTTTAAGACCAACTAAGTTTAATTCTGGTATAAGCATGCACACTTATTCAGATACATTGAAACAGTCTTCTCAATATGTAAGGCTTGAGGATGTCTGTTTCAATTGCTATCTGAAGAAGAGTGCATGCACACAAAAGTTAATATCCAGAATTAAACTTCATTAGTTGCAAAGGTGCCACCGGACTCAAACTTTGTTACAGTGGCTTCAGTTGAACATATATGAACATATGAATCAGACCCTCGGTCCACCAAAGTCAGTATTGTCTACTCAGACTGGCAGCAGCTCTCCAGGGTCTCAAGCGGAGGTTTTTCACACCTATTTGCCTGGAGCCTTTTGGGTTGGAGATGCTGGGAATTGAACCTGGGGCCTTCTGCTTCCCAAGCAGATGCTCTACCACTGAGCCACTGTCCCTCCCCAATAGTAGCGTCCATTGGGTTTGCCTGTGTCTTTGATAAAAGTTTACACCTCCCGTACTGGTTAATGTTTAATGTTCCTGGTTAATGTTTTCAGGAAGATAGTTTACTCCTTGAAGTAAGTGGCTTTTGGGGGTGGGAGAGTAAATTTGTATTTTCAGTTTGAATTGAGAAGAATTAGTATGCCCAGGCATTTGAGAAACCCTGTTATGACCTCTAGTTCATATTGTATCCAGTTGCTGCCAAAATCAACTGTGGGGGGCTAGCAAGAAAGACAGGTGAATTGTTCCACAGAGAAAACTCTGTTAATGGTGGGGTCAGGTTGTACCACTTGGTGGCTAAATTATCATGGATACCATTCACAGAAAGTTTTCAGACTGCAACTGGGAGCTTATATAGCAGGCCTGACCAACCCACACTTTCTGATGCCTCAGTTGAAGGCCTGATTCTGGAAAGGAAACAAAAAACCCGTTAAATCAGGATCTCATTTTTGGGAGCAGTTTGGGGAAGAGAGATGTCATCCTGCCAGTCTAGTGGGAGGGACAGTGGCTCAGTGGTAGAGCATCTGCTTGGTAAGCAGAAGGTCCCAGGTTCAATCCCCAGCATCTACAACTAAAAAGGGTCCAGGCAAATAGGTGTAAAAATACTCAGCTTGAGACCTTGGAGAACCGCTTCCAGTCTGAGTAGACAATACTGACTTTGATGGACCGAGGGTCTGATTCAGTATAAGGCAGCTTCATATGTTCATATGCTCTGTTGTCTTTGCACACATGAGATTGTCTTATCCTGAATCAGACCCTTTGATCCATCAAGAATTGTCTGCTCAGACTAGGATCTCTGGGATCTGAGAGAGAGGGCTTTTACATCACCTACTACTACATCACCCTTTAACTGGAGAAGCTGGAGATTGAACTTGGGGGTTCTGCATATCAAGCAGATGCTCTACCACTGAACCACAACTCCATCTCCTCTATATGATTACAAGAAACTGGCTGGCTCTTGCTGTTGAGTAGAGACCCAGAGTAGAGGTTGTTTCCATTTAGATTTGGAATGATCTGTTTTAGGCACAGGAAAGAATTCCTCTTTTTGCTCTGGACTCCCGCATAGCTTCAGTCAGAGAGGGGACTGGGCTTACTTCACCTTCTTGCTCCTCGCCCCCGTCTTGGCTGCCACACTGGAGTCCTTGCCTGTCACAACGACTTTCATTGCCCAGCTGTCCACCAACCTTTTGGTGAGACTCCACTCTCCCTGCATCTTCCTCTGACACTGCTCTCCTGCCATTTGATTGACAGCTGTCTCAGCCTGTCGGTTTGGCCTTACTCCAAGCCCCTTTTACAAGAGGACTCCGTGGCAGCCATCCTAGCTACTGCTGCCATCACCCAGGTGGTTGAGGGATGGAGCTAGGCTTGCACAACTCTGTGTTGGCTCCTCTGGAAAGGCTCCAGCAGGCCACCTCAGCCCCGTTCCACATGCCTCAGCTAAGCGTACATCCAAATTCTGTTGTGGTGCCTGTAGACTGATTGTCATTGTTTGGTATCTAAGTGATGATTGTGGAGGACATGTAAGATAGGAGGAGCCTAGTAATGGGACAAGAGGTGTTTTGGAGTTCCTGGATAGGGTGTACCATTGCAGCTTCCTGTGCCCATTTAGGTACACTGAGACTTCCTGGCTCTAGTGTATACTCGTGTTCCCTCCATTTCCTTTTATGAGGTGGTTCTATCTAACTCTGGCTCCTGAGTAGCTTCCTATCACACTATCTAGCACCCTAATCAGTCTTTTCATTCCTCCTTATAAATTGGAGAACATCTGCCTTCTCACATACAAATATGTTCTTTGGGAGGGGAGGAAAGAGATGGAAAAATACTCTGGACACAAAACAAAACAGTTGGTTGTTAATGTTAACTGCAGCTGTTTTCTGCCTCATGTGAAAGTACGTTTTCAGTCTCTGTATGTTTGGGTTTTGTGAAACGCACTAGCTTGGAATCTATACAATTATTCCCCTTGCTCTTTTTTTCAGCTGCTGCAGAGGCTTTCCACCACTGTGGCACTCATTTACTCTGCTGCTACCATTATGCAGAATCAGTGGTTTTCAAGGAGCTTTTCTGCATGCAGTGCTAGGGGCAGAAGAAGCCTCCACAGTTCCTGGGAGAAGTGGGAGGGGAACAAAGTCACGGTATCTAAGTAAATATCTTTTCCTCCCATAAATGATTTTTTTCTTCTTTTGTGGGACATCATCTACCTCAGAATATATCAGATTTTGGCTTGGGATATAAATACACCCCAGAACACAATCTGCATGTCTATTTTTTTCCCCATCTGGCAGCCATGGGGTTAATCTCAATATATACCTCAGACTCATCACACTCAGATATATACTCAGATATAACTTGCATTCTAGGTCTTTAATGAAAGTGTCTTCAGATAAATACTCTGTACTGTTCCGTATTCCTCTTCTTTCCACCCCCTCCTCCCTATAATGAAAAAAAGCTCTGGTGTTCCAACCCCTTGCTTCCAAAATAATTGTGAAACTATAATGGAAACAGCTGTTGGGGATATACTTTATGCAAAATATTAGGGTGGAACACACAAAGTAACACCCCCTCCCCCTGCAAGCTATCATTCACCTAGAACTGAAGCAGGGGTGCATTTTATGGTGTTGGTTTTAATTCCTGTAAGAACTTTCTTTGTATCCTTTATCATTGGCCCATAAAGTCAGTTCCTGTTTGCTCAGCACAATCCTGACGTCTTTAGCTGCTGACACCTGACATAACCAACCCCAGTAAAATTTGCTTGATAGCAGCTGAATGGCTGCCCATCCCTGCAAAGCAGGACTTCTTGAAGAGAGGAGCATAATAAAATCCAGTTTGCAGTTAAAATTTAAAAGTCAGATTTAACTTTTTAGTGCATGGAGCATTGTAATGGGGGAGAAGCAGGGTGCAAGGTACCAGACGGTTGAAGGCATAGATCAGAGAGCTCTTGTCAGGTTAACAAGAACAAAATGTTTATATCCTTGTAAATGTTTACTTCCTAGGGTTGGCTTTAATTTTGTAGCTGCATTTATATAATTTTTAAAGGGTCAGTTTTCTTTAACTACTTAGGTTATTGAATTGGCAATTTTTGTTCAGAAAGGCTGTGGCTCAGAAGCAAGAACAGAACCTTATAACAGAATTGTGGAACAGCATAGCACTTCACTAAGGCATTCTTTTTTGGGAGGAGGGTGCTAAATGAATCTTCTCCACCTCCCTTTTCTACCTCTCTGTTATGCTCTGTTACCCAACTTCTTCCATTTTATCTTCACAACAACCTTGGGAGGAATATGAAACTGAGAGTCACTTGTCTACAGTGCTATCCTAAGCAGGTCTATTCAGAATCCTACTCAATCCTGTTCAATATAGCTTCCTCCCAAGAAAATATTCTTAGGATTCTTATGAAGGCTCAGATTTGATGAAGGGCCTGCATCTAGGCGATGCAAATTGCAGACTCCTAAGGCCTCAGTTTGCCTTGGGGTTAATGTATGGGTGAGAAAGATGAGGTTAACCCTTTGATCTCTGCTCGGTTTCAATAATCAGAACTGGCTCCCCCACTGCGCTACTAGTTTTTAAAGGAAAAAAATGTGTTTTCAACCCATTTCAACATATATTATTCCCCCTTTAAAATGCTAATAGCAAAGCAGGGAGCCTGATTTCCATTACTGAAACCAATTGGAGGTTGAAGGCTTAAATCTGTCTCTCTCTCCTCATTCCTCAGACAAATTGAGGCTTTACAAGCACTGCAATTTGAATTTTATAAATTGGTGGAAATATGTGATCTCCATTGCATCTCTTTTTACTTTCATAGCTGGGAGTGGATTTGAACCTGAGTCTTTCAGTCCTTAGCCCAGCAATATAACCACTACATTGTCCTGGCTTTGCATACCACATTCTTGAGGGTGCTGTGTTTATTTTAATTATGGGGGAAGGGGGGAGCTCAGTGTTTATAAACATAGTGAGGAAGCTTCACCTGGTTTCAATGAATTCTGAATAGGACTTATTAGCCTGAAGTGCAGTTCAGCAGGCAATATTGTAATGGCTGGGTAATTGGGCTGGACATGCTTTCCAATGCTAGAATCCAAAGGCTGTTGAGGGCCAGTTCTACCATGATGTGCAAACAATGTTTAGCTCTTCTGCCTACCATGAGCTGGAAGCATCCCTTTCATGGCCCTTGGTGTGATTTCAAAGACATTTGACTGGTGGAAACAGGATACCCATTTAGATGGCCCTTTGGCTGAATCTCTACTGTAGTTTGTGTGTGTTCCCATATTCAATATTATGGGTCAGTTCATGTAGAAGAGGTCTCCCCCACTCTTTGTTATCTTTGCGAAAGCAGTGCCACACCTCCTCCATAATTTGTTATCAAATAAGAGGGGTTCTCAAATGTAAATCTTGTTTGCATTTTGTAAATAGTTCTAATTTATGTTGCATGCTTAATTTGATCTCAGGTGGTGTGTTGAGTTAATTGCCTTTCTCCTCTTTCCAATTTTTTAAAAGCAAAAATGTAGGGTTTTTTTACTGATGGAAACTCCTGCAAAAGATTGTGTTTGATGTGGGAATGAGTAGAGTTACGTATGCAAATAATAGCTTGTCTGTGATGTGGCTTTTGTCTCCTCTAGTACCAATTCATTGCTACTCTATAATTAGGGAGAAGGAAGAGAAGGAGCAGTCAGCAGAGCCAAGTAATACCCTGTATGAATTTCAGATATGATCACAACAGTGCTTTGTAAATGTAGTCTTTTCGATGCAGATAGATATTAGCCTTTTTCAGATAATCAAGATAGGCGTAGTGAATATACATGTGTTGAGAGAGAGCAGGGGTCACCATGATATGCTGTATTCATGATCCCTGTGTGTTTATTAGATTGTGCAGCCCTTTTCATATCTTCTCCATGCATACCCTGAATGTTGCAGGAAAGGGAAGAGGTGGAAGAAGCCAGTTTGCAGTTCATCAGGCTACCCTTTGCCCCATGTTTACCTGAAAATGTGCACAGAATTCTTCAGTTGCATGTAAGGTTGCCATCTCCAGGCTGCCAGCTCCTTTAGCGAAGCTCTCAGTCTCTTAGACAGAGCCTGCTTTTTTTCAATTGTACATATGTAGGATTCTGTGCACACCTTCCGCTGAACGCATCAAGGTTTGGGGACATTGACATGGTGTGCAATACCATTCCACCTTCATGCATTTGCTGAATGTGTGAAGAGGCTTTGTGAGAAGACCCTACATTCGTGTAAAAAGGATAAATAGGGTTGTCGGCATTATTAGGTAGTTTTGTAGTTTCTGTTATTTATTTATCTATTTATTTGATTCATTTTTACCTTGCCTTCTCCCCAGTGAACACTCAAAGCAGCTGACATCATTCTCCTCTCCTCCATTTTATCATCACAGCAACCCTGTGAGGTATGACATGATGAGAGAGTGTGAGTGGCCCAAGGTTACCTAGCAAGTTTTCAGTGGGGATTTGAATGTGGGTCTCCCTGGTAATTAATCCAGTCCTCCTAACCACCACACTACACTGGCTTTCCTGATTGTGAATACAAGGGTTTTTTTGCCTGTACAGAGTGCAGCAGTGTGGCCCCTCCCCTCCTCGAGAGGCTAGTGAACACAGATAGGAGTGATAGGTGGACTCGTAATGCAGTCAGTTTGCATCTGTATTACTGTTCACTAAACTCAAGCTGATTGCCCAAAAAGGGCTTGTTTCTGAGCACAGCAACCAAGCCTACTATCTGGACAGCATTCCTCTTTCCAACGAAAAATTAAGGTCTCCATGTCTGTGACTGAATAGCTGCAGCATCTTGTGTCCTGCTGACTTGCATGTGCAAATGAGACAATGCCGATGTAGTGTCGCAGTCAGTGCTATCAAAACACTTCCAAACCCAAAATGCTTTTCAGTGGAAGACATTCATACATCCAGCTGCAAGTTATTAAGGATTTTGTTTGTATTGGGAAGATGTGAAAGTTCTGTTTGGGATTTTGAAATAAAGCTCTGCTGATCCGAGTGCCCAGTTTGCTTATGATTTATAGCCTTCAAAGTGCTGAGACTCAGATTGGCTTTGATCCTCAGGTGTAGAAGTTTTGTTCAATATTACCAGCTTCCTGTGGCTACATGCTTTGGGGCACTGATTTGGAGCATGTCATTGCCCCCCCCCCCCAGTCTTAGGATCATTAGGAACCTACAGTGGTAATCAAACAACCCATTATCAACACAGAGAATTAGACTTGGGAAGGTGGGGGACAGCCATGTTGTCTCATAAAAGCTCACTCATTAAATAGCAATGATTTTGCATGGTTTACCATGTGTGGTACCAACATATGCCAGGAGTCAGCGAACTGCAAATAACTGCTGTGAAGGCCAGCCGTAACTTCTGCTCAAAATTCCAATGCCTTCTGCTTAGGAAAGAATGTCTCTCTGAGGGCTTGTTTCATTTAATCACATCATTATTGCTATGATCACAATTTAGTAGTTAAATCGTGTCAGATGGTTACCCCACAGGAAGAGGTTCTACATGCAACAGTTGTTGGCCTGGGTATACTGGTGTCCTTTTCACATGGAGACCAAGGCTCCAAAGGTTCAGAGAACATATCATAAGATTGCAAGGGCTCTAGCCTGGGATTTGTAGTAAAGCATGATCCTTCATTTATTAACAGTGCAATCCTAAACAACATTACAGCCTTCTACATCCATTAAAGTTGGTGAATTTCAATGGGTGTAGCTCTGCTTAAGATGGCACTCCAAGTCACACATGAGCTCATCCCCCCATTCACAAAATTTGGCCATACTGTGTAAATTCTGGTGTACCATGAACAGAGTGTATAAATAAAAAGGTGCTTTCTGCCAGAAATACTAAGCCCCAAACTACACATGGAAATGCATTCGAGTGGGGGGGGGAGGGAGGAAAATGGCTTTCAGTTTTGCATCATGAATAGGGTTTCCCTTGAGTTCTTCCTAAAGTAGAATTTGGATTGAAATGAAGAAATCAGTAAACTTAGAAATATCTTTTTTCAGTATAGCTGCTAAAATGGTAAAGGTAAAATGGTAAATGCAAGCACCAGTCGTTTCCGACTCTGGGGTGACATTGCTTTCACGTTTTCATGGCAGACTTTTTACGGGGTGATTTGCCATTGCCTTCCCCAGTCATCTACACTTTCCCCCCAGCAAGCTGGGTACTCATTTTACCGACCTTGGAAGGATGGAAGACTAAGTCAACCTCAAGCTGGCTACCTGAACCTGGCTTCCACCAGGATCAAATTCAGGTCATGAGCAGAGCTTAGGACTGCAGTACAGCAGCTTTACCACTCTGCGCCATGGGGCTCTTAATATAGCTGTTCAATTTACAGAAATATGCATCGTTTTCTGGAGTTCCACTGCACCTTCAGGGAACAACTGCTTTTGTAATTTCAGTCAGGAGATTCTCCTGAGATCTACTAAGACTACAAAACCTATGATATATTGCAAATAGCAGAATAACTTTTGTTTTCTTTTCCAAATGTTGGTCTGAGTATACTGATGTTCCAGTTTCAAGGGGGAGAAGAGCCTTTTAAACCCTTTTCTCCCATGTCTTTTTTCCTGTTGAAAACACCATTTTCAAATCACTTTTATTAATGTGGAAGAAAACTGTGGAACAGGTCAAACCAGCTTAGGGGAAAGTGCAAACTGAAAATTAACACACACACACACACCCCCCAAAAAATTGACTTTTGAAATCGAAATTGAGACTGTAATTTCTTAAGAGTGTCAGATTGCTTACTTGCTTACCTCAGGTAAAACACACAGGGAAACTATGTGATAAGAGCTGCTTAGTGCAAGCATCATCATTTTTCTATTACTTGTGCATTTTGTTTCTTAATAATCTTCAAATGATTGGGGAGGGGTTGTGGCTCAATGGCATAGCATCTGCTTGGCATGCAAAAAGACCCAGGTTCAGTTCCTGACATCTCCAGTTAAAAGGGACCAGACAGAAGGTGATGTGACCTTTCTTTGTCTGAGACCCTGGGAAGCTACTGATGGTCCGAGTAGACAATGCAACTTTGATAGACTAATGGTCTGACTCAGTATAAGACAGCTACATGAGCTTCAGGTAGAGTCCCTTACAGTTTTCTGATTCAGAGTTCAGATTGAGGGTTGTCTAATAAAATAAGGACTTGGCAGTCTACATACTGTTTGAGTAAAGTGGTAGTCCACCCTTGATTGCTAACAAGAAAAAAATGGGTTTTGCCCAACCATTTATTTCTTCACTTTCCTGGATGGCTCTCATAGGAGTTTTGTCAAATGTCCTCCTTCCTCATGCCCTTCTTTATGGCCAGTGTTCTAGCTGCATGTGCAAATGAAATCACAACTGCTCTACACTGTCCCTTGGCAATGTATTCTCAGTCATCTTGAGGATGACAGTATTTAGCACTTAACATCTCACCCAACCCTGTGGCTTCTGGGGTTTGCTACAAGCCTTAGTCAGGCCCTCTGCCTTTTGACACCTTTTGGGCATATGCTCCCTTGGTTTTTGGGTTCAGGCTGGCACCCACCTGCACACCATGTTATGGGACCATGAGAAGGTTCTTCCATTATTTGATGACCAATGTGGGAAAAAATCGAAAACATACATGTTTCAAACAGCATAGATGGAAAACTGTGTGTGGGTTTGGTGCCCTCTGGGGATTGGCAGGGGAGGCCATTAATTTCTGTTAAACAAAAATCCAGCACTGAGACACTAAAAGAATAAAACAAGCAATCCCCAAAAGCCCTGCATTCTTCTCTGTGCCAAAATGAGCTACTGAGTTATAAATACCAGCAGCAGACCTTTCTGTCATAAGCATTTGTTCAGTTTGAGGCCAGAGGCTCCATTTATTGTATCTCTTAAGTGTGTTTGCAAAAGGACCCCTGTATTTTATCAAATTCTGGATTTTTTTTGATTAATGGCCAAGACATTTTCCCCAGTGTGGCATGATCCATCATTCCCCTAATCCAATTTTTAAATGAAAGGTATTCTTGGATCTCTTTGTAATAGAGCTATTCTTCTTTCCCTTGGAGTAGTTAGAATTCTTTCTTTTCTCCTCCCCTCCCCCCCCCCTTGCCTGCTTTTCTTGTGGAAGAAATTAAGATTTAGCTGGCAGTGATATATTCATTCGGAGGCATAACAAAAGGCTGGTATCTGAAGCACCACTACACCTGATCCTGTAGATATGTTTAATTGCAACTCACACAGTGGCTCCTTATGATGCAATTCAGTGGCAAACGGTGTCTGACAAGCTTGGGCAAGTCCTTCCATCTTGGCTGCCTGTTGTCAGTTGTGTGAGAACAAAATGCAACTTTATACTGGTTTATATTCTGATGCTGTTATATTTTGCCACAGTCTTTGACTAAGTGCTGGTAAAAAATTGGCTTGTCAGGTGCCCAGGTGTGATTGCTAATAAGATTCAGAAAAATCTCTCAAGTCATGATATTGAAATATTTTCAGCAGCATTCTTCATCAGAGGCCTTATGATCATGGCTTGGTATTTTTTCCTGCCCTACCTCTTTTGTGTGAGTGTGTTTTAACAAAAGAACATAAGAATTTAGCATCCTGTGTCATACAGTGGCCAGCCAGTTCCTCTGCAGGGCCAACAACAGGGCATAGAGGCTGAGGTCTTATTGCGATATTGCCTCCTGGCTTTGGGACCCATAGGATTAGTGCCTCTGAATGTGAAGGTTCCCCTCAGTCACCATGGCTAGTAGCCACTGATAGATTTATCTCCCATGAATTTGGCTGAGGCAGGCGGGCGTCCTCACACCATCTAATCGGCCTCCCTGCACTAACTGCATTGACTACCATCCTGATAACCTGAAACCTGGCTGACACTGTTGATAATTGACATCCAAGACACCTATGATTCCTGTCTCTCAATTTGTGAATGATGCTCATAACACCGATGCCGCCTTATTTCATTTTATTTAATGGTTTTAACTGTTTAATTTTTAACTGTTTTATTGTACGATTTTAACTGTTTCATTGTGTTGTAATCTTCCCTAAACCCATCTTGGGAAAGGGCAGACTATAAAGTCACAAAATAAAAAAAAAATCTATCTAATCCCCTTTTAAAGCTGTTTATTCCTCTTGCAGTGAATTCCACATTTTGATACTTTACATTCTCTGTAAAGTAGTGTTTCCTTTGCCCATCCTGAATCTACTGCCCATCAGTTTCATTGAATGCCCTTCAATTCTAGTATTTTTGGAGGAGAAAAAATTTTCTCTTTGTCAGCTCTCTTCACTTCATGCATAATTTTATAAACCCCTATCATGACATTGCTTTTCTAAATAAAGTCTAAAACCTTAGTTGTCACTTTTCTAAATTCAGTATTTATTTGTGGGGAAGGTGCAGCAACCGCCTAATCATCTTTGTTGCCCTCTTCTGTAGTGTTTCCAGCTCTGCAGTGTCCTTTTGGCGATACAATGATCAGAACTGTACACAGTATTGCAAATGAGGCTGCACCATAGATCTATACAGGGGCATTACAATATCAGCCATTTTATTCTCAGTCCCTTTCCTAATAATCCCTATCATAGAGTTTGCCCTTTTCACTGCTGCAACACACTGGGTTGACACTTTCATTGAGCTATCCAGCACAACCTCAGTATCTTTTCTCCTCTAATTCTCAGCAAATTCAGACCTCATTACCTTATGTTCGAAGTTGGGATTTTTTGTCCCATTGTTCATTGCCTTACACTTAACAACACTGAACTTCATTTGACACCTTGTCGCCCACACACCCAATTTGTGGAGATCCTCTTGGAATTATTCATGGTCAGCCTTGGTTTTCACCAACCTGAATAATTTGGTATCATCTGCAAACCTGGCCACTATGCTACTCAGCCCTAATTCCAGATCATTTATGAATAAATTAAATAGTACCAATCACAATAGGACCCCACTACTTCCTTCCCTTCATTGTGAGAACTGTCCATTGATTCCTCCTCTTTGCTTTCTGTCATTGAATCAGTTTTTAATCCATAAGAGAACCCATCCTCTTATCCCGTGACTGCTAAATCTACTCAGGAGTTTTTGGTGAACTACCGTGTCCAAGTATATAATGTCTACTGGGTCATTGTCTACTCAGGAATGTCAGACTCATTTGTTATGAGGGCTGGATCAGACATAAATGAGACCTTGTCAGGCCAGGCCATGTGTGTCTTAAAATGCAATGTCAGGTTGTGGATGTATAAACTTTATAAAGGATGCAGACAAACACAAAGATTTTTTAAAACTTAAAACATACTTAAAAGATTAGCACTCTTACAATATTTTGTTTATTTAACAGTCTCCAATATCTGGCGCCTCTTGCTCTGAATTATTGCTCAAATGCTGGAGACAATGTCTGTGCTGTAGCAGTCTTGAGTATGCTGTTCAGGTGTTGTACAGGTCAGGTGTGTATCTGTAAATTGCAAACCTACTTTTGATTTATTGGTATTCATTACAGAAATCTCATGATCAATACTTTGAGCCTAAGACCCAGAGGAAAACATGAAATGGCTGGGCATTGTGAGCTTTTGTACATCAAGTTGCTTCATGTGTTTGTCAAGAACATGTGAAGGCACCATGACACAGACTGAGGGCTATGTGTTTGTCTACAAAACTGTAGTCGTCCAGAGAAATAACTACAACTGCTATGTTGTTATGGCAAAATGAAGCCATTGGTTGCAGTTCTGCCTTCCATTATGAACTCTTGTATTCCAGGATTTGAGCCTTCATTGGGTCTTGAACAGACAACCTGAGGGATGGCAGATAGAGGTTTATCCTTAGGACCCCTGCTCAACTCTGGCCAAGGGAGAGAAGTGAAGGGAGAGCAGCTTTACCACTGTAGAAGCCTATTTTGCATCATTGATAAGAGTATTTCATCTGTTCTTGGATTTTATTGCTCCTTGTGGCTGTGCCCATTGCCACCTTGTTGCTCCTCTGTTTTTGCTTCACTCTGTCCTACACTCAGTAGGAGGCAAGTCTGCCAATATAGCTGCTCCACAGAACTGGACCACAAGGCAGATATAAAGCATTTATTCCTGGACAAGTACTTTCCATATACACTAGTGCATGTACATGGTGTGCTTTTTCTTCCTAGCGGTGACATTGGTCTAAGCATTTGTAATTTATATTGCATAATTGCCTGGGAGTTTAAATATGCTCAGGGAAGGTGCAGTAATTAAAATGCATCCATGTCTGCTTAATGTTTATAGATAGCCCTTAAAAAAAACCTTGTCAGACTTTACTGCAGTCTTCCATCGTTCTGTTGTACCTCTAAATCAGATTCAGACCATTCACAGTGGTATTTTTCCCTTCCAGTTAATCAGCAACAGATACAACACCACACCACTTTATGTGGTCCTTCTGCAATGATAATTATCTACTCAGTGATGCTGAATCCAGTAGGAGTAAAACAGTTTGCAGTTTCTCAGTGAGTAAGAAAGTTTCTCAGTAAGAAAACAGCGTGTTTTGAAAGCAACCAATTTGGCTCATCTCTTCCAAGGTTTCTCATTCTGTCTGCAAATTGTTGGAACTGAGCTAAGATTTAGATCTTCATTTTGCTACTAGATTTATCACCAAGGTCATCTGTAACCATCCCTTTGTTTGCTCAGTCAGAATGGTTATAGCAGGAAAAACAATCTCACCCCCACTCCCATTTCTTCCTCCTAGGGTGGCCATAATATCTGCAGGCCAGCCAGGGACACCTTGAGAGGGGAAGGAATGTGTGTGCGTGCGCGTAGCGTGTGCGTGCCACGGGAAACAGGAAGTGGCGTCACTTCCGGTGACGTCATGCCACCGCCGGAAACAGGAAGTGACATCACTTCCTGTGACATCATTTCCCCCACGCCACCTGCCGGAAGCAGGAAGTGACATCACTTCCTGTGACATCATTTCCCTCAAATGACATCATTTCCCCCAAATGCCACTGCCGGAAACAGGAAGTGACTTCACAGCACTTCCTGTGACGTCCCCAAAAATCCTCCAAATATCACCGCCAGAAACACCAAGATTATTTATAGAGAGGGAAAGGGGGAAATAAAGTTAAATAAAAGTCTTTTTTAACTTTTTTCAAAGTGAGAAGACTAGAGAGAACGGGTTCCACGCTGAGAAGCCAGTCAGATTCCAGTGAGATTCCAGTGAGACTGTGCTGCATAATGCAGCCTATTTATTTTGTCCTGTTTGCTCTGTTGGCTCTATCTGCACCACCTTCATCACTTTCGGGGTGTAGATCCCCCAGTGGGGTGGTCTCCCGACTCCCTCCGCCGGCTGTTTCTGATAGCCCTGCGCCCCCTCTTTCATTTGATATGTGTCCCGTGCAGGTGCCACCCTCCCGCCGGGAGATGCCGCAAAATGAGCCCCCTTGAGGCTTATGGCGGCAGGGCTCGGGGGAAGCGAGCTAGACTGCTGTTCTTTTGAGGGGTTATAGAGTGTTTCGAGCCCGTCGCTGTGGCATCGGTCCCATCATTGTGGGACCCAGGGGGCCGGCGCGGCGGCCCGCCGAAGCAGCCTGCCACTAATAACACAGGTTGAGATGCAGGACAGGAACCCGGAAGTGACCGACAGGCTGCTTCAGTTGAGAAAGTGCCTTATCCCATATACTGATGAAGTAAATACAGGATTTGAGAACAAAATTGCACCAGAAGACACAAACACAAAGCTCCCTTACACTGAATCTGTGCTTGGGTCCACCAAAGTCAGTATTGTCTACTCCAGGGGTGGCCAGAGTTGCTTAAAAAAAGAGCAACACAGAATAAAGGTCAGATGTTTGAAAGCCGCAAGACATGAACATCGGATATTTGAGAGCCACGGAAGGAAGGAGGGAAGGAAGGAAGGAAGGAAGGAAGGAAGGAAGGAAGGAGGGAAGGGAGGAAGGAGGGAAGGAAGAAAGGGAGGAAGGAAGGGAGGAGGGAGGGAGGGAAGGAAGGGAGGAGGGAAGGAAGGAGGGAGGGAGGGAAGGAGGGAGGGAGGGAAGGAGGGAGAAAGGGAGAAAGGAAGGAAGAAGGAAGGAGGGAGGGAAGGAGGGAGGAAGGGAGAAAGGAAGGAAGAAGGAAGGAGGGAGGGAAGGAGGGAGGAAGGAAGAAAGGAGGGAGGGAAGGAAGGAAGGAAGGAGGGAAGGGAGGAGGGAAGGAAGGAGGGAGGAAGGAAGAAAGGGAGGAAGGAGGGAGGGAAGGAGGGAGGAAGGAAGAAAGGAAGGAGGGAGGGAGGGAAGAAGGAGGGAGGGAAGGAAGGAAGGAGGGAAGGAGGAAGGAAGAAAGGAAGGAAGGAGGGAGGGAGGAGGCGCAGAGCCCGCCACACCGCCGTGCGCACGCGCAGGGACGCTCGGTCCCTCACTCGCCGCCTTCCCCGACCGCGCGCGCGGCCCGCCGGCTCCCCACTGGCTAAACTGGGATCTCTAATGGTTCCGGTATAGCCAGCCCGGGAGGCGGGAATTGGGGGCCAGAATCGGGACTTTCCCGGGTGACCGGGACGATCTGGCCACCCTACTTCCTCCGCAGTGTTGAAAAGGATAGTGTGGTTTCTGAGTAGTATCGAGAGCATAAAAATTGCTAGATCAAACAGAGGTCTGACTAATAGGCTATCAGTTCTATTTCTAAGAGCAGAGAGCCGGATGCCAGGCTTACAAGCAGGTGGGTTTTCCAAAGGAATTGCATCCCAAAGGAAATCTGCCACATGGAGAAAATAACTGCCTTACCTGATAGGATTGTTTTGAGGACAAATGATGGTGTATATAAAGCACTTTGAACCCTAAAAGTGCAATACAAATGCTTAGAAGTATTGTCATCATTTAGGACAGGGGTGGCCAACGGTAGCTCTCCAGATGATTTTTGCCTACAACTCTCAGCAGCCCCAGCCATTTACCATGCTGGCTGGGGCTGATGGGAGTTGTAGGCAAAAACATCTGGATAGCTACCGTTGGCCACCTCTGCTTTAGGACATAATTAAATGTGAGCAGTTTTTATGACAAAGTCAGTTGCTATTGCTGGTCAAACACTTCTCAGATGACATTACAGGTAATCTACTCTGTCATCCCCAGCCTCTTTTAATTCTTGGCAACCAAATAGAGCCTATGATTGCACAGACTGGGTAGTTTGTACAGACGTAGGCTCTTCACAGAACTGATGAACATTAGGCCAGGGATGGTGCCAGCAACTATAACCTCGACCCCCACCCACTTGTTTATTGTACATGGCGTGTTATTGGGCATCTGAGTAGGATTGCAGTGTCATGATTTTTCCCTACTTGTGAAAAGTACAAGGTAATCAGATCCTGATTGGGCAGTTATCAAGTCTAGGAATTATGCAAGGTAAAATATGGATAGGTAAGAGAGAACCTACTGTGACCAAAAGCAATACATCAAACAAAAACCCTGTCATAGATCCCTGTTAGTGTTTTCAACTTTTCAACTGTTGACTCAATCCTGCCTCAAATGGCTCATGTAGTAGCAGCAGTTGTAAGCTTATTCCAGTAGATTGTGTGACTATCTGAGGCAGGATTACTTTTAAAAGTTTTTGTATCTATTTTTGTAGCTTGTGACTGTGATGGAGTAGTATTTACATGGCATTGTTATGTCATTACATGCTAGGATGGTGATTGTTTTTATGATCCCTTGGTCTCCAGCCAAGTTGCCATAATGTCACAGATTGTTTACTAACATTCTAAATGTGAAGGGTAGAATGTCAGTCATGGAGTGTTGAAAAGCAGCACATCTAGTCTGTGTGGCTGGAAAAATAAAATTTTACAATATAGCCTAAAGACCAGAGGGCTTATGTTCTATAAAGGGAAGGGGAGAGCAGCAGAGCTATTTGAGTTTTGTGTCATTCATGTCTTGCTCCCCAACCCCCTGCTGCCTACCTTTCATTGTGTTGCTTACAGTTTTCCTTTTCCCAACTGTTGCCCTGTGCGTCCTCATTTTTTTCCAATGATACCCTTGTTGAAAAGGATCACTTTCTGCTTCATCAGAAGTTTTTTATCTTAAATGCTTTGAATTGCTTCATATACATTGCAGCACAAACTGGATCCTCATTGTATTGTCATTATCCTAGTGATCTACTTGTGCAGAGAAAACCAGATCCTAAATAAATAAATAAATAAATTCTTAGCAGTCTGATCAAACCTGTATATTAGATGTGGAATGTATCATGTGTCAACAGGACAAACAAAATAGTAATTGATGTGTTACTTGGTTAACAAGATTCCATCATAATTCTCACTTCCACATACTATGGGACTTTAGATTTGCTACCAGAGTTGCACTGCAGTGCACTATTTCCAAGCCTGAGCAATGCTTGTCTTTTTGGAGAATGTGTGGTATAAAAATAGCTGTGTTGCATAAGCATTTCAGGTCTCTTTTTGAAACATGTTATGACGCCCCCATCCACTTCCCTCCCTCAGAGACAAGATTTTCCCTATGTTTCTCTTTCCCTTTTGTGACTGAGCCAAGATAGTTGTCTCTTTTCTTCTTTCCTGAAGAATTCTGGCTGTCCCACTGTTGCAATATAATATTTTGGCTGTTTGCTCAGCCCAGGAACCTGAGGAAAGGAATTGGAGCCCCCTTTAATTTATATAATTTCAGTGGCACTCCAGAAGTTTTTATATTCCAAATTAACAAAATACTTTAATCAACATAGAGGGGAAAGGTCAGGTGAAATCAGGGTAAAATTTCTGAGGTAACTCAATATAGATAACTCTTAAGTAAAATCAGTGCATGCACAGTCTTTGGTTCTTAAGTTTCAGGCTAGTGAGAGTTTCTTAAGCTTTTCACAGTGACTTAAATATTTATGTTGAGAGTCTTTTGTTCCAGCATTTTCTCCAAACATTTCAATATACTTTGTTTGAATATGCTCTGACTCTTGATTTCCAGAAGGCCAGTACACTCTTTCCAGTACCCAAACCCCTTCTCTTGAAACACGAATAATCTTGAGTTTTCAACTGACTCTTAAGGTCTCTAAAGGCAGTTTCCAACCACAGTAGACCAAGGATTTCTTCGCTCTTCAGAGCTAACTCTCCATTTGATTGGACAGGAAAATTCTCTTCTCCTTATCCCTTTTCTATCCACTTTCTTTGTCCCAAATGGGAGTCTTTGCTTACTTCTCAAACTTCCTTGTCAGCTTTTCCCAATTTTTCCATCTGTGTTAAACTGCTCTCAGGCTCAGACTTTCTCTGATCAGCTGAAGCTAACCAATCAGATTGCTTGGAACAGCCTGTCAATCAAGGATCTCTGTTTCTCTTAAGAATTAACCCTTCGCTGGCCTTTAGCTGTTTGTACAGCACTTCTAAGCTTTTAAAAAGTGCAGTCCATCACATATGTCAGAAGGCTGAGAATCCACAGAGACCCTGATGCTTTTATCCAATAATTTTTCATACATGCTTTGGCAATCTTTATCGGTTCCCCATTCATACAACCTAAAGCAGGCATTTCCATTTGTCTGGGATAAATAATATGTCCTTGGTAAGTAGGTTGCTTAGATGGGTCACTAGAATGATGTGCCCTGATTTTTGGAGTGTGCAGGATATGCTAGGTACTGAAGCTGAATGGAGTCTTGCCAACTTCAATTAACTGAGCCAGCAGAATGCATGAATTGGTCCTGCATTGATGACTCTGATCCTGTAGTACAGGGGTGGCCAACAGTAGCTCTCCAGAGGTTTTTTGCCTACAACTCCCTTCAGCCTCAGCCATTGGCCATGCTGGCCTGGGCTGATGGGAGTTGTAGGCAAAAAACATCTGGAGAGCTACCATTGGCTACCCCTGCTATAGTATATAAAGTGTGCATAATGTGCTTATGCTGTTTCTAGATCAGGGATGGCCAACATTGTGTCTTTGGGGGATGTTGTGCTATCCACATCCAGAAGTATGTTCTATTATATAATCCACTGTTACATAGTGAGATGGAGCAGAGTTAGCTCTCAGCCTAGTACTTTGAGTGCAGTCCCTTTCCTTTCTCTCATGTAAGCAATTCACTTCCGTAATACAGGGAAAGCTCTTGGACACATGGCTACGGTATGGACAAACCTATTCAAATGCCCACCCACGCATCTTGGATGGGTTGTCTTTTCCTAACAGGGATCCCATGGGTGGGAGGAGGTGCAGTGTATACAAGCCATCTTTCCACAGTTGTCCTGTTTTGTATAAAATATAGGATGTGGCTATGTAGATAAAAGCAGCCTTGGTTCTCAGTGACTGGGCTCGCAAGAGGAAAGGAGAAGTTGGCCTCCAGCCTGTTGGAGTCCCTGAGTGCACTCATTTATTTATTTTTTAAAAAAAATGTTCCAAGGGAGGAAATAAAGCGTTTATTTTGGAAACACATGTAAACCTTGGTAGCCTGGCTCTTACTGGGTGGGTGGGGGGTTGGGGAGAGAGAGAGAGAGAGAAATGAGAATGTCGTGGGTTTCTGTTGAACTGTAGAGGTCTTTGCAAAATACAGGCATCCCTTCCCTGGCATTTTATTTACTGACTTCAATTATGCCTTTCTTTTCTCCCAAAAGGGAATACAAAATAGTTTATAACATTATCCCCTGCTCCACTTTACACTCACCTGTGAGGCAAGTTAAGCTGAGAGTGTGTGATTGGCTTAAGGTCACCTGGCCATTCATGGTGTAGAGGTTATTCTAATCTCCTCCCTCCTCGTTAAGTTGCAACTGACTTATGGCAACCCTGTAGGGGTTTCAAGGCAAGAGGCATTAACAGGTGATTTACCATTGCCTGCCTCTGTGCAGCAACCTTGGTATTCCTTGGTGGTCCCATCCAGAGACTAACCTTGGCCAATCCTGGTTGGCTTCTGAGATCTGAAGAGGTAAAGTTATCTAGGGCTGTGTAAGCCAAAATATCCTCAAAACGAGGTTGGGGAATTGACAGGTGGGCACCTGGCTTAAACGGGATCTTTTAATCTATGTATACAAGATTCCACGGCCAGAAATTATTGCTTAAAATTACCAGGAACACTAATTAAGTAAAAACAATTAAAATTTATTCCAGAAAAATATAGGCATACATACAAGACAAATAACTCATAAAACACACATACAGTCCTAAGAAAAATAGAGAGAGATACAGAGACAACACAAGGATGGACAAATGGGGTGATAATTAGCGATCGTAGTCTTCAAGGAAGGCTCCAATGGCGACGAATGAGGACTAGGGGGAGGGGACCCTCAACTGATCAGGAATCGGGGATGTATCTAGACAGTGGAACTGGGGTACTGCTAGATGCACACCTGTGAGGAGCTGGGTCACAGGTTATAAGGACTACCTTGAGCCCTTAGGGGATGGGAGGTACAGGGGCGGATGACAGTGGTCAGCTGGTACATGACCTCAGAAAACGGGGAGGCTCTGCAGTGACCATAAGGGCTGGACTTCTGCAGTAGACAATAGCCGGTTAATTGGCAGTTCCTGATTGGATGCTCATAGGTAGCCAATGAGCAGGCTTGGCCTTAGTTACCTGATTGGACTTCCAGGTAACAATGGGCCAAAGGGGAGGCTCCAGGATGACCATTAAGGGAAAGAATGGGAAAAATTGTTAAGGTGGGGGGTACGTAAGTCTATCAAACTTATCTAAAAAGGTGACAATAGATGGCCAAATTGCTACCTAAGTAACACCCAGTCTATACAAAGAAACTTGGCTCTGGGTGAAGATATTCTTCCTCCTCTTTGATCTTCCATTGGCACCAGTCTTTGTCTTGAGTTCCGTTGGACAAAGGCTTAGGTGGTGTGGCTGGATCCACGCCTAAGATAAGCTTGATGGCTCTTATGCATAGGTGACATCTGTTGAGTACATGAGCCTCCCGCTTCGTTGTTATGGAGTCTGGCACTGCAGGAAGATAGTTGCTGGTGGTGTTAGCCTCCCAAGGTGGATTCTATGGTTGAGACTGGAAACCGCTCGTCTGGACTGTTCCTGGCGGCGCACCTTCTTCCTCTGCAAAGGCGAAGATGGGGATCGCACGGAGCGACTGGAAACCATCTGTTCTCCTGGTTAGCCCTCCTTGAGGGACACGGAGAGCTGCTGCAACGTTATGGCTGTTAGTACTCATAAGTCCCTTCCAGTTTGGTTAGACAAAGCCCACATTCTCCTGGCAGATGTGTGTGAGCTGCGTCTCCAGGCACCCTGGCAACCAAGTGGGTGACTACGATGTTCTGGAATTAGGGGTATTTTCCTCACAGCTGGGTTTCCCAAATCTTGGGCTGACTCCCTAATCACTTCATCATGCTGGCATATGGACACCCCCAGACATTCCAGCAATAATTGCTATTATTCTGGCTCCCCGTAAAACCCAAGGAGAGATGTGCAATGCAGTCAGGGTGGGGTAAAATAATAAATTATACTCTTTTACATAAAGGTGTAGAAATCTTCTGTCGCAAGGAATGTCAGTTATAGTTGTACAAAATGTGTGGCCTGCAAAATTTTCTTTGGGTGGTGTCCTGTTCTCAAGTTTTGTTTAATTAGAGTTATGCTGGATGGGACCACCAAGGAATACCAGGGGTTGCTGCATAGAGGCAGGCAATGCCAAGCTGTACTATCAGAATATGTAGAATATACCTGACATATAAAAACCTCTGTGAATTCCAACATTCTTGAAACTGTTTTGTGAGATTTTATGTCTCTGAGTGAACCAGATATGTTCATGACACATTCTTGCCCTGTGTGTGCTGGACTATGTAACTAAAACAAGGGGGGGGTGTGTGTGTGTCTGTTTTTGTTTGACAAAGGGACACATTTTATAACCTGAGTGTTTTCCAGATTGTTCTCTTACACAGAGAACTCCAGGTATAAATATTCATTTCTTAAAAGCATCTTTGTGCTTAGAGGCTCAAAGGGGAAACAGCAGAATAGAAACACATGTCTCGTGTAATTTTTTCTTCACATTTTCTGCAGCATTAACCTTTCCCGCCTCCCCTTAGGCCTTTTTGAGGAAACGGCAAGTTAACGTGTTTTTCTGCTGAACAGTTGAAGGTGTATTTCTGACAGGTACCTTTTGTTGTCGTGTTTCAGTGGTTCCCAGACTCATTGTTTAACAGGGGAGAGGCAATTCTTGCATGCAGTATAATTTGTCTGATGGTAATGCCTTCGAATATGGCTGTTCTTTGAAATAGTTTTCATGTGCGAATCAATATTATTTAAACTAAAGAAAGGGAATATTGAGTAAACTTGAATTGTGAGATCATTAAATTGAAAAAGTCACAATAGGAACTTCATAGTTCCTTTCAGAGTCGACCACTTTCCTCCAGGTGACATTTTGTCTTCCTATTCTCCTGGTCATTATCTAGTTAATGATTTACTAAAGAGGTCATTTTAAGAAGGGCATGAGGGGTGTATGCTAGTGCTTCAGCTCTTTTTCTGTTCTTCTTTTTTGTCTCTCGGATGGCAAATTAGGGGCACTTCTCCAAAAGACCAGAGTTGCTTTTGGAAGCTTCCATTGGTTGTGCCCAACTACAATATAAAGCTGGTGTAGTATAGTAGTTAAGCAAGTGAATGTACCAATCAGGAAGTTCTTGGCTGAATCTGGCCTCTGCTTTAGTTGTGCTAGGTGGTCTATGCAAAGTGAAGAGCAGTTCCATTCTGACCTGAATTACGCTGGTCTTGAGGACAAAAGGAGATTGAGGAAGAATCGCACTGCTACAGCACCAACCCCAAATCAGACTTTTCCCTGCAGCCACTGTGGCCGGATCTGCCTGTCCCGCATTAGTCTTGTCAGCCACCAGCGAGCCTGCAGCAGACGTGGACTACTGCACCCTTCTTAAATCTTCATTCGCGAAGTCAAGCTGAGAGAGAGACTCTAAAATCCATTGAAATCAGTTGGCTTAGAAGGGTATAACATTGATTAGGATGCCGCTGTAATGCCCTTACCTTACAAGGATATTGCAAGGATTTGAACTTAGAACATTCAAGTATTGTCTTGTGGCTGACCATTGTAAGGGACAGCCAGTAGAGTAGGCAAGCTAAAATTCAAGATGCTAACATTATTACTGAACTTCATTGAGTTTCCTGGAATTAGGGTTGTCAGCTCTAGGTTGAGAAATACCTGGAGATTTTGAGGGTGGAGCCTGAGGAGGGCAGAGTTTGGTGAGGGATTTCAATGGGGTGTTGTAATGCCATAGAGTCTACCTTCCAAAGCAGCCATTTTCTCCAGGAGAACTGATCTCTGTCACTTGGAGATCAGTCGTAATCCCAGGAGAGCTCCAGCTATTGCCCTGAGATTGTCAACTCTACCTGGAATGCAGTGTGAAAACCACCAGTCTCCTTAATCTGATGTGTGAAGTAGACAGGTAATAAAATTAAAAGAACATTTTGTATGTTTGCGTGTGTTTTATTTCCTGAAATGGAAAAAGAAAGTTTATAGTCCAGAACACACAAACTCCTTGAAAATCTAAAGTATTTCAGACTCTCATCCACTTACTTTATCATCATAACAGTCCTCAGTGTTCCTGAAATTCACAGATGTAAACTGTTTCTTTTTTCTACCTTTCAATTAATGGCAGTTTATTTAAACATGATGCTTGACCTTTCAAGTTTGGCAGTCCAATGACAGCAGCTACTGTGTTACATAATGACATGAGATTGGTATGAGTAATCACAACCAGTGTTTATTTACAAGTGTTTCTTCATGTGCACTGTTTTACTAGGGCAGAAAGTGTTCTATATCCATAAATTACTTACATGATAGTCAGGCGTACAGAAGCTTTAGCACTGTAGCAGTGAGACCAATAAGCAACAGAATTGCCTCTTACGTCTGCCTGTGAAGATGCATGATGGTTCTGTGAAGTATATTCCTCAGAGGCAAGCTTTTCTTTCCATTTTTTCCCCTCTCTGACTGAGCAGCCCTAGTAGTCTTGTTTTCTTCTTTGTTGAACTTTGGCTGCCCTGTCGTGTGTCGGCATGGTGTTTTACTGCTGGCTCAGCCCAGGAAGCTGAGGGAACGTCAGGATCACCCTTTAACTTAAACTATTGAAAATGGCCCTTGAGATGTTTAAAATTCAAAATTAACTAAATATTTTATTCAACATAGAGGGGAAAGGTCAGTTAAAATTAGGGGTAAATTTTCTGAGGTAAAACTAGTACATGCACAGTCTTTAGTTCTTATGTTTCAGACTAATGCGAATTTCTTAAGCCTTTCACAGTGACTTAAATCTTTATGTTGAGAGGCTTTTGTTCCAGTGTTTCCCCTAAGCACTCCAATACATTTACTTTGAGTATTCTCTTTTGATTTCCAGAAGGCTGGTATACTCTTTCCAGTACCCAAACCCCTTCTCTTGAAACATCAGTACTTGTCTTGAGTTTTTAACTGATGCTTAAGTTCTCTAAAGGCAGTTTCTAACCACATCAGACCAGGGTTTTCTTCACTCTTCAGATCTGACTCTCTGTTTGACTGGATAGGGAAATTCCCCTCCCCTTTCTTTGACCCGAATGGGAGTCTTTGCCAGTTCACAGACTTCTTTGTCAACTTTCCCCCAGTTCTCCCATCTGTGTTAAACGGCTGATTCAAAAAACATCAGTACTCGACTCTTCTTAGCTAGGGCTAAAATCAGACTCAATTCTCCTCAGAATCTAGTTCAGAAGTCTTTATCTGCTTAGTTGATGCTAACCAATCAGATCTCCTGGAACAGCCTGTCACTCAAGGCTCTGATTCTATGAAGAATTAACTCTTCACAATCCTTTCTCTGTTTACACAGCACTTCTAAGGTTTTTAAAGTGCAATCCATCATGTCCATGGTTGAGTGGTGTACAAGTATAATGGATCAAGGCGGATGAGGGGAAAAAACTCAGTACAGTGCAGTGCTCTAGATGGGGATTCTCTGAACTGACTAGGAACCAACTGTGTTTGGTCTTTTCAAGCATAGAAATTACTCGTAAAATGATGACCCAAGAATAGTATGTGCCTTTTATTCCTTAGAGATTTTCTTCTTCTAACATGTTCCATTGTCATTTGAGAATTTTGTCTTGCTTGTACTGAGTGCCAAGTCTATGCAGTGGTGAGTATACAGTGCAATGTACTTGAAACTACCCCAATTTGATTTTGCAACAGAACCAACAGCAGCTATATGAAGTAGTTTTTGGACATCAAAACACCATGCACGAGAAAACTCAAAGCCATTTCCCCCCATGTGCTGCTGTCACAAACTGAAAGGGCTGGCAAATATCTGAGAGGACCAAAATTCCCATTGCATGTCTGATGCAAATATCATCCACTAACAATGAGGATTTTGTAATATGCATTGAGGACATTAATTGGTCTTAGACAGCTTCAACTTGCACATGGTCTTGGACAGCTTCAACTTGCACATTGTTGTGCAATGTATGCTGTTCTTGATACTTTGTAAATAATAATAAAGCAGAACACAGTGGAAAATTCAAAACAAAACAACAAAGCGACAGTGTAGCCAAACAAATCACTTAGTATCTCAAACAAGTTTACTTAAATCAATTTCTATACAAAAATATCCTATGCAGTTCAGAGTCTCAAAGTCCAAAGAGTCTTATAAAAACCCCTAAGGTGTGGTCAAACCAAAACTGTTCCAAAACCAAACGGAACAGTGGAAACGTGTTCAGAGGATGACTGTGACACGGTGTACCGCAGCACTTCTTCTCTCTCCTCTCCATCTTCTGAAGCACGAAGATAAGTATATAGAAGCTCTCAACGCGTTCGTCGACTTGGCTTGCTGTGCGTTTCGAACAACCGCCCAAGGGCAGTTCCAACTTTTTCAAGAGCAAATCAAAAAACGTCCTTCTTTGTACTGCATTTAGGGAAACGTTTCTACAGTGGCTTTTGCCTTGAGCATGAGCCACTGTAGAAACGTTTCCCTAAATGCAGTACAAAGAAGGACGTTTTTTGATTTGCTCTTGAAAAAGTTGGAACTGCCCTTGGGCGGTTGTTCGAAACGCGCAGCAAGCCAAGTCGACGAACGCGTTGAGAGCTTCTATATACTTATCTTTGTGCTTCAGAAGGTGAAGAGGAGAGAGGAGTGCTGTGGTACGCCGTGTCACAGTCATCCTCTGAACATGTTTCCACCGTTCCGTTCGGTTTTGGAACAGTTTTGGTTTGACCACACCTTAGGGGTTTTCATAAGACGCTTTAAGTAATTGATTTAAGTAAACTTGTTTGAGATACTAAGTGATTTGTTTGGCGACACAGTCGCTTTGTTGTTTTGTTTTGAGTTCTTGATACTTTGGCAGGTCCTAATAGAAGTCATCACATGACTTTTCCTTTTGGAATTTTTGTTGAGAGCACCTAAGCTCCATAGGCTTTGGCGAGAACTTCTTTCAAAACACTTGTGATAGGATTGGACTGGGCCTGAGGGCCATTTTTAAGTATTGTTTTTTCCCCCATAACTTTGAGCTAGAAGCAAAACAAGTCAATGTCTACTAAAATAAATAAGGAGATCTGTTTGGTTCCTGCATTAGCCTTCCTAATGCTGGATGTTGTCTGAGGTAGCCCACAACACTATGATCTGTGTGCTTCAGGACAACAAGAGCCTCAAACAAGCTTAGCTGCTGAAAGGCTTGTTTTATTAATGGAGGAAAATATTCGGTGTTCTATATGTATATCAGTATACAAAAAGCCACAGAGACCACTGATTACTTTGGAAAAAAACCCCTCAACTTAAATAGTTTTAAAAATCCTCCAGCAGTCATTCCTGAAGAAAAAAAAATACAGCTGTAATCATAATAGAATACTGATGTGAGTACATTGAGGGCAACTTTTTATGATTTTTTTAAAAGTCAGGAACAAAAGGCTGGTGATGAAAAGAAAGTTGGTTTCATAATGGATAATGGGAGTTCACATTTAATGCTTGGCCACCCTGGATCCTCCAATCATAAAATGATTTGTTGTAAAATGTATGGCTTTGATTTTGTTTTTTTGTTGGCTTTTAAAAAAAGAATACATTCCTGAAAGCTCTGTCATTAAGGCCTTTTTAGCTCACATAAATAAAAGTGACTGTAGTAAACTATATACAAAATGTGTGTTGGAAACAATTGATGTTGCTTTTTATGTAAGCAGAGGAGACACAGCAAAATGAATATGTAGGTGATTTTATCCTTCCGCTGTAAATACAGGCATGAGACAGATTCTGAGTGCATAGGTGAGAGACTGATTTGATCAGTTACTATGTTTTGCTGGTGTACCTGATATTTAAACATAGCCACAGAGTTGTCTGTGGTTTATTTTTCCTTTTTTAAATTTTTTTGGTTCATATCTCCTGATGAAGAATGGGGTGGGGGAACTCTGACACAAAAGAGAGATGTTCAGATATGAAAACTGCATGATGGGTGCTAATAAGAATGAAGAAGAAGAATTGCAGATTTATACCCCACTCTTCTCTCTGAATCAGAGACTCAGAGTGGCTTGCAATCTCCTTTATCTTCTCCCCCCACAACAAACACCCTGTGAGGTGAGTGGGGCTGAGAGGGCTCTCACAGCAGCTGCCCTTTCCAGGACAACCTCTGTTATAGCTATGGCTAACCCAAGGCCATTCCAGCAGGTGCAAGTGGAGGAGAGGGAAATCAAACCCTGTTCTCCCAGATAAGAGTCTATGAACTTAACCACTACACCAAAAAGGTGCAACCAAGATGTGTATTCCACATGGAGGCAGAAGATAGCACCCCCACTGTGGAAGCCACAGTGAACAGGGTAGAGGTAGGTGGTAATGGCCTCCACACACCTGTCCCTGCATTGCTCAGTGTGGGGACCAACCCCTATAATCCACCCCCTACAAAATATTTGTTTTGTGTTGGCCAAAAAGTCCTAAGGTGAGGAATTGTTCATACTCCGAATAGACATTCACCACCTTTTTTACTTTGAAGCTAAGACATGGCAGAAGGACTGTCATAATTCTGCTGAGAGCCAAAACAAACAAATGAAAAAACTTGTAAAAGGGCTAAAGTATGTGTGGGGCTGTGGAACTGGAACTTAGCTCCACCATGTTGAATGTAGAGCAAAGTTCTAACTACTTTGTCTGTGAGCAGAGCTGTCACATGAAGGCACTACAGCCACCCCACCATTTCTCTAAGTGAGGGCAAAACAGGTTCTTCCTTTGTTCTGTCTTAAAGGGGAAAGTCCCAGCCTGGATCAGCTTGAGATGTGATCAGAAAGAGCATGATGTATGGAGGCTCCTGAATAAAACAGAAAGCTCCTACTGGCTACATGAGGAAAAATCCCCATGTGGAAACCACCTCAGAGTGGAATGTTACATTGTGGGCACCATGTTGAAACTTGTTACTAGTTGAACTACACATAATGTTCATGATTAGACATTCCTGTTGTGCTGTTTGGCCTTTAAAAAAGCAACCTTTGGCCCCCGATACAGATCACGGCTATTGGGCTGGAAGAGAGGTATTTCCAATTCCCCCATGGTGTCATTTCTCTTTTAAAAATGCCCCTCCTCATGGTATCTTCTTTTCTTTCTTTTTTCCCATTCAGGGCTAAGAGCAGTCTGAGAAATTATGTGTGGAGAAAAACACAAACTTCTGCTTCCTTAGTGTGGCTGTTTTATAGGTGCAACAGAAAAGCTGAGTTTAGGTAGACTGTTGCAAAGCTTTGGTTTTGTTTTTTCTTAAGCTGGATCTTTTAATTTTAATATATAATTTACAGCTCTGACTGAAATAGATCTTGATCATTAAGTGTAGACCATCATTGGAGTCAGTCAGCAATTTTTATCTAGGCTAGTTTGGCAAGGGATGCTAGAGGTTTTTGCCATCTTCTGGTTGTGGAGCAGGGGTCACTGGGGATGTATGTGTATGGGGGAAGGTAAGTGTGAAGTTCCTGCATTGTGCAGAGGGTTGAACTGAAAGCCTCTTCCAACTCTATGACTTCCTCCATCAAGCAAATTGCCTGATAGCACAGGCACATTTATTTAAACATTTAAAACATTTATATGCTGCTGCTTCAGAATCCATCTGGAGGTGATTCATGGCGTAAAAGTTGAAATCATAAAACTTTAACAACCACTAAAAACCAGCCAATAAGATTCAGAACATTAAAACACATAAAAACCCAGAAGCACTGAAATACACAAATGAAATAATAATAATAATAATAATAATAATAATAATAATAATAATAATAATAATAATAATAATAATAATAATAATAATAATAATAATAAATTTTATTTATACCCCGCCCTCTCCGCCGAGGCAGGCTCAGGGCGGCTTACAGGACATGGCAAAAGCCATGTTAAAACCATAAAACAAGATAATACAATTCAATACAATTAACAATTAAATATTTAAATAATCTAAAAACAGTCTAAAAATATAATCTTATAGTGTTACTATCTCAGTTATAACAATGATGGTGTGATGTTTATTCCAAGTTCCATCTCAGAAGGCTAGCCGGAAGAGGGCGGTTTTGCATGCCCTACGGAATTGACTAATATCCCGTAGGGCCCGCACCTCTTCCGGCAGCTGGTTCCACCATTGGGGTGCCTTTATAGAAAAGGCCTGTTCTCTAGTTGATTTTAATTTGGCCTCCTTTGGCCCAGGTACTTCCAGAAGGTTTTGTGAACTGGATCGTAGTACTCTCTGGGGAACATATGGAGAGAGGCGGTCCCTAAGGTAGGCAGGTCCTCGGCCATATAGGGCTTTAAAGGTAATAACCAGCACCTTGTAATGAACTCGGTATACAATTGGCAGCCAATGCAGCTCCCGCAGCCTAGGCTGCACATGTTCCCACCGAGGTAGGCCCAATAGCAGTCTGGGTGCCACATTCTGCACTAGCTGCAGTTTCCGAGTTCGGCACAGGGGCAGCCCCATGTAGAGGGCATTACAGTAGTCTAGCCTCGAGGTGACCATTGCATGGATCACTGTTGCCAGGTCACTGCGTTCCAGGAAGGGAGCCAACTGCCTCGCCCGCCTAAGATGAAAGAAGGCAGATTTGGCAGTGGCTGCTATCTTGGCCTCCATTGTCAAGGAAGACTCCAGTAGCACTCCCAAGCTCCTGATCCTGCGCACTGGTACCAGTGACACTCCGTCAAAAGCTAGAAGGGATATCCCTCCCTCTGGACCACCGCGGCCTAGGCAAAGGACCTCTGTCTTCGCTGGATTCAATTTCAGCCCACTCGACCTAATCCAATCTGCCACAGCTTGCAACGCCCGGTCCAAATTTGTAGGGACATCGGCAGCCCGGCCGCCCATCAATAGGTAGAGCTGGGTGTCATCCGCATACTGGTGACAACCCAGCCCATATCTCTGGGCAATCTGGGCAAGGGGGCGCATGTAGATGTTAAATAACATCGGGGAGAGAACTGCCCCCTGAGGCACCCCACAATGAAGTAGGAGACTCTGGGACAGCTCTCCCCCAATTGCCACCCTTTGTCCCCGGCCCTCCAGGAAAGAGGAAAGCCACTGCAAGGCTAACCCCTGAATCCCTGTGTCGGCGAGGCGGCGGGTCAGCAGCCAGTGGTCGACCATATCAAACGCAGCCGAAAGGTCGAACAACAGCAATACCACCGCACCGCCTTGGTCCAGATGTCGCTGGAGATCATCCGTGAGGGTGACCAATACTGTCTCTGTCCCATGGTCTGGGCGGAAGCCAGACTGGAATGGATCTAAGATGGAAGCATCATCCAGGAAACTCTGTAGCTGCAACGCCGCAGACCTCTCTATGACTTTGCCCAAAAAGGGCAAGTTGAGACCGGCCGGTAATGAGCCAATTTGGCCGGGTCTGATGTAGCTTTTTTCAGGAGGGGGCGGACCACTGCCTCTTTCAGAGGGGTTGGAATGAATGCATGTCATGAGCAGTGCATTGCAATGTTTTGGTAAGTTGTGGGTTTCAACAGGTGATTGAAACCCACAACTTAACAGAGTTGTGCCAATTTAGCTCTGAGATCAAGCAGGATTGTCAGGCTTAGTCATAAAGCAATTAAGCCTGTCTGCTTGAAATTTAAGTGCAATTTACTTTGAAATTTCTAGTAGAGTGACACTGAGGTCAGTTACAGTGGCCATGCTCCAATGCATCATGTATCCATGGTTCTCATTTTCAAATAGAGTTCTGTGGCTACAATAAGTATTTCCTTTCCCTTACCTGGGAATTTACTTCTGAACTAGTCCATTTAGAATTTTAGGCTTTATCGTCTCAATAAAATCATATTGATATATATGGACCAGACTGTGAAACCACCGCTTCACATCCGTGTAGCTTAGTTTAGACTCTACCTGCCATGTGGTGGTATATTCTGATCTTGCAGAAGAGGGTGTGTGTGTGTGTGCATCAAGCTATGTCTGACTAGCAAGTTTGTTTTGTGCACCTTCTATCAGCTGCATCTGATTCACCAGCTATCTTATGACCTAGACTCAGCTGATCTGGCCATGCTGATCCATGCTTTTGTGACCTCACGGTTGGATTACTTCAATGCACTCTACTTGGGCTGCCCTTGAAAACCATTTGAAAACTGATCCAGAATGTGGCAGCCCAACTGCTATCAGAAGCCGTTTGGATTAAATATATGTTGTCCATTTTGAAATTTCTTCACTGGCTGCCGGTCTTTTTCCGGGTTCAATTCAAGGTGTTGGTTATGATCTTTAAAAACTTTCGTGATCTAGGACCTACATATTTTATGCACTGTCTCCTTCCCTATGTCCCTGCACACAAACTATAGTTATCAGGCAGCCATCTGTTGGCTATCTCACCACTTCACATGCCCCATCTTGCATTAAACAGAGCCTGGGCTTTTTTTTATCATGGTCATGGCTCTGTAGAATAGGCTGTGAAAAGGTAAGGTGGGGGGGGGCTTTCCTTGGAGATCTTCAGGAAGCACTGAAAGGGTTTTGAGGGAGGTTGAATAGTAGGCATCTTTTAAGGGGGGGGAGGGATTTTGGGTTTGTTATTTCATCTTTAGTTATAAATGGGGATGTTTTGAGGTAGGATATGTTAAAGTTTAAACCTCCCCTTTTTCTGCCCTGAAATGCTATTCCAATAGACTTACACAAGTTTTGAAAGAACCATCAGATAAAACAGTATATTTGCAAGCCTTTGGAAGGACTGAAAGCCAGTGCTCAAAGTCATGCATGTCTGGTCTTTTAATTCCATAGGCTTGGTGTAGAACTCTGATGGACACCCTTGCTGGGATGAATGACAAATGCTCAGTAATCCTGCTGAGTAGAGTCCAGACTAAATTGGTGTAAATCCAAGTATAGGGATGTAACAGTTTCTAGATTGCCATAAGCCATGTTTGTTTGCTTGCATGGGAATCATTTACAAAAAGCAGTTGCAATCTTAGAAGTGTTTTCCTGATGTATTAATGCAAATTACTTTGTTGTAGTAGGAAAAAGGCTAAGGAGGATTGAAAGTGTGTGATCCCCTGCATATAGCAAAGCTTGTTCCATTTTGCTATCCTGTAATTCATACCTGATACTAAAATGGAAGATAGTTTGGCAATTATGTCACACTTGTTCAGAAATATATCCAAAGAAATTTATATAAACACAAAGCATATGGAGGTCCTATGTGTACTGAGTGCCCAAATACCTGTTCTTTAGCAGCAGATATAGTTTCAAATGATATACTGATTGATCTACTCCAGAGTTTCCATTTTTTAGTTCCAAAATTTCCAACTCATTTGGCAGGCCAAGGTGTAGAGACAAAGCACATAAAGCGAATGTACCCTGATAACGTCAGGGTGAAACTTAGTGGGTTATGGCCAGAGCCAGGCACAATCCATCAGGTTGTGGGTGGAGCCAAGCATAATGTGGCAGAATAAGGATAATTTAAATCCAGAGTTGAATTTAACTGGTTGTGGGAAAGTCTGGTGGGCTTAGATGAAGCCTGACAATACAGGATAAATGTTGAAACTAACATTGAAATTCTTGTTTCAACCAAATTCTTGTTAAAGCAACAGTTAAAGTGGCATCAGCAGCCCTGAAATGTTAAAACCTGAAAATAGATTGAGGAATTATTTTCCCTCTCCCAAACCCATACTATTATCTATCAACAAATGTCTAAGAAGCAAGAAGGTCTTTATCTGGTCAAGTAAAACTCAAAAGAGTTAAGCATCAGGCAAACATATTCTAACGGGAAGCTTCACAGATGAGCTACCATAATGGAGTGGGCCATGTCTCTAGTAACAGCCAACCTTACTGTCAAATGTAGGAATTGATTGATGCTGAGCTAGGCTTCCCAAATCCCCCACCCGGGCTGGAGACCCCCGATTTGGAGCCTCCTCCCCCCGCTCTCCAAAAATCTGGAAAGCGGGGGGGAATGGCAGCCCTTCCTGCCCCGATCCCAGCAGCTTCTCCTCCCCCCTTCCCTTCCCACCGATCCCCGATGGGGATCTGAAGAGCCGGGATGGTGAGAGGTCAGGCTGCAGCCATCGTAGTGGTTGTGGGTGGCAGGAAGAGGGTCTTCCTTATCCAGCGGGAGTGACGAGCTTTCCTTTCCGGTGCCTCACGTAATGTCATACGCTCGGCGGTCTTGCGCCGTTGCCTAGGAGACTGGAAGCGGAGGAGTAGTAACGGCGTGCTGGGAGCTGGCGGCAAGCTCTTGGCTTCTGCCGGCCTCAAGCCCAACGGCCGCGCAAGTTCAGCAGTGCGTGGCTTTTCGTGCGGCGAGAGCGTCGGCGTGTTCAGGGCGAGGAGGAGCTGTTTCCTCAGCCTCGATGGGGGTCGTTCCCTTGCCTCCAAACAGCGAAATATCAGCATCTGTGCATCACCCCTACACGTAGAAACCAGTAAGGCGAGTCCCCCCACCCCCCCGTCAGGAAGCAAGAAGCTTTATTTTGACACCCATGCCTTTGTGTGCCTTATGGAGGAAAATGGTTTCACCACTCTGCAATCTGAGATTATTGTATCTGCATTAATTAACACCATGAATAGCAATATGGCTGTGATGTACAAGGATATGGTCACCAAAGTACAACAGGTTATATATAAAACATAATGTTTAATTTTAGCCAAGTATATAATTAATGTGTTTTGGAATAATGGGGAATTGATCTGGAGGTTTTGGGGGTTCTGGGGGAGCTGTTTTTTGAGGTAGAGGCACCATATTTTCAATATAGTATCTAGTGCCTCTCCCCAAAGCACCCCCCAAGTTTCAAAACGATTGGACCAGGGGGTCCAATTCTATGAGCCCCAAAAGAAGGTGCCCCTATCCTTCATTATTTCCTATGGAAGGAAGACATTTAAAAAGGTGTGCTGTCCCTTTAAATGTGATGGCCAGAACTCTCTTGGAGTTCAATTATGCTTGTCACACCCTTGTTCCTGGATCCGCCCCCAAAGTCTCCTGGTTCCACCCCCAAAGTCCCCAGATATTTCTTGAATTGGACTTGGCAACCCTATGCTGAGCATTTAAATGGAATTGATGTTAAGAATTTTAATGGGCAGGCAGGCTCATTTGGGAGTGTTCATCAAACTTTATGCCTACAGCATCACTGGATTGGTGTGACTGTCCTTCTCTGTCCCCAGTTTCTAAAATAGGGTTAATAATATCCTGCCTCCAAGACTTGTTAAGGAGATTTGATAAAGTAAGGAACATAAAATTCATGCTCCTGAGGAGCCATATAATATATTAAAATTACAAACAATATCAGAATGTCTTGCCAGGATATATTTTAAATATTAATATCAATTAACAAGAAATATTTTGAATCTCAACGGCAGTAATTAAATGCCTGGCCTAAATCTCCTGCAGCTTGGACTAGCTGAACTGATACAGCTAGTGATTTACCATAATTTTTTTTTTCTGTTACAGAAAACCCAGTTGTCTAACAGTAGCTCAGTGGCACATAGAGTTATCTCTGAAAAAGAAAATAATAAAATATGCTGTTATGCCTTTGCTTAGGCATGTAATTTTGAATGCTTGTTGGCTGGGGTCATGCTAGATTTATCTTGTTCACTAGCTGAAAAGCACGTTCTCTTAATGAAGCAGAAGTATAGAGCATAACGAAGTTAGAAAGCTTGGCCTTCTAGTTCATTACTTAGCAGTCAGGGCAGTCTTTTAAACTTTTTGCTATGCTGGGTTTTTGTCATTTTTTCCTCTTCCTCTCTGTTTTTAGTCCTGAGGGAAAGCAGAACAGAACTGGTGATTGGCAAACCCTTGTCTTGATTCCTTAATTCATCTTAATCAATGTCTTTACTCTTCTTAAGAGAAGTGGGGGAGATCTGAATACTTTTCTCTTCACTTTGACTGTCTTTTAAACTTTTAATTTGGAAAGTGTCCTAAGTCAATAGATGCTTTTAAAAGCCCTGCCACATTAGAGGTGAGTGGGGGGGAGCACTTTAAGAATCTGATTATTTTGTTCAGATACACTCCAATTAAGTTGTGGTTTTAAAAAAGAAATAAAATGAAATGTATTTTGACAGTGCCTCCAATTTAATGAAAGAAATATTAAATTATATGTATCAACATGATGCTGAAAGGATCTCATCGTGTAGTGCAAAGTAGCATATGATAAGACAGAAAATAAGATGAAACAGGAACAGATGCAGATACTGGGAGATAATTTAAAATGTCTTTGCTGCTAGCGTATAGCAGGATACAGCAAGGAATCTCTGAGATTATTAAATATATTTTACAAAGCAAACAATAATGCACAGTGAAGAGAATGCAAATCAGCATGGTGTAGTGTTTAGTGTACAGACCCAGATGTGAATTCCCATGCTGCCCTGGAGTCAATCTCTCTTAGTCTAATTTACCTCACAAACTTGTTGTGAGGATAGAATGGAGGGGGTGGGAAGAGTGATATTGCAAATCATGTAGGGGCCTGTTGGGGAGAAAAGTGGAGTACAAATATCTAAATATATAAACATATTTGGTGGAAACCTTCATTCTGGTAGAAACGAGGAACAGCTCCACATTGTAATAGAATTACATATCTGTATTAGCCATTCTGTGCCTGCTTTCACACTTTCACTGCCAGGGTCCCCTGGCTGGTGAAGAAGCAGGAAGTGCAGCCATCTTCTTCTAACAAGAGAGCCACATGTAAGCTTCCCCATTAATTGAAATCCTGGGATTGGCTGGCAAGTGTGTGCTTTTAGTCTGTGAGAAAAAGAATTAAGAAAGCCCATCACAATGAGTAATGTGTGGAAAGATAATTGGAGCAATCAAGCTAATGGAGACTGTTTATTGGACTCTCCTGTTTAAGGATGGTCCAGCAGGGTGGAAAAATTAAGCAAACCTTAAAACTTATACAATTAGCCTAATGTTTAAGCTAGGCAGGGTGTTATAAGATATCAATTAATCAGTATTTATTGTATTAGCAAAAAGAGAAAGAAAAAAAGCCATAGCAACAGTACAGAATAAGGTGGAGATCCCACTAAGATAAAATTAAAAAGGAAAAAAAAAATAAAATAATTTTAAAATTAAACCTTTCCCAGTTAGTATTAACATACAAATACAGATTCATAATTAAAATTGTATATATAAAAGTAAGAGTGAAAGACCATACAATCCATCTTATTGTCATAAAATATGACAAATAACTATAAGATACATAAGAGGCTTTTCTACCTTCAAAACAGAGTTTGGAACATTACAAAAGTTAGAATGGCAGTTAAAGAAAGCAGTACAAAACGGAACCCAGAATTTATATTGCTGAAGTTCATTGTTTGCTATATCCATCTTAAGAGCAAATAACTAAAAGTGCAATATAAATTTAAAAAAAAATAAGCAAACATAGATAGGGAGGGAAGGGTAGACATTTCAGAGCCATTCCAAAGTTTTTTAGCTTTCCCAAACTCAGTTCTAATATGAACAGAGATGGATGATCCTATCCCCATTTGTACCATGCAGAATGATAAAAATGTCCAGGGAAAGAGAGGCAGGTTTTATGTAACACAGTGCTTTTGCTGGTAATGGAAAAGAGAAGTCAGCCTAAGCTCAACCTTCACCTAATTGGTCAGTTTGGGGAAAATGTGTTCTCTCCCAACATTGGCATCTTTATTTTAAGCTTAGTTTTTGGATTTAAAAAAAAAAAAAGATGAAAACATCTCAAGGGGTTTTCGCTGTATAAAAATTATGTCTATATGTACAAAAAGGGAGAAAAGACCTGTAAATAAGCTGTCTTGTGAAAGAGGCTCAGTTATTATCAAACTCAGTTCCCTCCTTACTCTTTCTTCAGTGGTAGCCAAAGGGTCAAATCAATCTCAAAGACTATGAATAATGGAATGTCTACCCTGTATTTCATGCCAATAGAAATGGACAATTTTCTGAGCTGTGGAAAGAAAATAGATCGTTATGTTTTGAGAAGTGGGCATCCTAACCATAGGAAGCCTATATTATCTGACAAGAATGACTGGTCAGCAGTGCATTTGTAGTGTTTTCATGTTTGTTCCTTTTGTATTATGGTGATCAGTCACATGCATACTCTCTGGAACAGACAGGTGTCTGCCCTTGTCTAAGACCTTTTCTTATTTCTCACACTGTCAAGCAATGTGACTTTACATCTGCTCTGACTGGGACAACCTAATTAATAAATGTCTTCTTTGAGAAGAGAACCTAGAAATTAACTATGATGGATTTGGTCCTCATGAAATCCTGAGTAAATACAATTTGTTTAATAAAACAAAGCATACACAAAAAAAATTGTATATGGATACTTGTGGATATCATCTTGTTAGTTTATTTAAAGGAAATATATTTTTGTTAGTGCTTTTAAATGATCTTAGTGGTTGCATGCAGACACTGCTTCTAGCTAACATTAAACAAGGATATGTAGCACCCAGGGATTATTTTGTTGAGCATATATGTGTGTTTTGTTCCTTCCTCCCCCATTCCTTTTCACTGAGAGAATTCCACTAGAAACTAATTCTGGTTAACCATGATGTATTTATGAATGCAAATATATGGGTTAACTGGAATTGATCAACCTAAATGCATGCACCTCTTTGTTACAGGTAACAGATGTTAATTTTTCTCTGGAATGCTTCATTTCAGAAGTAAAAGAGGAAATATAAAAGAGCAGGGCATGGATAACTGGATTTATAGGGCAGTCCTAAACATTATAAACATTATACCCTCAGTCCATTAAATCCATTGAGTTTGAAAAGGTGTAACTCTGATTAGGATTGCACTATTATTTTCTAACTGTGATGGCTCTGTGTTGGAAGTGAGGAGCAAGGAATGAACCCAGAAAATAAATTGGGTTCATGCACATCCTGGTTTAATGCCAATTAAAAAGATTGACTTAATGCCACCACCACCTTAATCCAAAAAGTGTTATTTCTGTGGAGAATAAAGAATCTGGGCATTCAAACTGATGCTTTAAGCACCCTGAGCAGCAACAGAGGCTGTGTTTTGAACTTCACATACCAAATTCTCCCCATCAAATTTTTTTTTTCATTGCAGTTATCAGCAGGGCTTTTATGATTCTGAACAACCTAGTCTTATTTTTCAAGCAGAATGGAAGCATTAGCAGTGCTGTTGCACTACTGAAGAAAAAAAGATACAAAGTACTGTGTGCACACCAATTCCAATTTTTTTTAAAAAAAATTCTCCATATTAAATTGGAAGAGTGGAAATCAGGTGTCAGTGCACTCATAGAGCAGTAGCAGAAAGGAACGGATTGGGGGCTGCAAGGAATCTCAGGAGCAGTTTGAAAAGTCTTCACTCTATTTTGTTGGTTGCTTTTTATTTCAAAGGCTTGAGCAGCCTAATTCCCTTCCTTTCCCTTTGACTGACTCACAACTGCTCTTAACATCCCATGCCTCTTGGAACATAGCCTTTATCAGGCTGTTTTTATTTTAGTTTATTTACAAAGTCATATTTCCCCTCTCAGCACTAGGGAAGTCCTGTGAGTAGGTAGACATGTCTGAGTATTATGTGCAGTTCTTGTGGCCTTACTTCAAGAAGAATGTGGACAGAATGGAGCAGGTGCAAAGGAAAATAACAAGGATGATCAGGGCCCAGAGACCAAGTCCTATGAGGAAAGGCTGAGGAAGCTGGGAATCTTCAGTCTGGAGAAGAGGAGACTGAGGGGGGACATGATTGCTCTCTTTAAGTATTTGATGGGCTTCACTTAGAAGATGTCAGGGAGCTGTTCCTGTTGGCAGCAGAGGAGAGGACTTGCAATAATGGGTTTAAATTAATGGAGGGAAGGTACTAGCTGGATATTAGGAAAACCATTTTTTACAGTAAGAGTTGTCCAACAGTGGAATCAGCTACCGAGAGAAATGATGAGTTCCCCCTCACTGGTAGTCTTTAAGCAGCAGCTGGATGAACACTTGTTGGGGTTCTCTAGGCTGATCCTGCATTAAACAGGGGGTTGAACTAGATGGCCTGTATGGGTCCATCTAACTCTGTGATTCTGTGATTATTTCTGCCTGTCTTGGTTTTGCTATTTTTGCAAATGGCACAAATCCCCCAGTTTTATTATGGATGCTCTTAATTGAAACTGGAAAAGGACTGAGAAGCCAGGACATTATCTTGGCTACAGACTACTTTTTAAATCAGCCAAAACAGAGGAAAAAGGGGTCCGTTATTCTCTGTTCCTCTTCAGTATGGAATGACTAGTCTGTCAGAGTTCTCCCTTCATGCACCTCAGCTGTTCACTCTCATATGGAAGAGCCAACAGACAAGTGAGCAGTTGAGGAGTAGAAGGAAAGAATTTTGCCACAGCCTCTCGTGCTTTTTTTTTATTGGGAAGGAAGAGAGTAAAGAATGACCAGCTAGTCCAGGAGAAAGCGGCTGAAGTGTGAAGTGGGTGAGAGAGTCTTTGTGATCTGAGATTCTTATGGGAGGGCAAATGGAAAGCCTTGGGAGCCGGGTCAGAATGAGCCCCTACTGCCAGTTGCCTGCCTCTACTTCAAGGGGTTTATCCTTGTTACCTCAGCATCTTCCAGATTTTGAATTTAGTGTTTTTCCTAGTAATTTCCTTTCAAAAGATAGAAAAGATAATCCTGAGAAAGGAGCATTAAAGAATATGCTTACCCAGAAGCCATTGAGGGGAAAGATGAAGGAGAGAGAAGGATAGTGCATTTTAGGAGGTGACCCATCACCTCTAAGGCATTTTTTCATCAGAAATCTTTACTGCGGATTTTTCAAGTGAGGAGTCACCATCTCTGACAAACTAGAAAGCTGCAGTCATTTTGAATTGGGAAACCTGGTGAGCTCCCTTTTCCTGGTCGGACAGGAGATGCGTGCTTTGATTTTTAAAGAACCCAGCTGTAGTGCAGACCACTTTTTCTGTCAGCTGAAATTGATTGAAATGGATGATCTGTGTCCAGCAGGCATGGACTGGCTCAGGCAAATCTGAATGCTTAGCTTTCACAATGCCCTATTGGAACCCCCCTCTCTTTCTTTAAAGTCGCCCCTCTTACCAGGTTACAGGAGTGTTGTGATGAATAGCCCTTTCAGAGTGGAGGAAGTGTCTCTCATTGGTGCTTGCTATTCTATGACGAGTTCTTGTATTCTCCCGGGGAAAATCCAGTGAAGTTTCTGTCCCAGCCATAAAACTCATGTTGAGTTTTACAAAAGCAAGGTACTACTACTGGAAATATTTTGTTGCAGCTAGGATTTAAGTACCTTTCCTCAGTACCTCATGTGAAAAGGAAATAGGAAAGGAATGGGATGTGGTATAATGGTTGAGCCACTAAGCTGGATGGCCCAGGGGAGCCTAATCTTGTCAGATCTTGGAAGCAAATCATGATCAGCCTTTACTACTTAGATGGGAAACCACCATGAACATCCAGGATTGTTATGCATAGAGGCAGGCAATGGCAAACCACCTCTATTTGTCTCTTGCCTTAATAATTTTCTGAAGGGTTGTCATGAGTGATTTGTGACTTGATGGTACATTATGCACATAATGGCTAAGATTATAATCTAGGACTCCCTGGCAGTAGTTGGACCTTAAACAAACGACTCCCTCTCTGCAATACTGGGATAATACTTCTAGCTTACCTTACATTTAGGGCTACTGTAAGGATCATTTGGATAATGTATGTGGTGTTTTGAATGATTGAAATGAGCTGTATAAGTGAATAGCAGCAGTTGTGACTAATGTGCACGAATCCATAGAGAATGGTATAATCGTGCACCATGTATGGACATATTTCATACTGAGTAGTACACAATTGGACATGATCATTTGATAGATATATTGATTGACTGGACAGTGTGTATATTATCTGCTTGTGGTTGGTATGTGAGGTCCTTGGAGGAGGAGTGAAATAAAATTGTACTTACTTACTTACTAAATAAATAAATAAATAAATAAAACCGTCGATTTATACCTTGCCCTTCTCTCTGAATCAGAGTCTCAGAGCGGCTTAAAATCTCCTTTATCTTCTTTCCCAACAACAGACATACAGTGAGGTGGGTGGGGCTGAGAGAGCTCTCCCAGAAGCTGTCCTTTCAAGGACAGCTCTGAGATACTCTGGCTCACGTAAGGCCATTCCAGCAGCTGCAAGTGGAGGAGTGGGGAATCAAACCTGGTTCTCCCAGATAAGAGTCCGCACAGTTAACCACTACACCAAACTGGCTCTAAAATAAAATGAACAGGGCAATTATTATTATTATTATTTAAATTTATAGACAGCCCTTCCCCTGAAAGGCTCAGGGTGGTGCACAACAGGTTAAAATACACAGAATAATTACGTAGTTTCAGTTTACAATAAAAACAACAGGCCTTGGCATAAAATCCCTTGGGCAGATCAGGAACCGGTCATGGAGGAGGCCATAATGAGAGCCACAGTGTGACCCATTGCTGTCCTCAACCTTAGACCTGGTGGAACATCTCTGTTTTGCATGTCCTGCAGAACTGAGCAAGGTGCTACAGGGCGCAGGTGTCACCAGGTAGAGTTGCACCAAGCTAGAACTCTTGAAGACAGTCAGATATCTTTTGGGCTGGAGACCACCAGCAGGTTTTGATGTTCCAAGTGCAAGGCTCTTTGGGGGACATACCAGGAGAGATGGTCCCTAAGGTATTAATGTATTAAACTCTGGAGGAAGTACAAGGCTCTGTGGTAGAGCACATGCTCTGTACACAGAAGTTCCCAAGTCCAGTCTCTAGAATCTCCAGTTAAAAGAGAAAGAGAAATGTTGGGAAAGACCCTTCTGTGCCACAGTTGAATTCTGAGCATAATGGATGTAAGTGGTCTAAGAGGCAACTGCACATATTCAGATATCTTCAGTCAGTTTTCACTCAACATCATCTATTGATGATGATTATATTTATGGTGCAGAGTATGTTAATCCTCCATCTACTTGTATCAATTTGTGGGTCATTCTTCATGTAAATGTGCACAGTCACTGGTGTTTATAGGCAGTCACTAGCTAGGTCATACCTGAACTGTGGCAAAGGTGTAGGGAGGTGAAAAGAGGGTTGAGAGAGGTATGATTCATATGAACATATGAAGCTGCCTTATACTGAATCAGACCCTTGGTCCATCAAAGTCAGTATTGTCTTCCCAGACTGGCAGCGGCTCTCCAGGGTCTCAAGCTGAGGTTTTTCACACCATTTTGCCTGGACCCTTTTTTGGAGATGCCGGGGATTGAACCTGGGACCTTCTGCTTACCAAGCAGATGCTCTACCACTGAGCCACCGTCCCTCCCCTGGGATTCATAGCTGGGATCAAAGACCTGATCTTAAGAATATTTAATTGAAAAAAACCCACTGTGTTTTAGAAGCATTTATATGCATAATAACCAGAAAAAAAAAGTTATGTGGATTGATATGTGTGTGTGGGTATAGGTGGGAGGGGGAGAGAGGAATACTTCTCCCTAAATAGCCTCCCTCCTCCTTCTGTTGTTGACAGTGGCAAGGGAAGTATGCGTTAGCCAGCAATGGGAGCTGACTGCTCACAGGGGATTATGGATTGTTGTCAAAATGCTTGGAGCTTTATGTGGCTGAGCAGCCCAGCCCAGGTTTATGCCTAGGAGCCTTTTCTTACTTCCCAGATGTTTGTTTAAGCATTGTATGATCTTGTTTCCCACAGAATAAAAGGTTCTCCCAGCCCCCTTCCAAGCTGGTTTGATGGAACCTTATGTAATGATTAAAAATAGAACTCTGGTACATGTAATCGCAGTGTGAAGCCAAATCCATTACAGAGTTCCTGCTGGTGAGGGATGTGATACAGTAATTCTGCGTGAAGTTATTAGCATGATAAAAACCCGGGTATTCCAATGCCAGCTTGTGCCAAAGCAGGGATTGTGCTAGAGCACAGAGCATTTCTCCATCTAAATTAATTAGTCTGAGTACAAAAAAGGGATTTTTGACATATCTCCCCACCCCCCCCAGTGTAATGTGTTGTTGCTGTTGCTGCCTCCCATTCCCTGCAATTTAACAAGATGCTTATGGGAACTAGCAAATCTGTTAGTCCACTACAGATGTCACCTCTGCAATGAAAGACAATCAGTCTATAATTTACTTTGATGCATGCCGAACAAAATCAAGTATTAACTCAAGCACTTCATCCATCTCTGCATTACAGCAATTGAATGTTATTAACATAATCTGGTCGTTAATGCTTAGCCTATCAAATAAAGTTTGCCTCATCAATCAGCATTGAAGTTATAAAATTCTGTAATGGAATAATTCCATGTTTTGATTTGCATCGGCAATTAATATAGATTGCAACATACAGTTATGCACAAACAGCTTTACAGTAAGCTCCGGGGGAATTACGGTATAGAGAGGAATGACTGCTGAACAGTGAGGGAGGTGAATGAGAAGTCAAGACTATCTGAGAAAGTGTTTATTATAAATTGTTAATAGAATGGTAATGTTTTCCTATTATATTAGAGCATGTTAGGATGCATGTGAATGCACCTGTGAATGCACCAGTCAGACACTGGGTGGAGTTTGGATGGACTGTTGCCTAGAAGGAGCTATGGGTTGATGATACAGCATATGGTTTAAAGATCCCAAAGTTCAGTCCCTGGTGACACTGGTTAAAGGATGGTGGATAGTATGGCTAGGAAAGAACTCTCTCTGAGGCCTGAGAGAATGTAAATATTTTATATATATTTTGAATATTTATTAATATTTATGGTTTTATCTGTTTTATCTGTTTTAAATGTTTATTCCCTTATATGTTTAAATATTGCTTAATTTTATGCTGGATCTATTGTTGGAAGCTGCCCTGAGCCACCCGTGGGAAGGGCGGGATATAAATTCTAAATAAATAAATAAATAAACAGACTGGATACACAAGTAGTCTGGTTCAGTAAAAAAAGAAGAGGCATGCTTGTATGACCTCAGTGACCCAACTCCTCATCAGCTTCTTTCAGGCAGGTTGAGACTCACATAGGCTGGTTACTGATTCTTTCAGAGAACTGTGATTGTCTCACAGATATATTTGACACTCTACCTGCCTCTTTCTTTAGCTTCACTTCTGCTTGTTCTGCCCTTGGCTCTTTTCCCTGAAAGAGGGGTTGAGGCAGAACCGGCCATAACACGTGAGGAAAGCTACTTGAGAAGCAACTTCCCTGCAGCCTCTAGCAATACAAAGCAAGACTGCTATGATCACAGCAGCAACTACATTGGCGCTTTCTCTACTTGGGGAGAGTCAAGAACAAAGGTGGGCAGGAAGAAGCTGTCCCAGTCACTTTCACCACCATCCCTGTTATTCAAAACTGGCAGCTATCACAGGTGCTTGGAGGCTTCTTGACGTGATGCCTGACTGCAAGATCAGTGTGTGACATGACTTTTAGTACTGGTACAGAACTGATTATCTGTCAACCATGTTTGTTAGAGTCATCATACACAGAATAAGCCATTCAGAGCCCTACATTCAGGTTCAGATAGGAAACAGGATTGACAGCTCAGGAGTGATATTGTTGCTACAGTATCTTGGAAAGCTACTTCCAAAGAGGAAAAAATAGTGGTTTTGCAAAGGTCAAGGAAGAGGAGGGCTTGGTAATCTAGTAGTGCAATTATGACAACATGTAGAAGTGGCAACAAAATGTTGGAACTTGATGTGTTTTTGCAAAGAGATAGGCACAAGCAAAGGCCAGCTAAGTACTGAGTCAAAGATGACTCTTTAGTTTATATGAATGATCAACAAGGAGCTGACAATTGAAGCTGGTGAGAAGATAACTGAACTCTGAAAATACATGAAATGTACAAAAAAGCATGAGGGGGCTGAAAAGCGGAAATCATTGTAAGTGACTCACTCCATTCATGGCCACAACGGTTGGTGTCCACATCTGGTGTATTCATCAAGTCTTGCTCCTACACTGTCTCCATTCATTTCAGCGGACCTTGTGTGGGATTGCTGCATAACGAATAGTGGCTGTACAGCAGCACTGCTTGGGGAAAGCTGCACTGATTCCACCTCCCTAACTTCTTTGGAACGTTATCTTGAGAAAGGAAACTCACATGATAACTGAGGGGTATAGGGTCAAGCTTTGCCTTGGTTGCCAGAATGGTGCCTTCCCATTGTTTTGTGAGCTGATTGAGAAAGTATATATGCATTTTGTTGATGCATTAAGACTGAAGAGTGCCTCCAGTTTGAATGCAGAAACACCTGTGTTTCATGCAGCACCCAGTGAAGCAAATAGTCCCTCTCCCCGGGGTAATTTTAGGTCAGCAAAATGGCAAGGGGAGAAAGTTGGAACCCCTTCTCTACCTGTGATGCAGTCCAGTTCTGGATTGGTGTCCCAGACACCTGAAAAATAAATCCTCCCATCTTGAAGCTGGATTGGATGCATCAAAGTCAGGTCTGGGGAATCCCAGCCCTACATGTTATGCATTATTATTATTAATTATTATTATTACTGCATTTTTGTAGAAAAAGCCCAGTAGGAACTTATTTGCATATTATGCCACACCACCTAATGCCAAGCCAGCTGGAGCTGCGTTCCTATGTGTTCTTGCTCAACAAAGCCACCACCACCATCATCAATCATCATCAACATGACTCCTGAAAAGTTTGACATGAGTATATGTTACCTACTTTACTTGGAACAGCCCAAACATATGTGCTGAAAATGGATAGAGTAACAGCAAAAAAAGGTTAAGGTTGGGTTTTTTTTTTTAATGCACTTTGAAAGAATAGGATGCTTCTTACAGATTTGGAGCAGCCTTGGGCCTGTTGTAAATTATTAACTAGCCACTTATGCCAAAACTAGTAGAGAATTTATAGCACTGTTATGATAATGCATATTCTGCAGAATGATACATTTTTCAGTGATACTTGTTCCAAATTCTGGGCTCCCATAGATCAGAATTTAATGAAAAAGCTTTTTAAAAAAAGGTTGGGGTTCAGAGGGACAGGAATTCTGCAGTGTTGGTTAAATTATCAACTTCTGCCTTAAGTCATTTTACAGAAAATGCTTATGTTTAGAAGCAAGCTGATGGAATTGACACTTATCCTCCCAGTTCTTTTTCAGTAATATCACCTTCAGCCAGTTTATTCCCTCACTTTGGTGGTCTCTGTCACAGCTCATGGTATATCAAGTTAGAGTTTCTGGCTGAGTTGGATGAAGCTGACATGTCTGTTGCTTGTCTCAAAATGCTCAAGAAAAAAAATTAAGAAATTTAAAATGTGCAATAGAAGCCTATACCAGCATATGGGGATTAAATTCTTTGAAAAGCATTATTTCAGAAGAACAATACTAAGAACATTTTCTTAGGAGTAAGCCCCATTAAAGAGGATTCTAAGTAGACCTGCTTAGGATTGTTTTCCAGATATCGGGTAATAAAACTTTGGGTAAAGGATTTGGGTAGGCACACCAGTGTTAACATAACAGGGCTAACCAGATTTTGGAGGGACCAAAATCCCTCAATGGCTCAGTGACAGAGCATCTGCTTTGTACGCAAATTCAATCCCTTGTGTATCCTGGTATAAAGATAGCAGGCAATGTGAAAGAGTTATGCCTCAGACCTTGGAGAGGCACTGCCTATTGGAGCAGACAGTACACTGGTAGACCAGTGTTTTGACTCTGTATAAGGCTGCTTCACATGTCATTTGAAAACTGAGGTTTGAGGCAAACCTCAAAGTGGAGAAATTGACTGATCTAGGTGATCTCATCTAGAAGTGTATCAGAATGTGATAGAAGAGGCTGAACAACTTCAGTCTGCACGTAGAAGGTCACATTTTAATGCTCTCCTGTGTAAAAAACATGTTGCTTAAAAAAAAAACCTAGCAGAAAAGCTAGTATCAAGCTACAGTCCTGCATACGGCTGGCAGTTCAGAGAACAGCATTCCTAAGCACTCACACCCATTTAAACCCATTGACTTCAATAAACTGAGAAGGGTTAAGATTGATTTGTTAGTTGCTCACCCTCAGACTTCATTGCTTTCACTCAGATTGAACATGAGTAATGTTTGCTGAAGTTTGCCTGTAGTTTTTCCTAATAATATTCCCTGAACCTTTTTCATAATCTTTGTGTTTTACCTCATAAAATGTAGAAATGGCAGGTTTGCCCCATAAGTTCTAGATATTTGCTCTCCCTTTTTAATGTTCATGCTAGGTTGCTGGTTGATTTATTATTATTATTTTAAACCAGATGTTAGGCGAGAGAGAGGACCCAGTACCTACTCTCTCTAATGCAGTTTGCAAGGTTTGATGTATGGTTTTAATTATGTTAAATGCACCTTGAGGCTATTTTGATGGATACAAAATAAACAGAATTATAAGTATATACATAAATTGCACTGTTCTTGGAAATTATGAATCTTTGCCTCTGCTAGTTTGCTGTATTGCAGATATTGCTGTATCTGGAAACATTGTTTTGTAATCTAGTTGCATGTGGACAGCATGAACAAATGGCTTCTGAAGTGGTTGTTCTAGCATTTTTGGTCTACTGCAAGCTATAGGTAGCATTCCAGTTGGAGTGGCAACAAAGGAACTGTTGAACCTCTTAGAACATCATTGCAACATTCCTTGACATCTGTGGCATATGCTTTCACCTTGAGCAATACATGAAGATGAGTAATAAAGACAAAAAGCAAAGTGTCTCAGTTCTTCCTCTGGAATTTATATGCAGAAAGAGCAAAGGCTTTCAAATACCACATATCTTAACAAAATCCAGACACCGTATTCTTTTTCATTGTTATTCACAGTCTAGCAGAGTTATGCAGATAAGTTCCTGCTTTTCACTGACCTACTCTGGATTCTGTGTGACTATGGTTAGAAGGGTTGCAACACAGTTGAGAACTAGCAGAATATTGGAATCATAAGTGCAGGAGCAGGCCAGTTTGGAAAAACCAGAATGAAGTCAAATCCCCACTGTGCCATAAAGCTTTCTGGTGTTCTTGGGTCATACACACATTCTTACCCTGATCTATCTCCCAGGATTGTTGTGGGGATACAGTGAGGAGGTAGAGGAAGATCCATGTACGCCACTGTGAGCTCCTTGGGAAAAGGAAGAGATAAAGAACAGAGTTTTTATACCCCGCTTTTCTTTGTCTTAAGGAACTTACAATTACCTTCCTTCCCTCTCTCCACAACAATTGCCTTGTGAGGCAGGTAGGGCTGAGAGAGTTCTGAGAGAACTGTGACTGGCCCAAGGTCATCCAGCAGGCTTTCAGGATGTGGGGTATCAAACCCAGTTTTCCAAATTAGAGTCCACCACTCTTAACCACTACTGCAGCACTTAACCACATCACCATGCTGGTGCTCCTCAGGTACGTTGCAGCCAGCTCCAAACCACTGAAAAAGAAAGGAAGTATAAATAATAGAAAAGAAAGGAAATATAAATAATCCTAAATACATTTGTATCCCAGTTTAAAGATGAGGGAATAAGTTGAAGGCTTGACTGTGTATCCTACTTTCAAATTAACTTTGGTTTCATCAGTCCATGCATCAGGTTTCCATTGACAGCCCAATGGAAGGAAACAGCCATCTTGTATGTGTGATACTTTCCTAGTGCCCTTGATGATTCTTGGCTATTCAGTATCTCAAGATGTATTTTTGATGGTGCAAGCTTTGCTTCTTCTATTTGTCCCAGAGAATATAGCATAGTTGGAAATTCCACCAGCTAACTTCCTGTTGTCTGGTGCAAGAACAGCTGCATACTGGAAAGCCTTCAGTTGTTCTAGCTGGAATATGAACAGTGCTCTCCTAAGCAGAGTTTAGTGGCCTTGGAAGAGTGAGACTGTGTTTAGGATTGCCCTGTATGTCGTTGTATATACATTGAGAAAGAATATATGGACATCCATAAAGGAGGAATAAAACTAAGAAAACTAAATGGCTGTAGCAGATAATATTTAAAAAAAAACCCTTCATGTAGCTGCTTTAAAAAGCTTACTGAAAAATGCAGCCCCTAGAAGCTCACATTCTGTCAAAGGAAGTCTGCTGCAAAAATAATTGGTTCCTTCTCTGCAACTACATTCTTCAAGCAGACATTTTGGAGTCCCCTCCCTGAAATTCTGTGACTTTCTCTATGTCCATTCTTATGTCTGTGTTAATGGTTTGCATGTAAGATCACTCCATTCTGCCTACTTGGAATCTTGATGGAGAGAGCAAGCTCTTTCTTGCTGACTGCCCTCATAGGCAGCAAAACCTAGAGAGTGCTTGAAGGTCTTGCTTCTCAGTTTCCTCCTGCTACTATTGGAGCCATCCTCAGCAAGAACATTTGTGTGCCAGAGAGGGAAGAGGGAATCACCTTATGTCTAGGGCATCTGACCATACCTGTTTCCCTCTGATAAGGAAGATAAGCTTCTCCAGTAATATCACTCTCCTACACGCACAACAGTATTAGATAGCAAGGCAAAGATGCTATATTTTGTTAATTTATTGCTGTAGTGCTCAGTTGTATATTTCCATACCTTTACTTTTCCCCCAAGGTGACCTTGTAGTAAGCTAATAATGGTGCTAATGTTTATCAAGCAAATGTTCAGGGGCTATCTGTTGTACTGTGGTGGTATCTTCAGCACTGTCGACAAACCCAGGGAGAACTAAATGAACCTCTTGGAGACATACGATACAAGCATGGGACCTGCAAAGACTTGCGGGCGGCATCTCATTTTCCCCACATCTCCTCCCCCACTTTCTCTGTTTCCCTTCAATGGCAGCCCCCATCGCCTTCCCCCTTTTCCTGCTTCCTTTTCTCCTTTCCACCCACCAGCTAAGTTGCCCCCTGTCTTCAGCCTTTTCTCCTTCCCTCTCTCTGGCAACCTCTCCCTGAGAAAGGTCTGGCTGAATTAAGGGGTGGATTCTGGTGCCAGCCTGGGCCCACTTGTGGGGTCACTCTAATGTTATTAAGAGGTTAAAATATAAGAATGGTAAATATATAAAAATCTGTAAAGCAGTAGTACAGACAACATGGCCAACATTCTGCAAGGAAGACCATTATGATCCCACTCCCTCATCCTGTTGGCAGAAGAAGGCAAATAACTGGTCAGAGCTTTCATGTGGCTTGTTAGTATGGGGTACGGAGTGCACAAGTTGAATACAATTCTCATGTACTATGTAGATTTCTTCTTAGGACTTGAACAGCCATTTAATTTCTTTTTTTAAAAAATGGGGTTCTTGTAAACCTGCACTTTCTAGAAATAGGGAAACATTTCCTCTACAGAAGTTGCAGCATTCAAACTATCATTAAAAAACTACTAATGAATTGAAGAGTTCTGCCATTGCTATGGAAATGCTTAATGTTGTCATGTGACCATTATGAGCATCTGTTAAGTAGTGCCTGTGTGACATATTTGATGATAAGAGGCATTCCTCTGGCCCTTTTTACAAAAGGTATGAAATTTGTTTTTATTTTTAAAAGCATTTAGTTCTCTACAGCAAGATTCTTGTATAGCTCTTAAAAGAAAAAAAAATGAAGTTGTGAACCTGAGCAAGGCCTCCCAGCAATCTTGTACCATTTCAGAATATTTATTTCCTCTTGAAGGATGTGTGTTTTTTCACCTGCCAGGATTGGAGCCTAGCAGCAAGACTTACCACATTATATTTGGCTGTTTGCTATATTGTCACTATGAACTTCCAGGAGAACAAAGAAAGTGACTGAACAAAGTTGGAGTCCAGTAGCACTTTTAAGACCAGCAAAGTTTTATTCAGAATGTAAGCTTTGTCAGACAATGAAATGGGGTACAGTGAGCAGTGCTACATATAGCTGGTGGGCAGCGGTTAAGCATGCAAAGTAGTACAAAGTTAGAATCCAATAGGAGAAATGTTGAAATTAACAAATTGAAAGAGCACCAGATTTGGTCTGGGTAGCATTGTGTGGGACAACAACAAAAGCAGTAAACATGTCAGAATTGGAGGATGATGGTGAGAGTGTCACAAGGCAATAAATGCAGAGTCTGTTAATTGCACTATTGCTCCTCAAGCCTGGGTTAAATTGAGAACATGTCTTTTTTCCCCCAGGGGTATTCCTGTCCACCTAATTTACTTTTTTAACATGCAGCATCGGCTTTTTTCGGTAGCAGGAACTCCTTTGCATATTAAGCCATACACCCCTGATGTAGCCAATACTCTGGAGCTTACAGGAGACCCTGTACTAAGAGCCCTTGGAGGATTGACTACATCAGGGGTGTGTGGTCTTATATGAAAAGCAGTTCCTGCTACAAAAACCCCCTGTGCAGCATATATTATAAACATCATTCCAGTTTACCAATACAAAAAAGAATACATTAGAATATATTGGGAGACGGGTTTAGCATATGTAATGAGATAAACAACCAATATCCCTTATTAAAGTTTATCTGATATACTATTCTAAAAGAGAAATATGAATGTATAGCTCTAGTTGGTGAGAATGGGTCTAGTATATGTAATGCAGTAAGAAACCAATATCCCTGTTCAGTCCCAGGGAGGTGTTTGTTCTCAGTTTCATAATAATTTGTAATTCAGTGGTTTCACCATTCTGTTCTTGAAGTTCCTTTGCAATAAAACAGCTACTTTGAGGTAACCCATTGAATGTTCTGGAAGGTTGAAGTGTTCTCCTTCAGGTTTCTTGTCTCTTTTTTCTTCCGTCTAATTCCTGATGTCAGATTTGTGTTCATGTATCCTTTGGCGTAGGGTTTGTCCTGTTTGCCCTATGTAGAGAACTGAAGGACATTGTTGGCATTTAATGGCATATTTAATGTTGGAAGATGAACAAGTGAATGAGCCTGAGATGGTGTAGTTAAAGCTGTTAGGTCCAGTGATTGTGTTGTCTGGGTGTATGTGGCAGCAAAATTGGCATTTGGGTTTATTGTGAACTCTGGTACCAGTTTTCATGCTCAAATGAGAAATTGTATTGTTGTGGGTGAGAAGTTGTTTGAGATGGGGGGGGATTGTCTCTGTGCAAGAAAAGGTTTGCCCCCCAGTACTTGTGAAAAAGAGCTGTTGTCCGATAAAGGTTGTAAGTAACTGATAATGTGTTGAACTGTTTTGAGCTGAGAGTTGTGTGTGACCACTAGTGGTGTTCTGTTATTGTCTTTTTTGGGTCTGTCTTGTAACAGGTTTCCCTGGGTTTACTAATCTGTTTCCTGACTTCTTCAGGTTCCAAAAAGGTTTGTTACAGATCCCAAAAGGGAGAATCTCTGTCAATAGGATCGAAGCAAATGTGGCTGTAGCGTAGAGTCTGGTTGTATACAATTGATTGTTTAGTATGGTAGCTGGAGGCATGCAGATATGTTTGTCGACGAAATCCTCTCAACTGTACGCCCTACAACTTGTGATCTTGACCCATGCCCCTCCTGGCTAATTAAATCTTGCCAGAGGGAGCTCACATATCCTGTACGGGATATCATAAATAGATCCCTCTTGGAAGGGCAATTTCCAACATCCTTGAAAGAGGCCATGGTCCGCCCTCTCTTAAAAAAGAGTACAGCAGATCCAGCCGAATTGGCGAATTACCGACCGGTCTAGAACCTACCATTTTTAGGTAAGGTTATAGAGAGGGCAGTGGCATTGCAGTTGCAGAGTTTTTTGGATGACACTTCCGCCTTAGACTCCCACCAGTCCGGCTTTCGTCCAGGCCATGGGACGGAGACAGTGCTGGTTGCCTTGGTGGATGACCTCCAGCGGCATCTGGATCGAGGCGGCATGGCGGTGCTGATGTTATTGGACCTGTCGGCCGCGTTCGACACGGTCGATCATCGGCTACTGGCCCGCCGGCTCGCTGACGCAGGGATTAGGGGGTTGGCCTTACAGTGGCTTTCCTCCTTCCTTGATGGACGGGGACAAAGGGTGGCAATTGGGGGAGAGCGGTCCCGGAGACACCCACTAGTGTGTGGGGTGCCGCAAGGGGCAGTTCTCTCCCCGATGTTGTTTAACATCTACATGCGCCCCCTTGCCCAGATTGCCCGGAGGTTTGGGCTTGGGTGCCATCAATACGCAGATGACACCCAGCTCTATCTACTAATGGACGGCCGACCTGACTCCATCCCAGAAAACCTGGACCTAGCACTGCAAGCCGTGGCAGGTTGGCTCAGACTGAGCGGGCTGAAGTTGAATCCAACGAAGACAGAGGTCCTTTGCTTGGGTCGCGGTGCCCTGGGAAGGGAAATCCCCTTGCCGGTTTTTGACGGTGTGCTGCTGAAAGCAGCCCATAGGGTCAAGAGCTTGGGGGTTCTTCTGGAGCCTTCATTATCAATGGAGGCACAGATAGCGGCCGCTGCCAAGTCCGCGTTCTTTCATCTTCGACGGGCGAAGCAGTTGGCTCCCTTCCTGGAGCGCCGTGACCTAGCAATGGTGATCCATGCTACGGTCACCTCGAGACTGGATTACTGCAACGCCCTCTACATGGGGCTGCCCTTGTGCCGAACTTGGCGGCTGCAGCTGGTGCAGAATGCGGCGTCTAGGCTGTTGTTGGGGCTCCCAAGGTGGGAGCACATACAGCCGGGGCTACGCGGACTGCACTGGCTGCCAGTGGTATACCGAGTTCATTACAAAGTGCTGGTTATCACCTTTAAAGCCCTATATGGTCGAGGACCTGCCTACCTGAGGGACCGTCTCTCCCCATATGAGCCCCAGAGAGCGCTGAGGTCAGCTGGAAAAAACCAGCTGAATATCCCTGGGCCAAGGGAGGCCAGATTGAAGGCCACCCGGGACCGGGCCTTCTCTATTGCAGCTCCACTGCTGTGGAATCAACTCCCAGAGGAGGTACGGGCCCTACGATGTTTAGATCAATTCCGTAGGGCCTGTAAGACCCACCTCTTCAAAATAGCCTTTCAACTAACAACAAGCTAAGAAGTGCCGTTGAAAATGCTTTTAGTTACTGAATTCTATTGAAGATTTAATGTTTATAGCACCATATTGTTAATGTTAATTTTAATATAATCTGTAAATTGTTTTAACCATGATTTTATAAGTATAACTTGATGTATAATGTATTTTATGCTGTGAGCCGCCCTGAGCCTGCCTTGGCGGGGAGGGCGGGATAGAAATATAAAGTTATTATTATTATTATTATTATATTGTTGGTCAGTAGGTTTCCAGTATAAGGTGGTGTGTATGTGTCCATTGTGTACTGTTTACAAGCCCTAAGAGGAGCCACCAATGGGACATTAATTTTTTTTGTTTCACATCCTCTGGTTAAGCTTAACTCCAGATGCAAAAATGAAGCTTCCTTCATCTCTTGTGCTTTGTTGTACCCAGCTTGATTTATCTGGAGACCAGCCCACAGGACTCCTGAGAACCTTTCAGTAATAGGTATACCAGAGGTTTTACCCAATACTGGCAGGTAGAACACGGTAGCAGTCTTTTCTCTTGTGCCTTGCTTAGAATGACTTTTTTTAAAAAAATCATACCCTTCTGAATTTAGACTAGATGGATGACATTTTGGCTTAGTTGAGTATCTGATTGTTGTTTTGGAATCAATATTTTTCAAGCAATAAAGATGCCATGCCACTAATTGAAGCAGTTTCTCTTTGTCAGATTGCTGTTAAGTAATGCACTTTTATCCAGTGCTGAGTTGTATATGATGCATTGGGCAACTCTGGCAATTAAGTCTAACGTGCTTGATGAAGAAAGGAATGGGAGAGAGAAATATTCATACCCTCATTGACTAAAGTGGACAAAATTAAATTCTTTTTTTCTTCCGTCTAACTGCCAGGACTTTATGTGCATACAAAAATCCCCACGCTATTGGCAACAACAAAATGAAAAGCCACTTTCACTATCAGAACAAATAGGAAAACGATTCCATCTTTTAAGGAAATTATCTTGGTCAATTGCTTTGCAATGCTGCTATCAACATTTCTTTTTAAAAAAGAATAATGTTTAACAGCTCCACACAGCAAGTGCAAACAATCAGTGGGTTGCTCAGGAAGCATCATACCCATCTGAGGTTTATAATTCTGACTGTTCTCTCTCTTTTTTTATTTTTCCTTTTAAAAGTTTAATGAATTTGCCAAAGATTAGCAGATAATGGAATGTACTGACAGTGCATTTCCTTCCTGTGCTCCAAAAATGATTGACTTTATTCCACTAGAAATCTATAGCAGGGGGTATCCATAAATTATATCTGCAACTATAATCCATAGGCACAGACAGAGCATTGTTTATGCTTATCAGATGATGGCTTCTCGGCAGTGATTGTCTCTGAGCCCCAGTTGGCATCTGTCGTTGATCTTCCATTTTGTGTCTGAACTATGTAAAGTTGCTAAAAGCTCTGTTCTTGTTGTATGCAGCTGCCAGACATAGCTTCACTAGTTTGGATCCAGACCAGGAGGTTCAGTGAGAGGAAAACCAAATTGAATGGGTAGAGATTCCTGAGTCCACAGAAACAGTAGCCTAGATCCAACCCAATATGTTCATAGGAAGAGCCTTCTGGACAATGACCTGCATTTTCAGGACCAGAGCTGATGAAACAAGTCCTCAGACAATGAGGTCTAAGGAAGTCTAAGACACAAAGCAGGGGTGGGCCTAAAGGGATCACCATGAATGAAAATTAAACTACCAGTTTTGCAGGTTTCCTTGTAGATCATAGAGCTGTTTTTTTGTTTTTGCTGAAAGATTATATAATTTTATTCAGAGTGGACAGCTGAGGCCCATATCTTTCTGCAAAAGAAAGGAGGGAGGGAGAGATGGAGGAGAAAGGAGCAAAAAACTAACATCAGCTACAAGGAAATATTTCGTTGGTGTTCTTGCTTCCCCATCCCCAAACATGCTGTCAATTCTGGGGCGCCCACACTCGGCCATGTCACTAGTTGTCTCAGACCCCTTCACACTGAGTGACTCCTTAGGCCTCAGAACAGCTGGTCGGGGTGTGGTGGGGTTATAGCACCCTCATCCCCCCCAATACTCTGTCTCTTTCTCTCTCATAGAGATGATTTATGGCAAGCAGAGAAGTTGAGAATTTATGTATAACACAGATTGGAGTAACAAGATTTATCAAATGAAGCTTCCATGTCCTGTTGGTCAGCCCCGCTTCCTAGCTGGGTTTTTGCTAATTCAATCAGTACAACCGGTTTCCTGTCAAGTAACCATATTGAGGTCTAAAAAGCCTTAATAGGAATCTGCCAGAGTCTGCCGACAACCTGCCAGATGCTGAGAGAGGCTGGTTTCTCCCGTCAGTATAGCACTTTAAAGAGAGAGGATAGTCCTTGCAAACATAATACTGCTTTTTAAAAATGCTGGATTCTTAGGCCAGTGTGGTATAGTGATAAGTATGTCAGACTCGAATCTGACCCAGGTTTAAACCCCCATTCTGTCACGGAAGCTTGCTTTGGTGACCTTGGGCCAGCCATACATTCTCAGCCTTACCTACTTCACAGAGTTGTGGTGATGACAAAATGGCAGAGGGGAAAACAATGTCAGCTACTTTGGGTTTCCCTATTGGGGAGAAAAGTGGGGTATTGATATTTAAATAAACTGGCAACTCTAGTCAAGATTTTAGTCAAGATTTGATCAGGAACATGGCATTGGCAGGTTTTTACTTTTTTAAAAAAAGCAATTTTCCCTTGTTTTCAAGGACAAAGAAATATCTACATTATTGCTGAAATCCTTGTGTGTCAGGATGGTAATAGGGTGGAGGAAAGTATTTGCCTTCCAGATGACAAAGCTCAGAAGGCTGATTAATTTTCTCTCACGTAACCCAACATTTATTTATTTATTGTGATTTGGATTAATATGAGAGATTGTAGCAAGAGAGCAAAATATAAATCTCCTAATGATAGTGTATTCCAATATTTCTGTTAGTCTATAAGAAAGAATAGTTTGTAATAGATGTAAAAAAAATCTTGCTTTCCCTGTTGAATTTCATGTTACTGGGGTAGGGGGAGATAAAAGTTTAATGTCAGATGATGCCTGCAATTTAGTATTCAGTGGTATTAAGACCAAAAAACCTTACAACACCGAATTAAACATGTGAATGAATGGCTTGGTGAGTGAATACATGTGGGTATGTGAGCAGACAGACAGATGAGTATAACTACATGAAAAAACTTGTGAATTTGGATAACCAATCACATTTTACATGGCATTTTGGCCTGATCCATCCTTTATTAAGCCAGAAGAAGACAAGATATTCTGATAGCACATATGGTTTAGGGCCAAAATATACATAAAGGTTTACAAAGCGGTTGTGATGACAAAATATACATAAATATACAAAAATATACAAAATATACATAAATGTTTACATTTACAAAGCGGTTGTGATGCCAAAATATACATAAATGTTTACAAAGCGGTTGTGATGACAACCCTCATCTACGGCTCCGAATCGTGGGTTTTATACCGTCATCACCTGCGACTCCTTGAGCGCTTTCATCAGCGCTGCCTTCGCACCATCCTCAACATCCACTGGAGTGACTTTGTGACCAACACTGAAGTCCTCAAGCGGGCGGAGGTTACCAGCATCGAGGCACTGCTGTTAAAGACGCAGCTGCGCTGGGCAGGGCATATTTCTAGGATGGAAAACCACCGCCTTCCCAAGATTGCCCTGTATGGCGAACTTTCCACCGGCCATCGAAATAGAGGGGCACCAAAGAAGAGGTACAAGGACTCCTTGAAGAAATCCCTTAGCACCTGTCACATCAACCATCACCAGTGGTCTGACCTAGCCTCAGATCGCAAAGCATGGAGGCACACCATCCACCAGGCTGTCTCTTCCTTTGAGAACGCACGCATAGCTGGTCTTGAGGACAAAAGGAGATTGAGGAAGAATCGCACTGCTACAGGACCAACCCTAAATCAGACTTTTCCCTGCAGCCGCTGTGGCCGGACCTGCCTGTCCCACATTGGTCTTGTCAGCCACCAGCGAGCCTGCAGCAAACGTGGACTATTGCACCCTTCTTAAATCTTCGTTCGCGAAGCCAAGCCGAGAGAGAGAGAGATACATAAAGGTGTCCTCATGGAAGTCATTAAGACACCACTGCCATTTGTCTCTTAAAATAATGTGAGAACCCAATTCTGATTTGGCCCACAGCACACATTCTCTTTCCCATGCCTTTCCAGGTGTAGAAACAGCTACAGCAGGGCAGTCATTTTAGCACTTAGTAAGAAGAAGAAGATATTGGATTTATATCCCGCCCTCCACTCCGAAGAGTCTCAGAGCGGCTCACAATCTCCTTTACCTTCCTCCCCCACAACAGACACCCTGTGAGGCGGGTGGGGCTGGAGAGGGCTCTCACAGCAGCTGCCCTTTCAAGGACAACTCCTTCGAGAGCCATGGCTGACCCAAGGCCATTCCAGCAGCTGCAAATGGAGGAGTGGGGAATCAAACTCGGTTCTCCCAGATAAGAGTCCGCACACTTAACCACTACACCAAACTGGCTCTCCAGTGGGGGGGGGGGGGACAAGAGCACCTCAGTCTGTGTTGTGTAATGGTCCCAATCAGGATTAGGCCGTTACATCATTTAAAATGGCATCAGCAGTGTCCTTATGATGGGCACAAGGTGTTGACACAAGGATGCTGTCACATCTTATTTGGCCCATATAGTCTGAAATCCACTGGTTTGTATCCTACAAACCTTAGTACTGTCTCTTCCCACAGACTCTCTGTTGTGATCTCATTCCGTGATCCCTTTTATGCATCATATTCTCATTCCGTGATCCCTTTTATGCATCATATTCTGATAGAAAGAAATTCTTAGCGGCTACAACTTTGTTGTGGAATTTGCAGGGCTGGATCTAGGGGGGAGAGCAGAGGGTGGTGCTTGCCCTGAGCGCCAACAGAGGGGGGTCGCCAAATTGGACATGGAGTCCATTGTAGTCTATGGGACTATAAGACAGAATGGCCCAAAAGGGGGCGTCATTTTTTAATTTTGCCCCCCCTCAAAAAACACGTAGATCCGGTCCTGGGAATTTGCTCCCACTATGGACTCATCCAAGCCTAAGTACTTTCCAGAAATGCTGCTGTACCTTGCTGTTTAGGCAGGTTTTTAAAGCTTGAGGTTAGGGGTCAGAGCTACATGTAACCAGTGTTCCCTCTAAGCTGAGTTAGTGTGAGCTAACTCACTATTTTTAAGACTCTGGCTCACACATTTTTATCTTAGCTCAGGAAAAATGGCCCCAGAGCAAACTAATTTATGCAGTAGCTCACAAAGTAGAATTTTTGCTCAAAAGACTCCACACCTTAGAGCAGGGGTGGGGAACCTTTTTTCTGCCAAAGGCCATTTGGATATTTATAACATCATTCGCGAGCCATACAAAATTATCAACATAAAAAAACAGTGCTCCACCAAGGAAAAATGATTCAGGCCAGCAAAATTAATACAAATAATTGTTTTTCTATTTGAAGTCATGTGGGGAGATCCTAATTTGGCACATACACACCCGGGCCACCACTCTAGACAAATGCCTAGGTCCAGGGCTTTTTTTTGTAGTGGCTGCCACGTGGCTTGGATTGTCCCAGCAATCCCCAAGGGCCAGTCCAAGTGATTTCGAGGGCCATAAACGGCCCTCGAGTCGGACATTCTCCACCCCTGCCTTAGAGAGAACTTTGCATGTGACATGAATCCTTTCCCACTTCCTTTCCTGTAATGTTTAGATTTAACTAGGACATTTCCCTGTCCTCATCAATGGCAGTGTAATGCTGTTGGAGTAGGATCCCATTATGATGCCTGAATGTAGGGATGTGATGCCTCGATATCATGGGGATAAGAGGAGAGAATTTAATTTGAAGCTGTCCTTTGTGGTGGCATATCAGATATAGTTTCAAGCTAAGTCAGAAAGGACAGAGAAATTTCGTGAACATTGATTTGTTGAACATCGATCTGTCCTGCTGGGCAATTTTTGACTTTGTTCCTTTCTGTGCCTTCAAGATAGACTTGGCTAGTAATCTAAATAAACATGGTGGGGCATAGTGTGTGTGTACATGTGCACACACGCTGTTCATAGTTTGTCATATAATTGGAGGCATCGGAGCTTAGGGCACTCATATGCTGAGAAACTCCTATGATGTTATTATTGCTGAGATCATGACTGCTAGAAAAGTATCTTGTCTATGGATTTAATAAACTGTAAAACATTAATATCGATCTGCACATGTTAGTATGATAGGATTTAAACCTACTTAGCTACGTTATTTGTATTGAACCCTGTAGTTTCCTGGCATCTGGCTCAGTCTGTCTTCCTTCCCTCCATTTGACATCCATGCTCAGGGAAAAAAAAGATTGAAGTTGTCCAATTAGTCTTTCAATATTCCACTTATTTCACCCCACCCCCCCAAAAAAAATCTCCATTTGTGTGTAATCATCCATGGACTGTTTAGCAGTGGTTTCATTGTTAATGCTTTAACATATGTATCTGTTGTCTGTGCACCAGTTTGCACAGCTTTTTTTAACAGCTGTGTTCATAATACCTGTATCGTACCTTCTGTTTCTTCCTTCACGGGAGCTAGCAATCCAAGTCTATAGGGGATGTGAATGTCTATTTAACTGTCAGTACAATCAAGGTAGTGGTTTACCTCTAATCATGATTGCCACTAGGTTGCAAAGCCCAGTCCTCCTTTTACTGGTTGCAAAGCCCAGTTCTCCTTTATGGGCTTGAACTCCAGTGGAAACTGAGAACGCAGAGGAAATGGATGAGTCTCATGAGAATGAATGGGCTGTTTAATCTGCAGTAAAAGGGGCTGCTAAACCTATATACCTTAGGGGTGTTTTTCACATATATGTCAAAGTGTAATAAAATATTGGTATATGTACTAAAACTGTACATTAGAATGAAAGTGATATATTGTTTTTAAGAGTAAAACAGATCTAACAGATCATGCAGTCTGGTCTGCCCATGGAACAGATTACTCCTGCCTCCATCTTCTCGTGAAGCCCCTCTGGTCCCTGTATAGCAGCTTCTGGGGCTACTTGGGTGGAGTGTAGGTACAACATGAGGTTCTGCTGTATGGAGAAGAATCAATTAAAATCTAACTCCCTTGTATTGAAATTAGTAGTACTTAGTTTATCTTCTCTCAAGGTAATTGAGAGAGTGGTGGCTGATCAACTTCAGGACTTCCTGGAAAACGCATTGGTGCTAGATCCATTCCAGTCAGGCTTCTGCCCTGGCCTTGGAACAGAGACTGTACTGGTTGCCTTAAAGGACGATCTCTGTAAACAGCTGGATCAAGGCAGGTTGGTGCTGCTGTTGTTAGATTTCATGGCAACATTTGACACAGTCAGTTCCAATCTCTTGACTCACTGCCTTGCCAACATGAGTATACGTGGGATGGCCTTGCAATGACTTTCCTCTTTTCTCCATGGTCAGGGACAGAGGATGGCAGAAGGGAAGGATGTGTCCACCGTGGTGGAACAGCAGAAGGTGTTAAGACACCATTGAGTATATGAGACATAACATTTTATTTGGAATGTTTTATTGTGTAACCTTTTTATCTTTTTTCTTGTACATTGCCCAGAGCCTGGCTTCGACTAGGTGAGCTATTCAAAATCATCATCATCACCTTGTTTTTCTTTGAGTGGATCAGGCACCAAGTGTTACCTTTATTACATGCCATTTTTCAATCAAACAGTAACTCTCTACAAATATAAGCATATTGGCTGGATCCTATGAGGAAAAAAATCTGCACACTTAGGGGAAGGGTGATTTTCACAGACACCAGCCATCTATAGTAGCTGCCGTACTCATCCTTCATGCTGTTTTTGGGGGTCCCCTGCCTCTCCCAGCAACATTTTGTTGGGCCTTTCAAGCTACAGCAGGATAGGTGAGGTGGGGAAGCATGCTTGTATGAATGAAAGTCCTTCCATTTAGAGACATTTTAGATGGGATCCAACCCGCTCTGTTGAACAATGACGGGAATAGCTTTCTCTTTCCTCTATCCATATAGCTACCTTGACATTGGGGATGAGCTGATGTGACCATTTTACTTTTCTTTTTGATGACTTATGGTAATCATTATCATGGATTTCCATTCACCTCATTTTCATTGCTGTCACTGATGATCTTCTCCTCTTTCTTTTCTGCATTTTATATAATTTACATGCCATTTTATGCCACTTATGCCATTTCTACGCCATTCATATGCAGTTGGCAGAAAAGTGCATTAATTTTAATGGGGGCGGGGAATCAGTGTGAGGGAAGAGAATCTAGTGGGAAAGAAAGACTTGCGAGTTCATTTCTCACAAAGGAAAAAAGACATATGAATGGTACAAATGAGATAGCTTTCAGAATTTGCTCTCATTCCTAATTAGCACACAGGGCTGCCACAGAGAACTTTGGGAGGGTATAGAAGTGGTTTGCAGCTCACACCCATATAAGCCAGACGGGCTGCATCTTGGACAGTGCGGTTAAGATTCCACATGCTTACCATTACATCCACCTCTTTAAACAGTTCACATTAGCCAAAAGCAAGTTGATACTTTCAGTGATCTGCTGGCCAGGTGATCCCCATTCCTGTTGTAAATTAATGTTTCAGTGAAAGTTCTACAGAAGTCCCACTACACTAGGGTGTTAGCGGTGGCTTCAAGTACTCCCCCCCCCCCGGATCCCCCAATCTCATTGGCTAAGGGAATCTGTTCAAGAATAGTATTAGTAAAACTCTGTTTCGTTGAAGTTGACTCTGGGTGTTGCAGAAATAATGTTCAAATAACGGAGAAAAACAATTTGAAATGTGTGGGAAAATGTGTACTTTGAAGTTCAGCTCTCTTTAATTTTCTCCTCTAACAGTAATAAGTTGTTCAGTTTCAGACACCTAGCTATTGAGCTGCAATTCTTGTAAAATACAGTGTACTGTCAAAACTGGCAGCTCTTCATCTTCATCTTAGTGTGTGTGATTGATCATTGGTAAGATGGAATAGGGAAGGTAATACCAGGGTCATGTTACTGAAATTATACTTAGAAGGCACTAAAGCAGAAATAAAAATAAAATATTTGTTTTTTATTGTATTGAAGAGATGCTGGTATAGAACACAAAGGTAAAGGTGAGCTGGTAGAATCATAGAGTTGGAAGGGACCTCTAGGGTCATCTAGTCCAACCCCCTGCACAATTTAGGAAACTCACAGATACCTCCCCCCAAATTCACAGGATCCTCATTGCTGTCAGATGGCCATCTAGCCTCTGTTTAAAAACTGCCAAGGAAGGAGAGCCCACCACCTCCCGAGGAAGCCTGTTCCACTGAGCAACCGCTCTAACGGTCAGGAAGTTCTTCCTAATGTTGAGCCAGGAACTTTTTTGATTTAATTTCAACCCATTGGTTCTGGTCCTAACCTCTGGGGCCACAGAAAACAATTCCACACCATCCTCTATATGACAGCCCTTCAAGTACTTGAAGATGGTGATCATATCACCTCTCAGCCGCCTCCTCTCCAGGCTAAACATGCCCAGCTCCTTCAACCTTTCTTCATAGGACTTGGTCTCCAGTCCCCTCGCTATCTTCATCGCCCTCCTCTGGACCCGTTCCAGCTTGTCTATATCCTTCTTAAAATGTGGTGCCCAAAACTGAACACAATACTCCAGGTGAGATCTTACCAGAGCAGAGTAAGCAACACCATCACTTCACGTGATCTGGATGCTATACTTCTGTTGATACATCCCAAAATTGCATTTCTCTTTTTAGCCACCACATCATACTGTTGACTCATGTTCAGTGTATGGTCCACTAAGACCTCTAGATCCTTTTTGCACATACTACTGCTAAGACAAATCTTTTCCATCCTATAGCCATACATTGGATTTTTCCTACCTAAATGCATTACTTTACATTTATCCCTGTTAAAATCCATTTTATTGATTTTAGCCCAGTTTTCCAGACTGTCAAGGTCATCCTGTATCCTGTTTCTGTTTTCTACTGTATTTGCAAGCCCTCCCAATTTAGTATCATTGGCAAATTTAATAAGCATTCCCTCTATTCCTTCATCCAAATCATTTATAAAGATGTTGAACAAAACAGGTCCTAGGACAGATCCTTGAGGCACTCCACTTGTCGCTCCTCTCCAAAAGGATGAGGAACCATTCACAAGCACACTTTGGGTGCACTGTGTCAACCAGTTACAGATTCACCTAATGGTAACAGGATCCAAACCACCAACTTGTCAATAAGGATAGTATGTGGAACCTTATCAAAAGCCTTACTGAAATCAAGATAAATGATGTCTAGAGCATTCCCCTGATCCAGCAAGGTGGTCACTTTCTCAAAAAAAGAGATCAGGTTAGTCTGACATGACTTGTTCTTGAGAACCTCGTGCTGGCTCTTAGTAATCACAGCCAGCCTTTCTAAATGTTCCAGGACTGACTGTTTGATTATTTGTTTTAAAACTTCTCCAGGTATAGATGTTAAGCTGGCGGGTCGGTGTATCCAGGTTAGGCAAACTCCACAACTGCATTGTAGAGGAATAAAAAAATATTAGGTAAATACTTGAGGACCTGAAAGCCAAAAATGAATCAAAACTGCATACCTCACTTCATGTTTAGTTTGCCTCCATTTTCATTGATTTGGGGCACATGTCAAAGAGGTTCTTGTTGTTTCCATATTGCCATTTTCCTTCATCTTTTTCTTTTCACTGTTGTTTTCTTCTTTTGCCCACATGGCCATTAATCATGTTGGCTTTTTTAAACCATATGATTTTTGTCAATAGTGGCACAGTGCTTTATGAAATGTAGTGATGCTGTGAATGTTTTTTTAAGGCATTTCAGATCCAGTAGGATTAATGATAACATGGTTAAACAGGGATGAGGATTGTGAGGGCAAATAACAGGAAAAGAGAGAGAATGTAGCAACCATAGGAATGAGAGAGAGTTGACCAGCATGAAAACAGGGCAAATGTTTGGTGTGAGGTAAGCCTCCCCGCCCCCCACCAGTAATCTCTTTGGCTGTATCAGATGTTCTTCTTTTGAAGTGAAATTAGTGAATATTCAGTCCTGTCCTATTAATGTGTACTTCAAATGCTGGGTTAGGTGAAAAAAAATACTGAGTCTTTGTAATTGATGCAATTAGCAATGCAGTTTCCTTCGTTTGCTAATGTTGAGCTTCAAACAGCAGTGTACCACTTAGAAGAATGTTAGGGTATTGGTTAGGCTTTGAAGAATTCTAGATTTTAGGTCCCTTAGGAACTGTAATGCCTGAAAGGAAGTTCAATGGAGATGAGGAAAGTCACATGTGCCTTTTGACATAATATCAGATAAGTAAGGTTGTCAAGTTGTGTGTGTAGTATTGTGGTTTTACACAGTTTTCATAGCCAACTGGGAAAAACAGAATCTTCAGGGATGATTCACACAACCACTTTGTGCATGGCTGCCCTTTCATTCCTGCCCCTCATTCAACTGAATCTGTTTCATTTGTTTGTTTGTATGTTTGTTTAATTCAATATTTAGCCCGCCTTTCCCGTAGAACAGGCTCAGGGTAGGTTACATCATAAAAACAGTCAACAGTAAAAACAGTAAAAGAGCAATTTAAAATATATAAAATCTAAAATTACAGAGACTAAGATGGCAAATTCTGCCTCACAGACATGGCCTATTATCGAGGTCCAGTAGGTCTTGTAGCACTGGGATGGAATGAGGGGGGAAGGCTGTTGCACATAGTGAAGCCTTAGTGAGACATCGTGAGGGTTATTTTTCTTGGGCACAGCCACAGGTTTGGATATGCATTATGGGGAGCCAGTTATGTGAGTCATGAACAGTCTTGCACACTGCTGCAAATTTTCCTAATGTCAGTGGAACACACCATATTGTTGTAAATGGTGCATGTGTTCAAATGACCCCTCTAAACACATTCTCAGAGGAATTAAGAAGCTAACTTCTGGGTATTTGCAAGGGCATAGTCTGCTTTCAATAAAGTATGCATCTGGTGGAATGTTTAATGTGCAGAACTACCCATGAGAAAGTGACATGATATTTGGACCTAGGTCTGGCATCACTATTGAATGAGTCTCAGGTATTAGATGCTGGGAAATACCTTTCTCTGCCTGAGACCCTGAAGTGTCAGTCAAATTGCACCTGTTCTGTACATTCAGACCAACTCAAAATATGTTTATTTTAAAAAACTCATGCCCCACATTTGAGCCATACTAGAGTCAGCTTCCATTATTAACATTAACAAGCCAGCAATGGTGATAAATGTAAAAAATAGAATACTTGAGCTAGTAGCAGCTAGGTCTGTACTGTGTGCAAGAGGACAAAAGGCCAGATCCATGCACACAGTCCAGTGTTGGGTCCTGCTGTATGCAGAAATCTGGAGCATCCACATGGATGAGTGCAGTCCAGGTTTGGCTATCAGCTGCAGTCTCTGTAGTGTACAGTTCTTAATTTCCAGACTCAGATGCAAATTGCAGTTTGTTTCTGGTCTGTGTTCTTGTTGCTTTGGCCTGGAGAACTACTCACACACAGTTCCACATCAATTTCTGGTGCATGAAAGCCTAAAGGGTATGTTAATCCCATGTGTTTAATCTTGCCTCTTTTCACAATGTCACAAATGCCTACTGTTGTGGTAGTGACACAACTGTTCTTCATGCATACATAATTTGGGTCACTTTATTTATTTTCAGATTGGTAGTCCAGCCAATATTTTTACTACAGGCACTTTAAGAGTTATCACAATTATCCAGACAGATATTTCAAAGGAATTATTCTTGTCTCTGTGGTAAGGGAAAGTGCAAAGAGTTGGTTCATGGTCTACTGAATTTTCTTGAGACATTACAGAGTATTCATGTAAATTCTTTATTCTGGGATAATTGACTTCTTAGATTATAACAGTTTTTTAGGAACTATTACAGCTCATGGCTCAGTTTGCAGTGTGAAAGTTTGGCTGTGAGTTGATTCTCTGTATCCGTTAACATTCTGGGAGTGAAGGAGGTACCCAGTCTGCTGCTTGCATTTTAAAAACAGCATGGAAATTTGTGGGGGTTTTTATTCCTGCTCTGTTCGTTTATCTGAATTCATGCAGAGGTAGTTATGACCAAGTCCCAGTCAAACAAATTGGATTTATTATGCTTAACTTTTCCTGGATTGGGCCAGTTTCTGGACCTTCAAGGTATAGATCTCTGTCAGGGCTCCTGAAGAAAGATTTTCAGATAAGCACTCAGGTTAGCAGAATTGTCATATCCTCTGGATAGAATCCAGCTGTCATGGCTAAAATAGTTTTATCGCAATTTCTGTGGCATAAGTAATTAGCTCAGTGAGCCAAAGTCACCTTGTAGACTAATTAGAGTATTGATTATAATGAATAAGTTTTAAATATTTGTGATCCAAAACCAGATTGATTGACCTTCAGGAGGAAACAGGTGAGTGTTCATATGAACATGGAATAATTTTGTTGCAGTAGAAAAGAGCAACAGTACACGTACATTAAAGACTAACAAAATTTGTGGCAAGGTATGAGCTTTCATGAGTCACTGCTCACTTCCTCAGATACCAGTAATTTTGTTGTTGCAGTAAAGATGTCAAATATTTCTAGTTAAAAGTTTAATTTTTTTTCTTTATAAGTTATTGGCAGAATCTTGTAGGAACCGATAAGCTTCGTTTTGATGGATGTCTCTGTGTATCATGTAGGCTCTGTACATAATATTAGCTGTTCATTTTTCATAATTAAACATAAAAAGCTCGCCATTTTTCCTTCCTTTCCCACAAAAATCTGGAAGCAAACTGTTTTCAATTTTTTTTAAAAAAAAAAAAACCAGTTATGAAATGTGGCACTTAGTGTATAGATGCTGACTTTCTTTCTTCTTTGGTGACTTTCTTTGTTCTTAATATCATGCCATAGTGCAAAGTGTGCAAAATGGCAGCCACAGTGCACAATCGCCCATCGTTTTCTGGTGTCCAGCTGATGGGTTCATGGTCAATGTTCAGTCATTCTTGTTATACAACCAGTGGTACAGGGAATTTTCTGTGGGGGAAAATTTCTTGGACACCCTGTACCACGCCTTCTCATCAAGGGGAGATAGCAGCAGACCAGTACAATCCATCAGCTGTCACTGTTAAGAACTGTCTTGAGGAGGAGGGCCAGAGCCATGCAGCACAGGCTGCTGAGGGCCACCACATGAGTGTCTACACATGGCTTATTCTACATTGCACAGATTGGAGCCCTCCCCATCCAGCCACTGCCCACTGATTAGCAGCAGTAATAATAATAATAATAACTTTTATTTCTATCCCGCCCTCCCCGCCTAGGCGGCTCAGGGCGGCTAACAACAACTTACACATTAACATAAATAATAAAACTTTAAATTTAACAATTAAAATTAAACATATAAAAACCAGTCAGTTAAGTTAAAATACATAATTCACGTTACACTATATATATATAAATATATCTGGCAGCAATAAAACTGTTATGGCGCTGGTTCTGCCAGTTTAGATAATCTGGAAATGGTTCAGGGGTACCTAGTAATGCTCACCCTAGCTGGTGTTCAGTGGTAGAGGCCACAGGCCACTAGTAGTTTGGAATAGACATGCTATTTCTGAGTCTTTTCAGAGAATTCTGCAAACAAATTTGGGTTTTTCCAAGAGTTCGTTGAAGTCTTGGAATGACCTATCCTGTTCCAAATGCTTCCCTATTGGCCCTTCCCTGCATCTGATTTTCCTCCCCACACCTGTTTCTTCCTTTCTCTCCCCCCCTCCTTGCAATCTTACCTTCCACAAGCAGCAAGGGTGAAGTGTGGGCTGATGCCCAGACTTTGGTAGATCAGAAAACCGTACATTTCTGGCACAAGGATATCTGGAAATAGTGATTTAACAAAATACTCTGCTGATGATGAGGCACTCCACCTTTGTCCCATCTGGTTTATGGGCTAAAGACAGAATTTGTGTTGTAGTGGTTGGAGTGTCTGACTAGGATTTGAGAAGACCAGGATCAGAATCCTGCTATGCAGTGGAAATTTGCTGGGTGACGTTGGGCCAGTCACACACTCCCAGCTTAACCTTCCTCAGGGGGTTATTGCCAGGATAAAATAGAGGAGAGGAGAATAATGTAAACTTCTTTGTGTCTCTATTGGAGAGAAAGGCAGGGTATAAATGAAGTAAATTATTCATGGAAGAGAAGTCCATCAATGGCTATTGCCTTGTTGACTGAAGGGAGCCTTCATATACAGAGGAGGAGATTGGATTTATACGTTGCCTTTCACTCAGAGTCTTAGAGCAGCTTACAATCTCCTTTCCCCACAACTGTGCAGTAGATGGGACTGAGAGAGAACTGCTCTTGAAAGAATATCTCTGTGAGAAACCTCTGAATACTGGTGCTGGAGGCAGCAGTAGAGGAGTGCCTCGGCCTCTTCAAGGCAACTGACTGGCCACTGTGTGAAACAGGATACTGGACTGGATGAATCAGGGTCCTTAGGTCCTTAAACAGATCACTTCCCAAGACCTTTGGGATGATAGTGAATGCATTCTCCAAATTAAAGGTAAAGGTATTCCCCTGTGCAAGCACCAGTTTCCGACTGCGTTGACGTTGCATCAGAATGTTTTCATGGCAGACTTTTTACATGGTGGTTTGCCATTGCCTTCCCCAATCATCTTCACTTTACCCCCAGCAAGTTGGGTACTCATTTTATCGACCTCAGAAGAATGAAAGGCTGAGTCAACCTTGAGCTGGCTACTTGAACCCAGCTTCCACTGGGATCGAACTCAAGTCATGAGCGGACCTGTAGCTTCCACTGGGATCGAACTCAGATAATGAGCAGATCATGGACTGTAGTAACACTCTGCACCATGGGACTCCTATCCTCCAAATCTATCTATTTAGGAAAGTTTTCTGAGTGGCTCTCTAGTGTGGTCAAACAGAAGAAAGAAACTGTTAGGCCATAGTTAACTGGAGTTAGAAATTCAGGAATTGCAGAATTCATTGAAGCAATGTTTATCAATATTTTGCCATTATCTTTCTAGTTATCTTAAAGAAATCCTATAACTTTCCTTAGACATTCCCCTACCTCACAGCTAGCTTGCTCCTACAGTTAACAGAATTTTAATAACTAATATTAATCCTAAATCTAGAATCCTTGGTAGGGACAGAATTATTGATTGAAGAGTTCCTGAGAATTATTTATCTTCCATACTTCTAGTAAGAATGGAACATCTATACTAGGTCTGTCACTGCAGAAACATGAGTTTATCAAACAAGATCTTTGCAAAGCAACTTTGGTTGGGTGAATTATTAATGGTGGAAACATAACCTTTAACTCATTCACTCTATTGTACAGCTTTGCGCTTCTCTGTCTTGTGTAAATATAATGTAACACAATAAATCTGTGGGTAGATGCAATATTAAAGATAAGGCCTATTACTTGAATTATGGATCGCCTACACAAATATCACTTAAAGGTACTGTTTTGAAACAGTTCCTCTGGTTTTTGACAGTGATATGTCCATTTTCCAAAATTACATTTATAGTAGAACCAAACACTTTATAAGGGTAGTTTGTTTCTCTTCCCAAACGTAGCAAATTCACATGGTCTGTCATTCTTCATATGCCAGCACTTATGGGTATGTGAGGGTAAACTTATTATTTATAGAACAGTATATTATATAAAGGGATGTGGAATGATATATTATGACCTGACCTCATCAGATCTCAGCAACTTAAGCACAGTCAATACTTGGATGGGAGACCACCAAAGAAGACTTTGAAGAGAAAGGCAATGGCAAACCACATTTGCTTAATCACTTGTATTGAAAGCCCCTTATTGGGGTCACCGTATGTCAGCTGCAACCTGACAGCAGTTTACACACATGTAAATTATATAAAAGCATGTGAAGTTTTCAGAGTAGTTCTAAGACAGTGTTGTAGTGCTTAGAGTCCTACACTAGGTGATGGGAGCACAGGTTTGAGTCCATGCTCTGCCATGGAAGCATTCTGGGAGAGCTTGGTCCAATTACAAACTCTCAACCTAACCTACCGCTGGGTTGTTGTGGGGATTAAATGAAGGAATGGAGAGTGTTGTAAGTCACTCTGGGTCCTATTTGGAGAGAAAAGGTAACTAAATAAGTAAGATCAAGGCTGTTATCACTTGATTCACACATTATGAAGTACACAGGTTGGATCTTGGATCATATACAGGGTAGGTACCCAGACCTAGCCTGTGAACTCTGAAATATTCAGTATTATGGGGCAGGGAGCAGAGAGTGATTTGACTAAGATAACCCATGTGAATTCGTGATGAAATGGAAATTTGAAGCAGAGACCTTGAAGTTTATGGTTCATGCTCTTAACCTAGGATTTCTCATACTTTCAAAAATGTGCCTCTTCTTTTTGAATGTACTGTATCTTGTGCTGTCCTTACCAACCCAATGGAGGGGCGTGTGTGCAAAACACAATAAAAGGAGGCAAAGTCAAAGGGTACAGTCTACCGACCGGTGTCCAATTTACCATTTTTAGGTAAAATTATCGAGAGGGCAGTGGCGTTGCAGCTACAGAGATTTCTAGATGACGCTTCTGTCTTAGACCCGTGCCAGTCTGGCTTCCGGCCGGGCCACGGGACGGAGACGGTCCTGGTCGCCTTGGTGGATGACCTCCAGCGGCAACTGGATGGAGGCGGTGCAGCAATACTGATGTTATTAGATCTGTCGGCTGCATTTGATACAGTTGACCATCGGTTGCTGATCCACCGCCTCGCCGACATAGGGGTTGAGGGGCTGGCCTTACAATGGCTCTCCTCCTTCCTCATGGGTCGGGGACAGAGGGTGGCGATTGGGGGTGAGCGATCCCAGAGGCGCACACTAGACTGTGGGGTGCCCCAGGGAGCAGTTCTCTCCCCGATGTTATTCAACATCTATATGCGCCCCCTCGCCCAGATTGCCCGGAGATTTGGGCTGGGTTGCCATCAATATGCAGATGACACCCAGCTCTATCTACTAATGGACGGCCGGCCCGCCTCCGCCCCGGGGAACCTGGACCGGGCTTTGCAGGCAGTTGCAACGTGGCTTAGACTGAGTGGGCTGAAGTTAAATCCAGCGAAGACAGAGGTTCTCCATGTGGGTCGTGGCACTCTGGGGAAGGAAATACCTCTCCCAGCCTTTGACGAGGCGCCGCTGAAGACGGCGCAGCGGGTGAAGAGCCTGGGCGTCTTACTGGAGCCTTCATTATCAATGGAGGCCCAGATAACAGCCACTGCCAAGTCAGCATTCTTCCACCTGAGGCGGGTGAGGCAGCTGGCCCCTTTCCTAGAGCATCGGGACCTAGCAATGGTGATCCACGCGACGGTCACCTCAAGATTGGACTACTGTAACGCTCTCTACATGGGGCTGCCTCTGTACCGGACCCGGGAGCTGCAGCTAGTGCAGAACGCGGCGGCCAGGCTGTTACTTGGTCTCCCAAGATGGGAACATATACGGCCGGGGCTGCGCGGACTGCACTGGCTGCCAATCGTATACCGGATCCAGTACAAAGTGCTGGTCATAACCTTTAAAGCCCTATATGGCCAAGGACCGACCTACCTGAGGGACCGTCTCTCCCCATATGAGCCCCAGAGAGCACTGAGGTCAGTGGGGAAAAGCAGACTGAATATCCCTGGGCCAAAAGAAGTTAAACTTCAAAGCACCCGCACTCGGGCCTTTTCCGTTGCGGCCCCACAACTCTGGAACCAACTCCCAGAGGAGGTGCGGGCCCTGCGGAACTTAGACCAGTTCCGCAGGGCCTGCAAGACCGCCCTCTTCAAACAGGCGTTCACCAATAACTGAATTTAATGTTTACCGCCAGATTAATAACGTTTACCGCCAGTGTTAATTTAGGAATGTTTTAATTAATTATTGACTATTGACTGGTTTTTAATGTGAATTTTAATGTGAATTTAATGTTTTTATTATTGTATTGTTTACTTGAAATGCTGTTAGCCGCCCTGAGCCTGCTTCGGCGGGGGAGGGCGGGATATAAATAAAATTTTACATTACATTACATTACATTACATTACATTACAGTCAAAAGCCACAAGGTGCAATTCTTCCTCAAAGGAATTTTTTAAAAATCAGACTCATATACTGACTAATAACGCAAAGGTAGTATATTAGAGACTATGTTAAAAATTAGCCTGGGAAAGACTCTTGGAATGTGTCAGAGAGACCCGCATTCAACCCCGCTCTGTGCCATGACTTTGGACCAGTCACTTTTCCTATCCATATTTATTCTGCCCTTCCTCCAAGGAGTCCAGAGTGGTGTACTGGATCTCTCCCTCAGCCCCATATCTTCAGACAGCTCTGAGGTAGGTTAAGCTTAGAATGAGCAACTGGCCCCAAAGTTTCATGGCTGACTGGGAATTTGAACTAGAGCTTCCCAGGTCCTTGTCCAACACTTTAACCACCACACTACACTAGCATTCAGCCTAACTTTCCTCACAGAGGTGTTCTGAAGATAAAAATGGGAGAGGGGGATCCTATGTATTCCACCCTGAGTTTCTTGGAGAAAGGGTAGGATAAAAAGGTAATATTATTATTATTAATAATAATAAATCATTTCTATTTTGTGAGCTACTCTTTGTGGGCTCTCTCTTTGTATGGGACTTCCATTTTATATTGCTCCATTGTGGCATTTGCTGCTATTTGCTTCCTGAAGTGCTTCCTCCATTTTTTATGTCACCATTTTAAAACTAAACTGAAACACTACATTTTTTAGAGCCCATTTCTAAAATTTGATGGGGCAGATTCTCAAGGCTCCATCTTAATCATATTTTCTACTCACCTTAATATGTGGCATCATTATTTTTTTTTATGGGCAGCCCTATATAAACTAAAAGTGTACATTTAAAAATGCTACATGTCCCGCAATGTTCCTGAACAATACTGCAAAAACAACTGCTCTCTCAGCAGAATCTTTCAAAATGCTGTAAAGGGCCCAGGGATTGTTGTGCTGGAACTACCATAGATCATTTTGATGGATAATAAAGTATACAATAGTTGCTATGGTACAGGTTTGTCATACTGGAGGAGGATTGCTACTGGTGCTGCTGCACTTGTTCTAGCGCATTTATGCAGTTGCCTCAGACTGTGTTGGCCTCATGGTCCAACTAGGTCAGTAATGTCTAGTTCAGAGGTCCCCAACAGGTAGCTTGTCAGGTACTATTCACTGGATGTTACACAGCAGCTTTTGTGTGTATGTGTGTGTGTGTGTGTATGTATGCGTGTGTGTGTATGTATGTGTGTGTATATATATATATATATATATCATAGGGGAGGGGCAATGTCCTAGTGGCAGAGCATTTGTTTTAGAAGGCATAACCCCCTCTTCTCCCACACAACATTGTCCTGATCTAATTCCAGAGGGAAATAGCAGAAGCCATGTGACTGCCAGTCCCCACTGCAGTCATGTGGTTTGGCCCCTAGATATTTCTTGTGATGGGTCCAGCCACAAAATATTACACAAACCTTTCCCCCCCCCCCCAGGAGTAAGGAATGCATGGTGATTGGTCACATCTAATACTGACACTTTGAAAATCTTAGGTGCATGTATATTTGTCTATAAGATCACAATGGAGCAGAAATAGTTTTCTTCAGAAAGGAAACATTAATGTGAAGTGATTACTAGATTGGTGGACACCCTGATGCCCAAATATGTAAGCATAATGCAGGCTAGACAGATATTCAGTTCCACTTTTCTAGAGCGTTGTGTGGTAAGCTCTAGAAAATGGCTCATGTGGCTGGCTGGTCTTAAGGGCTGGCCATCTGGGAGGCACATTCAGGATTAGCAAAAAGAAGGGTGGGGGATGGCAAGCAGTCAATGAGATTTTCTCTGTAGAAATAGGGAAGCAGAGCAGAGTCTGGTGATTCCCCCCCCCCCCCCCAGTTCAGGTGAACTCCAGTGGTGGTTTTCTGAGAACTGCCAAGTTTTAAGTTGAAGGAAATCCTGGCTGGCTGCACTGATGATTTCAAAGTGTGGAAAAGGGTTGGAATCAATGGTTGTCATTGTGATGCATACAGTAAGGCCCATGGCCCAGTCAGCAGGCCAGAACCACCAGAGATGCTTCGCCTTTGGGCCTCCACCAAAAATGTGAGATCACTTGATCTTACAGAGATAATTTCCTGTGTTGTGTGTGTGTGGTGGTGGGGGGGGGACCAAAACATGACACATTTGGGCTTTCCCAGTGTCAGCAAGGCTTAAAAGCTGATCTGTTTACTCATCTATGAGAAATATGTGTACAGCGGGGAATCACGGTTTATGTGAGGGGTCACTGAAGGACATTTTCTCAGTAGCCCACAAAATTTGGAGCTGGCCCTGTGTATCAGATATTGGCTCCATGCTTTTTGGAGAGCAGCTACTTTAGCCCAAGGATTAAGGAACCCCCTTAGATCTGGTTGCTGGAGTCCCCAGTTGGAGCCTAATGGCATCTGACAGTGTGGATCCATCCCCATGGGCAAGTTCAAGCATTTAGTTTTCCTGTATATTGACAACTTTTATTTGATATATTGTACTTTTCCTTATGTTGAGTTTTCAGGAAAATCTTTATGGTATCTGCTTTGTTGACACACAACTCTGTGTGTGTTTATACAGTCATCCTTCCAGCTCTTTTCTATGTTCTCTTGTATCTGTTTGTCTCACTATCAAAAGGCATGGTAAATAACTTTGCTTTGTGCAGGGCCCATCATCTATGCCTTGAAGTTAGCACATCATTTATTTCTATTTCTCTGTCTTTCTCCTAGTATCCTGTTTTCAGGCTGTGTGTGTGTGGTAGGGGAGGATACGTCTGTGTTCCTCTTGAAAATCCACACATGGATACAACAGAATAAAAGTGCTGCTCTTTTCCCAGAAGCTGTTGTCTTGATTTGCTGTTTCTTTTTGTAGCAAATCTTGACAACAACAGAAAACATTATGCACTAACATGTAGGCTCTTGAATGTAATCATTAATCATTCCTGTTGGATTTGTAACTGGGTCTCTTCAGGTTGGACAGTACAGTGATTGATCAAGTCTTTACTCTGAATGGGGAACAGCACAGTCATTTCAACCCTGTTTCTTGCAAAACAATAATCATCAGGTAGGGGTTGCAGAAATTCTCATGAAGTAGATTCCCACAACCACTTTGGCACACACTTTTTTTTTAAACACAAATAGATTGTTTTGAATGGATTTTGCTGTAGCTTTTAGTGAAACTTACCCCATTTTTTTTCCTTTCTTATGCTTAGTTCACTTTAGTTTTACCCAGAGGTGGCGGTTCAGGCAGGTATTTGAAAAACTGAATTCCTCCATCTGACTTTCAAGAATTTCATAAGTGTGCAATTGGAGTAGATTGGCTAAGAGAACAGGATTTGATGGCTTTTAAATGCTTTAGCTAGCCTTTAAGAGGGTTGGACAAATTCACAAAAAATGGATCCGTGCTCCCATTTGCCAAGTATGGGGAGGAGGGCTTCTATCATACCCTGCTTGTAAGGTCCTGGGGGAATCTAGTGGGCCACTCTTAGAGACCTAAAGTTGAAGGAGAAGGGGGATGAGGAGGAGTTATTGCATTCACACTTGTAATGTTTGAACTTAAATGTAATGAATCTTGAATGTAAATCTGCATGTACGGAGAAGCTTTTAGGACCCCATCAGATAAAGTGCTGGAAGACCTGTCAGATCACCAGCAATTGTGTGCATGGGTGTGTGGGTGTGTAAATAGCAGCTATTTGAAGCTTTGGGCAAAGGGGAATTACAACTCCCCCCCCCCGCCCCAATTTCTCCTGTACTGTATTCTTAACCTCTTGTGAACTTCCAAAGCTGACATTTTACCCTGTTGAGAGAAATGTACTGTTTGTTATCTCTGTTGGTGCAAATATCAGTTCCAAAAGTTAACCTTGCCCTCATCCCATGGAGCTTCCCAAATCTTGTCTTGTTTTGGCTGTAGTCTGCTTGCGTTTGTGAACGGGAGAAAACCAGCACAGTCCCTCTATTCTTTAATCAAGAATTGGTATATACATTGCAGAGTGCCACTTTGAGCCCATTAAATCACTTCCCTGCAGCTCCATTAAACTGGCTGTAGACTGTCTCTTAACACATGACAGCCAGTTGTTAAAGGCCCATAATTAGTCTGCAATTATTGCAAGTTCCACTTTTTAAAAAAGAAATGAATGACTTCCCACCTACGTTCCCTGAAAATTCGACATTGTGCAATTAGTGCCTACTGCCTCCTCCTGCTCTCTACTAGAATGCAGGAAATCAGACCTTCCCTTAGGGAAATAGTTCTGCTTTCAGCCTTTAAGAATAACTGATTAGTCGACTCTGGGGATTAACCACATGCACTGTGTCACAGCTGAGCCTTTGGATGAAGAGCCTCTCCTGGATGATTCATAAATTTGCACTTCTTGACCTCTTTCTCTCTTCTTAACTCTTAACTCTTGGAGTGTACTGGTTACTTGCCACCACCAATCAGGTGTTGGGATTTTCCTGAAAGCCCAAGTAATTTCCCCTGCCTCCAATTCCCTGAGCAGTGCTTCCTTTCACGAGCAGGCTGCGGCCTAGACATTCAACAAAGGCTTAGATATGAAAATCCAAGCAGAGGTTTAAAAAATACTTCTTAAAGTGTTGTATATAATAGAAGAGCAAAAAAGTACAAATAATTGTTAATAACTTGCAGTTTTTCAAAACAATGAATAATCTGTCTAAACTTTGCTTACAGAAAAGGTATCTCCTTGCTGAACGGAGTAAAGGGAAAGCAGACAAGAAAACTTTTAATATTGCTAACTTGTCCCTAGTTCACCTATATTACATTGGTCCAGTCACCAGATTCCTGCTTTCTAGTATGAGAGTACAAGCCTGCTCCCCCACCCCACCAACTACCAGTGGAATATCTAGTCTAGCATAGTGGTCAAGCGATCACCCTGGAGAGCCAACGAACAGGGTACAGAGGCTAAGCCCCATATATTTCCTTTTAGCATTGGGTTAGAGATGTAATGCTTCTGAGCCTGGAGCCCCCACCCCCCAATTCAACATCACTAGAGGACTAAAAAAAAATCAGATGTATGCCTGAAGTAATACTGCATGAATATTAATCTTAAACCATCAAAGCATCATTAAAATACCTCCCTCCCACTTCCACAGATATACCGACCATAAGTTAATATACATCTCAAGTCAGCTACTAGATTTGGAGAAGGGTTGTTTTGAGGAGGGGGATGACCAGTGTGGGCCAACCCATAGTTTTCTACAGTTGACTTGTTAGGATGTCTCATTGTCAGAGCTCTGGAAAAGATGGCACCTGGTGGTAGTATGTGGCTCCTAGCAGCTGATCCATTACATAAATAGTGTGAGAGATGCTCAAAAACCTCAAGCCAAGAATGTGAAAATGACTATGGAGTTCAGTAAAGTTATTAGTAATACGCTGCAAGAGGAGAATAGGCTGCTGCTTTGCAGTGTTTACTTCCATCCCTTTTTGTGGACTTACCGTAAATTCCTTTGTATCGAAGCATAATTCTGTTCCTTGCATTTTGCCCTGACCAGATGGCTTCTTTCCACCTGCTTGCAGTGTGCTGCATTACACTCTTGTTTTGATTCCTTGCCTGTTGTGCAGCCCACCTGCTACATCTGCTTGTTACAATACTCTTGCCTGCTTCAGTAGCTGATTAGAATGCTCTGCCTTATGAAACGTGACCATTTCTCCCATCTCACTGGGATGTCCTTTAAACATGTTTTGCCTCAGATTGGAGGGAAGGTCCAATTCTCTGAAAATACAAAATCCAGATAATACCTCTGTTGGATTAGTTCTTTTACTGTATACTGTGTACCAGCCAGCTAAATAGCTGGCGAGCTGCAAATACAGAGGAAGGAGTGGAAAACTGCTTACATTACAAAAGTGAAGTTGAGGTGCATGCTAATCCTTGTCTTCTGTCAGTGGGACAGAAGCTTTTTATCCTTCTGGTACCACCCAAGGATAATTCCTTCGAGGGCGAAAATGAAGTTGCGCTCATACTGTGACTGGGAATATAGATCTTATATGCAGTATAATGCAGGAGGCAGCCTCAAGCTAGTGCACCCTCCTCTCTAGATCTTCCATGGGGAGGGACTGTGGCTCAGTGGTAAAGTATCAGCTTGCTATGCAGAAGGTCCCAAGTTCAATCTCTGGTACTTCCAGTAGTAAGGATCAGGTAGTAGACGAAGTGAAAGACTTTGCCTGGGACCCTGGAAAGCTGTTGCCTATCTGAATAGACACTACTGTTTTCAATGGGTTTATGATCTGATTCAGTATAATGCAGCGTCTTGTATATTCAACATGGGGGCTAAATGCTTGTGGTAGTAGGACCCATTCTTCTGATCCAGTCATTTTTTTTCATTTTTTTTAATCCATTCACTGGCTGAGCAAGACCTCCATGTTTAGAGGCAATATACATCTGAATGCCAGTTTCTGGTATAGCAGCAGAAGGAGGATGTGACATCTGTAACTATGATTTGGACCATCTGGAGCACCTAGATGGCCACCATGCAACACAAGATGCTGGGATAGAAGGACCGTTGCACCACTGCAAATCTTGCCTTGTGTTCTGTTTGTATCTTCACAGATAATCCTCGGGTCAGCTTTGCTATTCACTATGTTGCACTGGCTCCCCTGATATTTTTAATATTGCATGAAATTCCTATGACTCCAAGCGAGTCTGTTCTGGCTGTTTGCTGTGGGCCACTGCCAGTTTGAGATATGTTATACTCATCAGCAAGTGCTGTCCTTTAACTCTTCAGTGTCTTAGACCAGCAGTTCTGAAATTTGCTTGTTTCAGGGACTGATACTCCCATTTGCTTGTTCTTTGAGCACATCTCTCGCATTATAGCTATCATAGGGAAGGTGGTTTAAGGTTTAAGGAGCAAAACTCTTACCCTTCTACATTGTGAAACAGCTTTAAACTGAATACTTGTGATGCAGGGGAAACAGAAGCATCACTGAACAGTGGGGGGGGGGGGGGAGTTGCTAGCTCTACCCATGCTCCAAGTCACCAAAATGTTTTGTCAGTCAAGACACTAGTAAGAGTTGATTTTTAATATCATACACGTGTGTGTGTGCCTACATACACACAAGTGTTTTATTGAAGCCATTTGCATTGGCTTGTGGAAATATAATGACTTCTTTATACCCAGCAGCACTTCTCTGTGTCAGCCACACAAGAGACTACAGCCAATAATGATAGTGTATAATCATCCCTTTAAAACAAAGAACTGCCTTTGTGATCGTGCACCAAAAATTATCGCTGGAAATCTGCAGCATACTTAATAATACATATCATGACCCTCATATAGATTATGACATTAATTAGGTGAAATTCTTTTGTTCAACTAGATTTTCTTACAGTACATTTAAGGTTTCAGTAATGCTGTTTCACTCTCAAGCAGTTCAAAGCTTGAGACTGGAATCAGCAGCAACCTCTTAATCTTCCATTACATAGCCTTCCTCTGATGTAGTGTTACTCAAGTATGTGTTTGTTTCTTCCCATGAAAAATTCATATTCACATCTACATATTGAGAATTATTGGGAAAGGGTTGGAAAACAAAACAGCAGGTATTATAAATGCCATAGAAATTGTTGGTGTTCAGCTGGGTTTAGAATTCAGTGTATGGTTCTGAGTAGGGATGGACACAAACCAAGAAAATTGAGGCTTGTTTTGGTTTGTGGGTCCTCACAACCCATGAACCTTCACGAATCTCCCCATTTAATGAACTGGTTTGTTTTGTGAGATTCATGATTGGGTGAACTCGCCACTTGGACATCACTCTCACGCAGCTCGACTTGTAAAAGCCATTTAAAGGGAACATTCCCTTTTCAGGTGAACATTCCCTTAAAATGGTTTTTGCAAGCTACGACATGTGCAAGTGAAGTCCAAGCGGTGAGTTCACCCACTTGCAGGTGAACTTGCTTTGGGCTTTAGCTGAACTTGCCACTTAGACTTTACTCAGACGCAGCTTGCAAAAGTCATTTAAAGGGAATGTTTCCTTTAAATGGCTTTTGCAAGCCATACTGTGTGCAAGTGAAGTCCAAGCAGTGAGTTCACTCATTTCTGGGTGAATTAGAGCAAGGGTGGGGGAGCAAAAGGGATTGATGCTCCTGTCAGCTGTTAGATTGAAATAGATAAAAGCTATTTCAGTGATCGCTCTTGCTCCCCACCCCACTTCCCACCACAAGCTGCACGAACCTCCCAATAACCCTGTGGAGGGCTATTGCTATTGATTGGCATGAACCTTGATTTGTGAACCATGACCCAGCAATTTTCGTGGTAAACTTAGGATCATGGGGAGGTTTGTGCCATTCCTAATTCTGAGTATCAAGCTCCAAAGGAAGTCATATGGCTGAAAATGTACAGAAAACGGCAACTAAAATCATCAGTCACTTGGAACATCTTCCCTGAAAGAGTCTACAGTGAATGGGTATTTAGGAAAAATATGTATCCTCTGAAGTTGCAGGGAATTTATTGAAACTAATTGTTTGGTGGAAATGGGTAGGATCTGATCAGTTTTTCTACTTGTTAAAAAAAAGGAAGGAAGAGGCCTCTTTGCCCACCAAAAAAACTGTGCTGGGGGTCATAGGACCTTCCTGCACAAAAGTCTTGTGGGATATAGAAGGAGGGGAATTGAGTGAAACTGATCAGAAATACTGGCTGGATTCTACCCAATTCATAGAAAGAAGTATTTTCCCTGCTCATAGAACTTGAAGTCAGCCAATGAAATTGAATAGCAGATAGTCTGGTACAGGCAGAACCAACTATCTCTTCATACAGTTCTCACATAAAATTCAATACCACAAACATGTAGATTTAAATAGCTTTAAAATAGTTCAGTAATCCCGTTCTTTTTATATTGCGCATATCGTGGGCTGGAAATCCAGCTCTTCATCTGCATGTGTATGCTGGTCAACCCAGCTATATAGGTGCTGATGTATGACTTTATATTGTATATAAAGACTTGTTCTCTGCATCTAGAATAGTCTTGTCTTTTTATAGTCCTGGGATTCAAAACAGCGTGTGTTTTTTTAATGTTGCATTTTAATTCTTGCAAATTGCTTGCCAATTTAATACCGGCAACATCTAAACAGTAAGTAATTGCTTATGATAATGAGTGCCAAACTAATTTACTTGAATATGTTAGTATTCACAATGCAGTTTTAAAGTGTTGGCTGTTCAAAAAACATGGCTCTCTTGGTTTAACTGCAGCTTTTTTGGATAGCATTGTAGCTAAAAACACCATCAAAAATCCTTCAAAGAAGCTAAGCCTCTAACTTTACAAGCATCTCCCCAAGAATTTAGTCTGGTTGAGTGGGAGATCTCTTCATCTTCTGAGAACTGAGAAATGAACAGCAGCAGTAACAGAAACAACAACAATCACAAAAGAAGTTTAAATAATTCAGTTTAATTACTGATTGATGTTTTGGAGATAAACATTTATGCCATGATAGAGTGCTGTTGCTCCCATATGGACTGTAAAGATTAATTTAAACAAATTTTAAAACTAAGCAGTGCAGTCATTTATAGATTTCCTAGCCTTTTTTCCCCAGCAGCCTTCATTCTGGAAGTGATTATATCTCCACTGTGTCAGTTAACTGATTGTGGGTTGCTGCTGTTCCAGTTTATCTTATTAAAACAAAGAGAGAAGGTTGAATAGATAAAAAGCTACTTGAAATTTAACTGCTCGCAGCAATGATTTCAGAGTGTTTACTAGATAGTCTACATGAGATTTGTTTTATGCTAGGTTGCTAACCTCCCTGCTTACCACCTCTGTCCTGAAGGATAAGCTGATTTAGGGTTCAATCCTAAAAACGCTTTCATGGGAGTAAGCCCCACTTAATGGATTTGAATAGGAATCTGGGTAGACCTGCTGAGGATTGCTTTCTTAAATTCCTAATATGCCTCTGCAATAACATTTTGGCACCAAGCAAAAGCTGTTCTGTTCATTTAATAATATTTTAGAGCTACTTATTCTGGTTTACTATGATTTTTTTAATCCATGCCTTTCATTGCTTCTGCTAGTCCTATTTGTGTTTGGGATCCAACATGGGGTAGTGGTTAAGAGCAGGGGACTCTAACCTTGAGAACTGGGTGTGATTTCCCCCTTTTCACATTGAAGCCTGCTGGGTGACCTTGGGCCAGTCACAGTTCACTCAGAATTCTCTCAGTACTACCTATCACAAGGTGCCTGTTGTGAGGAGAGGAAGGGAAGGCAATTCTAAGCAGCTTTGAGATGCTTTAGGGTAGAGAACAGTGGGTTATAAAACCAGCTTCCTCTTCTTCTCATCTATTGTTGGATTTTGTTCATTTTTATTCTTCTTTCTACTTTTGTGTATGTGGGTTTGAGCATGTGCATGTGGGGGTGTAAGCACACATACATATATATATACATTTTTGTAAACCTCCCCCCCCCCGAAGGTTTTAACATAAAAACAAGAGTCGAACATGAAAAGAAGAGTAGAAATCTTCTAAATAAATGCATTCATATTCTTTGTCACAAATCTAGCAGGCCATCATCTAGATCAGGGGTGTTAAAGATACAGCACATGTGCCAGAACTGGCTCCTGCAGGGCTCCTGTCTGGCCTGCAAACAACTGGCTCTTGTCTGCTTCCTGCATCACAGCTGGCTTTTGCCCAACTCTCTTCTCTCCTGCTTCACAAAGGAGAGAAAGAAAGCCAAGGCCCCCTTCCCTTGGTTGGCTGACTACCCCTTTCCCTCCTTTGGGAAGGAAATGAGGGGAAAATAAAGAGAGAGGGAGAGAGACAGTCAGGTCGTTTTCGCACTCACCTTCCGCTGGCGCGACCCCCCTCTTCACCGTGCAGGATCTGCGCGGATTTCGCACTAAATGCTGCGGAGCAGCCAGAAAAGCCGGAAGCTCCCGTCGCAAAAGCCGCGCAAATGCCAAACTGCTTTTTGGCGGTTTCAGTTTGAGCGGCTTTTGCGCTGGGAGCTTCCGGCTTTTCTGGCTGCTCTGCAGCGTTTAGTGAGAAATCCGCGCAGATCCTGCGCGGTGAAGAGGGGGGTCGCGCCGGCGGAAGGTGAGTGCGAAAACGACCTCAGAGTCCCATGGCAGCTTTAAGACCAACCAAGTTTTATTCAAAGTATTAGCTTGAGATCCTCCTTTCTGGTTCTAATAGATGGGGGAGGGGAAAGAATCCCAACAGCAGAGCTTGAAGTCTTTATTAGTGGAAGCAAGCGAGAATCCAGTAGCACCTTAACAACTAACAAAATTTGTGGCGGGGCATGAGCTCTCATAAGTCACTGCTCTCTTCTTCAGATACAACTAGAATGTAAGTCTGTCTGTCCTTATATCATGGAGAGTGAAGTGCTTTCAGACACCAAATGATAATAGTAGGCATTGGTAATGAGAGAAAAAACCTATGTCCCAATTCAGTCCAGAAGGATGCCTCGGCAGGGTATAAATAAAATTTATTATTATTATTATTATTGTTGTTGTTGTTGTTGTCTTAAGCATCATTATCAATTGCAATTGAGCAGTCTTTCTAATTTCTCTTTGAAATTCCTTTGTAAGAGGACTACTACTCTTAGGTCAGCAAGTGAATGTCCTGGAGGGTTACAATGTCCCCCCACTGGTTTTTGAATGCTAGTAGCAGCAATAGCAGTAACACCGTAAAGTCTAACGAAATTTGTTGTAGGGTATGAGCTTTCATGAGTCACTGCTCGCTTCCTTAGATTTATTTCTATTTATTCTTTGCATCCTCCTGAAGTGAATCCTCCTGGACCACATTGAGACCTAGGTTTCTTGTCTCATTACCAATGCTGATATCTCCCCACCTACTACCCCTTCTTGGCATATCATACCTAATCCAGTCAAATCTGTTTGTCATTTGGCATCTGAAATAATCTTTATAAAGTTTATATCTCTGATACCTTGTATTACATTTTATGGCACATGTGGCCTGGCCCAACAAAGTGACATTTATGTCAGATCATGGCCCTCATCACAAATGAGTTTGACACTTCTGATCTACATAAGCACACTAAATAATCTGGATTCCCGCTGTATCATGTTGAAACTATGCCACAATCCTATGGGCTTCTGCATTTGCAGAGTAATACCTTCTTCGGTCACACACTCTCTCATTGCATCACCTATACATAAAAACACATAATTGTAAAATGGTTCATTGTTTTGGAAATAGCCAAATGTGGGATAGTGGCCATGACTTGGTACAGAACAGAGAATGAGGTGCATAAATGTGTGAATAACTTCTTAGTAAAACAATTTTTTTTAATACTTGTAATATCATCAAATTCTTGTAAGAACATCTGTTTTACCCTAGAATTCACTGTGACGAATCTCAGACACAACACAGAGATCAACAAATATCTGAATTTTCACATCTCTGATAAAATAAAGTTCAATTACTTATACCTCCTACCTACTATAGAGTTGCCAGACTCCAGGTGATAGTTGGGATTATAACAGATCTCCAGGTGGTAGAAATCAATTCACTTGGAAGAAATAGCTGCTTTGGAAGGTGGCACTATATCCTACTGAAATCCCTCCCCTCCCCAAACCCTTCCTCTCTTTGCTCCATATCCCAAATCTCCATACCCCCAATCTTCATTTTAGTGCAGACTGTTTGAGAATAGAGGTTTTGTCTAAGTGCCTATGTGCACTCTTGTGTTTCATATTGCAATCTGTTTAAGGTAGAAGCTTTGGATTATTAAAGTGCCTTTTGTGCACATTCATATTGTTCATTTTAGATTATTTAGGAGCAGAGTCTACTCAGAAGTAGAGGCCAAAATGGTTTTCCCTATTACCTATATGTTTTGATAGTATAGTTTCACCCTGACGTTTTTTCTATTATAGGAAAACTGCCATTAGTCAGAGATGACTAGAAAGTCCAAAAGGTCCTTAGACAACTATGTTCTTCATTGTATCTATGACAGGCCCAATACAGTCTGTTTGGGTTGTGTGAGAGGCAACATTTATGCATGCCAGGCTGGCACAGAGCATATATCAATTTTAGCACTGATAAAAAATAGCGTACTGATTTCAGTGAGCACTACTATGGACCTCAGTGACTCGGCCAGCCCATGCTCAGTAATTACCAGGACTATGAAAAACAAATAGTTCAAAACATAATACACTCATTTGTCACTTCTGATCTCTTTCCTTAGTCTCTGGCAGTTAACATGTCCTTCAAAAAAAGCAGGATAAATCTTTTCCAAAGCAGAATGATAGCAATTACCATAATGACACAGCATGTCTGCCAGGCCAGAATTGGTGGTGGTCGTGGTGAGGATATAGAATAAGTGATCTGATATAAGGGGAGAAGGGAAAAGCAAAGTCGGTTTGATTTTTCTGTGTCAGTTTAATAGTGATGTTGGTGACAAGTTCCAAATGTTACCAAATTTGTCCCCCCTATCCCCATCCTCTGGCTTTTGTTTTTTTATGGGGCAATTTTGCCGTGGTATGCTAGCAGCTTTCATACTGTGCTCCTTGTAACTTTTATGTTCCTTAGAACTTTATCAAGGACTTCTCAATGAGGAGATCACTAATGATGTTTTCTGGAGTTGCTTTATTGTCTATATTACAATGTGTTTTTAGTATTATGGTTGTTAATTTCTTGGTTCTATGTATTATACTGTTCTTATTGCTTTCAGTTATTGGTCTGGAGTCTCAGCAAAAAAAGTGTTGGACTAAGGCAGGGGTGGGGAATGTCAGGCCCAAGAGCCATTTGCGGCCCTCAAGACCACTTGGTCTGGCCCTTGGGGAGCCTGAGTGGTGGGCATTATGAAGGACTGCTGCTGGGGTATGTGGGTGCCTTTAAAGATCTGCTGGGAGCAGCTGCAGTTTCTGCATGAAGGGAGGGAGGGAGGGTGTCAGGCTCTGTAACTCTAAATATATTACAAAGGTAGAATACTAACCATATGGACTCTTTGTACTAACTCCAGGCTTTCATTATGCTGTAACCAATGTGCATACCAAAAGGAACAACGATTGATGTGTAAACTTTGTTGAGGTTACCAAAGAACAAAAGAATGTGACCATCGGTAGATAACATGGCCGCCTGGCATCTTCCCAGGGAAAGACGATAAGCTGAAGCCCTGGTGTGAAAGTTTGCACCTTCACCCCTTTATGTTATGGGAATGGGGACTTTGTTTAGAGAAGCCTATGATGTAGATTCCTTAAGAATAGTAACCGCCTGATTTCAAACATTAGTCTCAACTTCTGTATCCAGCTATGAGTTTCCAATAAAGTATACATTGTTTCAATGAATACTGCCTTGAGATTCCATCGCCTGACATTTTGAGACTAATCCCTGAAAGAAGGGATTTATCTGAACCGGCCACTTTGAAGTAGAATGGCTTAAAAAGTTCCGGGGAATGAAGAGCCTCCAGGGGAACTGAAAACTCCCCTGTGGCACATCCTTGGACCAAGGCGCGCCATGGGACTCGAGTCCCCCTACTACCTCCAGACACTGTTCATGAGCCCCAAGCAGTGGAAACCGAGAACCTCCACAGTCCTGATGGACACAGGCCTGGCCCGCCACGAGACCCTCCTCACCCGACCAGCGACAGGAACAGCAGGGGAAGAGATCGATGCCTCTCACGTGAGCCTGCCTGATTCAGAGGAGAAGGATGGCAGAGAAGGCCCCGGAGAAGAGGGTGAGAATGCCCGGTTGGAGGAGAGAATCCTGGGGAAGGTGAAAACCCAGATGAAGGGGCTGGCCAAAGACCTCCGCGGGGAGATCCAAAGCAACACTGAAGCAATAGCCAGGGAAGTGGGATGACAAATCGACCGCTTGCAGACCCTGTGGAAAATGGAGCGACGGCAACCCCGGGGATTGGATCTGCCCGCTCGTCAACCTCCGGCAGATCCAGCGCCACCAGTACCTGCGCCGCCCACCCCTCCTCCGAGGGGTCCGGCTCCCCGGGAACCGGGGAAGGCCAGAGAACTGGATCTCAAGTACTATGGAGACCCAGAGGAAGTGGAGTACTTCACCATCCAAGCCACCAGCTTCATGCACTACTGGGGGAACACTTTCCCCGACGAGGCGAGCCGGGTTGACTACCTGGGGTCGAAGCTGACGGGAGTGGCCAGGAGATGGTATGTGAGCTTGTATGAGGCGCGGGGTCCAGAATTGGAAAGCGTGCATGGGTTCTTGCAGGCAATGTCACGCCAATACAAGGCCCCCCTCCGAGAGACCCGTGCCCTCAACGCGCTGAAAGAGCTGAAACAAGGGAATAGATCTGTGAAGGAGTATATGGCAGAGTTCCGGACCCACTGCGTGAGGATGAGAGGCTGGAACGAGGTGATGAAGATTGAAGCCTATCAGAGCGGCCTCCGATCTAACCTCCTGGACAGGGCGCTCCACCAGGCCCGTCCGACCACCTTGGTGGGGTGGATGCAGCTGGCTGGAGAAGTCAAGACCAACATGGAGCAAGTGGCTCTGCAGCAGCAACAAGAGGGGAGCAAAGGGGGGCATGAGGCTCGGTCAGGGGCAAAGACTGAGTCCAAAAAATCAACACCACCCAATGGCACCGCCAAGGGGCCCTCCACCCGCAAGTGCTACAGATGTGGGGACCCCGGGCACTTGGTAGGGGAATGCCCTGAGAAACCTCGAGTCCCCCCTTTGCCCCGAAGACAACACCAAAATCGAAGAAAACACCGGGAAAGGTGAAGGAGCCCAGTCAGGGCAACACCGCACTATCGGTGGTGCTTGACGAGGATTTTACCAGGGGGAACGAGTCGTAGGAAGAATCGGAGCCGGTGGGAAATGGGAACGACCTGCCCTGAGTGGTGCCGGAAGGCAGGTCGACGCAGCTCCATCACCACTGCGGGTGAGAATATCCGGAGAACTGTTTTTGGTCCCCTTGACTTTGTTAAACCCAAATTCAAAAAGGTTTATGCACACCCGGGCGCTAATCAACTCGGGGTGCACTAGGGAGATTATCACCCTGAGGTTAGTGGAAACGTTAGGGTTGGCACGGACCCCCCTACCCCACCCGCTCCAGTTCGAACAAATGGACAGGTCAGTAATGAAAGGGGAGCCATGTGAGGAAGAAACCCAATTTTTCCCCGTGGGGATTAAGGAACACTGGGACATGGAAGTGTTCGTAATTGCACCTTCTTCCTCTTTCAATGTGGTGGTGGGAGTGGGTTGGCTAGCAAAACACCAACCGAACATCCAATGGGCGGAGCAGACCACAGACTTTGACAGCAAAAAATGTACCCACCACCACTGGTCATTAGAATGGGGCCCCTTGCCTTCCCCGAAGAACGAAAGACTGTGTTTAACCATAGAAAAGGTGAGGTCCATCCCCAAGGAGTATCAGGATTTACGTAGAGCCTTTAGTGAGGAGGAGGCGAATGAACTGCCCCCACATAGAAACTCATAGAACTGCCCCCCCATAGAGCTCATCCCGGGTCAAGAACTACCCAAAGCAAAGCTCTACTCAATGGGATAGGCGGAAAAAGCGGAATTGAGAAAATTCCTGGATAAAAACTTAAAGCGGGGGTTCATTAGACCCGCCACAGCCCCTCACGTGGCCCCGGTACTGTTCAGGAAGAAGAAGGACGGGGGGGCTTAGACTTTGTACTGATTTTCATGGGATAAACACCATCTCCATGTCGAATGCGTATCCCATCCCCCTAATTAAGGACTTATTAAGCACGGTGTCGGAGGGGTCCATCTTTACCAAATTAGATCTGAGAGACGCATATTTCCGGGTCAGAATTAAAGAGGGAGATGAATGGAAAACGGCGTTCAATACGCCCCTGGGACAATTTGAGTACTTAGTGATGCCGTTTGGGTTGCAAGGGGCCCCCGGAGTATTTATGAACTTTATCAACGAAGTTCTAAGGTAATACCTGTACAAAGGGGTGGTGGTGTACCTGGATGACATCATTATTTATTCCAAAGATCTGCCCTCCCACATAAAGTTGGTGAGGAAAGTACTCAATACCCTGCTAGAGCACAAACTCTACGCTAAATTGTCGAAATGCGAGTTTCATCAGGAGGAACTTGACTACTTGGGATTCAGAGTCTCGGGGAAGGGACTAGCCATGGACCTAGTTAAAATACAAGCAGTATTAGATTGGGAACCTCTGAGGACATGCAGACAGCTCCAATCTTTCCTTGGGTTCGCCAATTTTTACACGGGGTTCATAGAAGGCTTTGCCAAAGTAATGCTGCCATTAACTGACCTACTGAAAACTAAGGGGAGGGGCCCCGAGGCGAACAGACCAGGAACTAAGCTGGCATGGTCTCCCAAATGCCAACAGGTGTTCGACAAACTGAAACAACTGTTCACTAGTGAACCCATCGTGGCGCACCCAAATGAACTGAAACCCTTCGTGGTGTAAAGTGACGCCTCCGATGTAGCTGTCGGGGCAATATTGATGCAGAAAGACGATGAAGGCAGATTACGACTATGCGCTTACATATCCAAAAAGTTTTCTAATGAACAACGCAATTGGTCAGTGTTGGACAAGGAAGCGTTTGCAGTAACGTTCGCATTGAAGACATGGTGCTCTTGGCTTGAGGGATCAAGAGTGCTGTTTGAAATATGGACAGATCACAAAAACCTAGAGGCGCTTACTGGGCGCCGAAAATTAACCGCCAAGCAAATTTGGTGGGCGGGGTTCTTTGCCAAATTTGATTTCTCTCTACGGCACATACCAGGCTCTAAGAACTTTTTAGCGGACGCCCTCTCCCGGCTGCCCCAGCACGAGAGCCAAAGAGAGGAAACCATAGACTCCCTCATCCCCCTGTCAGCAGTAGTAGGGGGAGTTACCACCCGGTCAGGGAAAAAGACTGGGAACCTAGAGCCATGGGGGGGGGCAATAAACTGATCACCGAAATGGAACAAGAGGGGGAGGAGCGCCTCAACAGGCTAGTGAAAGGGGAAGGAGGGTTTTGGTACCACGAAGGGAAGTTGTACACCCCAAAAACCCTCCGCCAGGAAGTACTGCAGCACTGCCATAACAGTAAATTAGCAGGACATTTCGGCTACGTAAAAACGCTGCACTTAGTAAACAGACAGTTCTGGTGGCCCCAAATGAAAAAAGATATCCAGAATCCATAGCCTCCTGCCCCACGTGTATCATGGCCAAAAAGAGAGGAGGAAAACCTCCCGGTCTGCTCCGCACCCCCCCCCCACCGCCGAGCGGCCGTGGTCAGTAGTATCTATGGACTTTATAGTCGAATTACCAGCATCTCAGGGGCGAACAGTAATCTTGGTGGTGGTGGACACTTTTTCCAAGCAGGCACACTTCATTCCTTGCAAGCAACTTCCCACCGCCAAGAAGCTGGCCCGCTTGTTTTTCCAGCACGTTGTTAAATTACACTCATTCCTGGATAAGGTCATTAGTGACCGCGGCCCACAGTTCATTGCCAACTTCTGGCGGGAGTTCTGTAAATTAGCGGGCATCAAGCAAGGCTTGAGTTCCGCCTACCACCCGCAAACGGACGGACAGACGGAATGCGTGAACTCTCTTCTCGAACAGTATTTGAGATGTTTTGTCAATTACCAACAAACCAACTGGGTGGACCTTTTACCTTTTGCAGAATATGGTTACAATAATAGCCTGCACAGCTCGACAAAGACCACCCCCTTTCAAATTGTAAATGGGTACAAAGGAAAACCCTTCCCTAACTTGCTTGTCATGAATAACAACAACCTGCCCACCTCTTGTCAACAATGGTGGGAATCTCTTACCAAAGGGTGAAGAGTAATCCAGGAAAACCTGGAAGCCGCCAAACGAGACTATAAAATACAGTTTAATAAAAAACACTCACTGGAGTGGGATTTCAAAGTGGGGGATACAGTGTTTCTCTCAACCAAGAACTTACCATTACCATAAGCATCCAGAAAATTAGCATACAAATACTTGGGACCATTGAAGATCAAACGAGTAATAAATTCAGTGACTGTGGAACTAGACCTACCAAAGATGTTTAGTAAAATTCACCCTGTTTTCCATTGCAGTCTCCTGAAAAAAGATCCTGGGTCTACATCATGGCACCCTCGTCCCACGACACCTACACCTATTCAAGTGAAGGGTCAGAATCATTATGAGGTGCAGGAGATATTAGATTCCAAAATAAAACGAGGGGTATTATACTACTTGATCCGTTGGAAGTACTTCCCTCCCAGCTGTGACGAATGGGTCAAATCACCAGACCTACGGGCTCCCCTACTTCTGAAAAAGTTTTACCTACTGCACCCAGACAAACCCCGAGCATGAGCTTAGGGGGGGCAGTATGTCAGGCTCTGTAACTCTAAATATATTACAAAGGTAGAATACTAACCATATGGACTCTTTGTACTAACCCCAGGCTTTCATTATGCTGTAACCAATGTGCATACCAAAAGGAACAACGATTGATGTGTAAACTTTGTTGATGTTACCAAAGAACAAAAGAATGTGACCATTGGTAGATAACACGGCCGCCAGGCATCTTCCCAGGGAAAGACGATAAGCCGAAGCCCTGGTGTGAAAGTTTGCACTTTCACCCCTTTATGTTATGGGGATGGGGACTTTGTTTAGAGAAGCCTTTGATGTAGATTCCTTAAGAATAGTAACCGCCTGATTTCAGGCATTAGTCCCAACTTCTGTATCCAGCTATGAGTTTCCAATAAAGTATACATTGTTTCAATGAATACTGCCTTGAGATTCCATCACCTGACAGAGGGAGGGGTGGCAGGGGTGGAGGGTGGGAGCCAGCTACCACTAGTTCAATTTGCACTTGATTATCCCAGATGGTGTGGCCTGATATGCTAATATTAGGGGATGTGGTCTAATATGCTAATGAGTTCCTGCTGGGCTTTTTCTACAAAAAAAGCCTTGGATCTAGGCATTTGCCTAGGGCGGCAGGCCAGGTGTGCCAAATTAGGCTTTCCCCACATGACTTCAAGTAGAAAAATAATTATTTGCATTAATTTTGCCAGCCTGAATCATTCTCCCTTGACGGAGCAATGTTTTTTAAATTGATAATTTTGTATGGCCCGCTAATGACGTTATAAATATTCAAATGGCCCTTGGCAGAAAAAAGGTTCCCCACCCCTGGACTAAGGTTAAGTTTAGATTTCCACTAAGCCAGAAAGCTTGCTGGGTGTCCTTTAGTCCAGGGGTCCCCAACCACCGGTCCGTGGACTGTTGGCAACTGGGGCTCATGAGAACCGATCTTCCTCCTTGTCCCCTCTGTTTGCAAAGGAAAGTTGGAGCCGCCTGAGCGGGGTCGGGGGAGCACTATGATGCTTGTGTAACTTGCGATGCTTGCGTAGCGTGCTTCTTGCAAGGAGCATGCTACACAAGCGCTGGCCCTGCTCAGTTTTCTCAGGTTGCAGGAAGCCTGAGTGGGGTCGGGGGAGCACTATGACGCTTGTGTAGCATGCTCCTTATAAGGAACACGCTATGCAAGCACTGGCCCAGCTCCTGGCCCCGCTCAGGCTTCCTGCGTTGCAGAAAGCTTGACAGTTAAGATCTGTTTCCCTTCTTCTCTCCCCCCCCACCTCTGTCTCAGTTTGCAAAGGTAAGTTGGAGCCCAGTGGCCTTTAAGATCTGTTTCCCTTCCTCTTCCATCCCCCCTCCCCGTCTCTGTTTGCAAGGGAAAGTTGGAGCGCTCTCTCTCTCTCTTTCTCTGGTTCTTTTCTTCTCCCTCCCTCTCCAGAGAAGGGGGAGGAGCCTTCAAAGGAATCAAAGGAAGGGAGGCTTGGTTTTCTTTCTCTCCTCTGTAAAGCAGAACCACCAGGGCTTTTTCTTTTTTGTAGAAAAAGCCCAGAAGGAACTCATTTGAATATTTGATGCAAAGCCAGCCGTAACTGCATTTCTGTGTGTTTCTGCTCAAAAAAAGCCCTGACAACCACAATGGAGTATTGGGTGTATTTTCTGGCAGATACTACCCCAATGAGTAGGGTGTGTATCTTAGAAGGTCCCCATAATCCTCTGTAGCTCTCAAGGATTTTTCAGCAGACAAGATGCAAGTGGTTAAAAAGTTTGAGAGTGACTGTTTTAACTGAATGTTGTAGCCCCCTCACAATCACTACTTGATGGCCCCATTTTAAAAAGCCATTCTTCATTTAGATGTCTCCACTGCTGCTAGTTTTTAGCCTGAGATGACAATTGGTAGTATTAAGCATCCTGTTTTGAATGTTCAGTCCTGAATCGATTCCCAATGCTGATGAAGAAACTTTGGCATTGTGAATTTAAAGGCTCCATTTCCCTCGGTTATTGCTCGGCAAATCAGTGAATCGTGAACGGTGAGTGTGGTTGTACCAGAGTGCTTATTTAAGATAGGTGATATAACCCTACCTGACAGCAATTAAAAGAATTCAGCTGCTTGCCCTGACAGCTAATAGAGTTGGTGAGACAAGTGTCATGGCAATATATATATATATATATATATATATATATATATATATATATATAATATTGCATCTTGTCATATTGTTGAATGGTGGGCATTGTATACTTCTTTGTGAGCATCGTTATTATTGCCGTAACTCTGAAAGAAAAATTGTTGTTTTTTTTATCCTGTCCCCCTGCCTCCCCAGCTGTATAAGCATTTGTTTTCCTTGTTGAATTCAAAACGGCACACTTATTGAGAACTCTCACTCAACTCAGGGTTTCTTTAGCAGATGTGTTTCATCTGTCCTTTGGCAGCTTTCATAAGAATCCAAGGGCAGGCCATTCCCCTCCCATTATCCACCTTCCATTGTGGCATCTGCAACAAGCAGTGTGATCAGGGATTTCAAACTTCCTATTTGAAATTCACCAAGGATTCAACTACAATTAAACCGATTTAAATTCAGAATGAAGTTTAAACATTAAGGTCCCCTCCCCATGACTCATATAGCCCCTACATATTTTCTTTTTCTTTGACATTTCCTCAGTTCTATATTTATTTTATTTATTTACACTCTACCTTTCTATCCAGTATCGGCATAAAGCTTCTTGCATTGTTCTCCTCTCTTGCATTTTATCTTTACAACAATCCTGTGAGTTAGGTTAGGCTGAATGTGCCTTGCCCGAGGTCACCTGTGGCAGAATGGGGATTCAAACCTGGATCTCCCAGATCCTAGTCCACCACTCTAACCACTACACCATGTTGGCTATATCTAAGTTCATTCAGGTGATATTTCTTTTTGCATGTTTTCAAGACTTAATGGCTATATATGAATGATGATGATGATGTGCCCCAAAGCTGTAGCTGAGTTCATGAAGAGACTTGTATAGCATTTACTCAGCATGCAGAAGGTCACTAGTTCACTCACTTGATCTTCATCAAAAGGATCAAGGAGTAGGGCATGTAAAGGATCTCTACTTGAGGCCCTGGAGAGCCATTGCCAGCTTTAGCAAGCAGTACTGACCTTGATAAATCAGTGACCTGTCTCAGCATAAGTCAGCTTTATGTGTTCATATGAGGATAAATTTACCAATAGATGGGTAGCTAGTACAGTTTTGTAGTGGCTGTTAGCATGTGTGTCCCACAGTGTTCCCTCTAAGCTGTGGAGTCCTGTGAGCAAAAATTCTACTATGTGAGCTACTGGCATTAAAGCTGTGAGCTACTGCGTAAATTAGTTTGCTCTGGGGCCATTTTTCCTAAGCTAAGACAAAAAATGTGTGAGCTGGAGGCTAAAAAACTGTGAGCTAGCTCACACGAACTCTGCTTAGAGGGAACACTGGACCCACCCACCTCCAAGGAGCTCAGAGCAGTTCTGCTCTCCATTTGATCTTCATGGAAACCCTTGAAATAGGTTGTGCTGAGAAAAAGTGACCGAGGGAGCTGTGTGGTGAAACATGGACTTGTGTTCTTGTCAGACACTCTAACTGCTACATCACACAGGCTAAACAGAAACTGCACGGCCAGAGAAAATACACTTCTGAACTTGTTACTTGCTGGGAGTGGCAGTGAGGGTTGTTTCTGTAATTTCCTGCTTGTGTTCTTTCTGGAGCCACCTGGTTAGTGAGAGGCAGTTTTAGTGATTCTGGGACACCGCATAAAACTGGAGATGGGGACCCAGAATCACTCAGGCAATGCAGAGGGGAGGTCAGTCAGCTGCAGGGCTGGTGGGACCCCACCACCCTCTGGTGGAATGGGCCCCCTACCAGAGTCTTAGGCAGCACAGGGGATCAGTAGTGATTCCACGGGGGCAGGAGTTTAGGGATAGGGTCATCTTCCTGCAGGATGTTGGGAGCTTCCAGTGCTTCCTCTTCCAATTTGGGTCCTGTGCTGATAACATCCATGGGTCTTGAACCAAATGCTTTGTCCAGATGCTGAAGCAAGGATCTGGATAGGCATTTGTTCCACAGACATCTGAGGTGGAGTGTCAATAGTCACCCTTCCATATTATTCAGTTTAGCTTAATGTTATGTTTTCTTGGTCTTTTTATAAGATCAGTAACCAGTAGGCATGAGAGCTATTTTCTCTGTGCTCTGGCTTAATCTGTAGTAATAAAGTCTTTTCCTGTGTAAGATAGCAGACTGTGATTAAGAGCGGTTAACAATCTCCTTTCCCTCCCCCTCCCCACAACAAACACCCTGTGAGGAAGGTAGAACAGAGAGCTTCAGAGAACTGCTGTTGAGAGAACAGCTCTGGGGAAACCTGTGACTGACCCAAGGTCTCATCAGCAGGTGCATGTGAAGGAGTGAGGAATCAAACCCAGTTCTCCCAGAATAGAGTGTGTGCTCTTAACCACCAGACCAAACTGGCTTTACATGCACATGTACACACAACATGCATGTAAGCATGTATAGATTCAGGGTGAGTTTATGACAAAGGTAACATGAACGTTCTTTTTGAGGTGCCATATCTGTAATGACCCATTCACACATGAAAGCCATCAGTGGATGCCAATATGAGCCTTCATGTGTGAATCAGGCATGCTGTATGCAAAACCCTTTTGTCTCATGTTTAGGAACATGCTAAATAGTCATCTCCTCTGTACACTTAGTAAGTATAACATTTCCGTATTTTGACAGGGGAAGAACTTTGAGCAGACCTAATGTTGTACAACTGCTTTTCTGTAATGAAAGGTGAGGGAGGGAAGGGCTATATCTTCTAGTTTCCTAGCTTTACTAGGCAAGCTTGATGGTTCCTTGAAGTGTAGTTCTTTGTCTTGCAGAATGATCCAGTTCTGCCAGGTGTTTGTTGTGGAGCTAACAGGCTCCCTGAAGTCGGACTGCTGAGCCGTTTCAAGTAGACCACCAGCAGATGGTAGAGTCATTTGTTTGCTATCAACCTTGGTAGAATCTGAATTGGGTTCCTGGCTCCACATTACATTGCTGGCCCCTTCGGCTGTGCCGACCAGCCCCTTAACTATACTCCTTGAGCATCTGGCGCAATTAATAAGTCATGAAGAATGAATCGGTAGGCAATGCAAGTGTTCTGGTCCCTCATGTGTAACTCATTTATAGTAATGGGCAATTCAGTAAATATGCAATGGTAAGTCTCTTAATTTCCAATGTGAGAAACAAATTAGACAGCCGTTAATATAATATTTGAATTTCACCTGTGCATATTACATAATATTTTTGAGAGAGACATTTCCCTAGCAGCTTGAATAATGTAGGCTTTCTCCCAAAGGAAAATGCCCACCTCTTTGAGAATGCTATGCTTACCCGCTAAGACAGTAGGGAGGATGTAGGAGGGATGAAATCTTTTCTTATTTATAGATGTTTGACTTTTAATTTCCATCTGATGCCTTGGCAAGCATTCAAAGAAAGACATGTTTTATCCTTGTTACCTTTAATAAAATTATAAATGGAGTGGAATCTTATAGCTTGGCTGCGGAGTGCCATTTTACAGCAGTCTTAAGGTTTTGTTGAAAGTTAATTGCTTAATTTTCTCATTTATTTAGTTTTTCATAGACAGTAACAGTGCTCGTTTTACCTTTTCTATGGAAACAATCTAAATCTATGGATGATTCCAAAATTCTCATCTGACTGTCCCCCCCCCCCCGGCAGATTTTGTAGATCTAAATAATTTGGTTTAGATTCCAAAGTGGATTCTATGCATTAGGAACTCTCCATTGCTCAGTTTATTCCCCCTGCCCCTGCATTTTTATAGAACACTGTCCTTATGCACCTTGCAACAAGTTTCATTTCATTCACATTTTCCCCCACTGTATACTAATTACATATGTACCTTGATAAAACACCACAAAAAAGTAGTCTATGTGTCTGTTCTTACCATTTTATCTTGATGTGCTCTACCATCTTGCTTTAAAGGTAAAGGTAGCCCTCCATGCAAGCACCAGTTGTTTCCGACTCTGGGGTGACGTCGCAACACAACATTTTCATGGCAGACTTTTTACAGGGTGGTTTGCCACTGCTTTCCCCGATGCACAAAAAAAATCTTAATGCAATCATTTTACAATTTTCACTGGTAAGCCACATTGAGGGTATAGGTTTTTAAAAAGAAATAAAGAATAATAAAGTCATGTGAAGAGTGCTTTTTTCTGAATTTACTTTTGTAAATTTACAACATAGATGAGGATAGAGAATGATGAGGATAGAGAATAGATGAGGATAGAGAATCCCCCCCACCAAAAAACCTTGCTCATGTTTCAGTTCTGGAATTAATTTCAAAAATTCTCCTAGTTAAGTCTTCGCAGTGGAGGACGGTAAGCAGTGGGGTGCCGCAGGGCTCGGTACTGGGTCCCATGCTCTTTAACTTGTTCATAAATGATTTAGAGTTGGGAGTGAGCAGTGAAGTGGCCAAGTTTGTGGATGACACTAAATTGTTCAGGGTGGTGAGAACCAGAGAGGATTGTGAGGAACTCCAAAGAGATCTGTTGAGGCTGGGTGAGTGGGCGTCAACGTGGCAGATGCGGTTCAATGTGGCCAAGTGCAAAGTAATGCACATTGGGGCCAAGAATCCCAGCTACAAATACAAGTTGATGGGGTGTGAACTGGCAGAGACTGACCAAGAGAGAGATCTTGGGGTCGTGGTAGATAACTCACTGAAAATGTCAAGACAGTGTGCATTTGCAATAAAAAAGGCCAACGCCATGCTGGGAATTATTAGGAAGGGAATTGAAAACAAATCAGCCAGTATCATAATGCCCATGTATAAATCGATGGTGCGGTCTCATTTGGAGTACTGTGTGCAGTTCTGGTCGCCGCACCTCAAAAAGGATATTATAGCATTGGAGAAAGTCCAGAGAAGGGCAACTAGAATGATTAAAGGGCTGGAGCACTTTCCCTATGAAGAAAGGTTGAAACACTTGGGACTCTTTAGCTTGGAGAAACGTCGACTGCGGGGTGACATGATAGAGGTTTACAAGATAATGCATGGGATGGAGAAAGTAGAGAAAGAAGTACTTTTCTCCCTTTCTCACAATACAAGAACTCGTGGGCATTCGATGAAATTGCTGAGCAGAAAGGTTAAAACGGATAAAAGGAAGTACTTCTTCACCCAAAGGGTGATTAACATGTGGAATTCACTGCCACAGGAGGTGGTGGCGGCCACAAGTATAGCCACCTTCAAGAGGGGTTTAGATAAAAATATGGAGCACAGGTCCATCAGTGGCTATTAGCCACAGTGTATGTGTGTATATAAAATTTTTTGCCACTGTGTGACACAGTTGGACTTAATGGGCCGTTGGCCTGATCCAACATGGCTTCTCTTATGTTCTTAAGTGAGAATTCAAAAGGAGTGTAACCCAGGGCAAAATTTTGGAACAAATAAAGGGGGAAGTTCTGTTCTGCCAGAACTTATGCTAAAGTGATGAATGATGGGCAGTTGTATAGCTCTGGATGATTATTTGAAGGCACCTGATGCAGCTCTTGCTGAAAGCTGAACAAGTCTGGTTTCTGTAAGTTACCCTGAAAGACCAGCTGCTTATGAAGCATATACATAAGACATTCTGAGCTCAATGGAAGGAAGGATGACATATAAATGAAATAACTCAAATATATTTGCATTTTGGTAGCACAGTGTTACTAAAAACAAGAACACACCATAAATGAGAAGTTTTAAAAGTTTCAAAAATATTTTAGGCTGTGTTATCAGAATATTACTGAAAGAAATGGTGAGATGAAAAAGATGTTGTGTAACTTGAAGTGCAATTTTGAGAGCCACTCTGTGTAGCCCAGTGGCTCTCACACTGGTCTTCAGGAATAGCACTAGATGATCACACTATTCATATTGGTCACAGGGGCGATTTTAGCAGAGAAGGGATCTCATGCAATCCAATAGAACAAACTAGTGATTTGTTAGTAAAATAGAAGTCCTAATATCACATAAGAGAAACCTTGGTGGCAGCTGGGGTGTTGGAGAGGTAGAGCAGAACTTTCCCTCTTTCGATTTAGGCTTATGCTGACTGAAGATGAGATTACTTATTCAGAACTAAGTATGCTTTTCTACTTGTGTGACCCAGATAGGTTGAAATTCATTAGGCATCCAAATAGCAAGTGTTTATGAAAGTTGCACCTGTTGAATTTCTGTCTGGACTCCTTACTTAAGCACCCAGTATCTAGTTGAAAGACAGAGTGAGAGTGCATAACACCTAATTTATATGTAAGCATAATATGCAAGAATGAACAACATGCTTGTTACTTGTAAGGCACAGAAGAGAAGGTGTAGTGTAGTATAATTTGCAATCCCCATGCTTTTTTTTTTTTTTGTAGCCTGGGGATTTAACTCTGCACTTAAACCAAAGTTTATATCTTTACCTCTGTTCCTATCAAGGTGCAATGTAATGCTTAAAGGGTGCCAGGCTGGCTCTGAGGAACTAGGTTTCCATGTAACCTAGTGACTAAATTTTGCATCAGACAAGGAATTTTGTCATTGTTTTAAATGGAATTGGGATTAAATTCTAGGAAAGAGATTGGGGCTATAAAATTGGGATCCCCCCCCCATCCCTGTTCTTGCAGGTCTGAAATTGATAGTAAAACGAATAGCTTATAACAATTGCTTGTGTTCTTTGTAGGCTTTAATAGTTAATGGGAAGGGCTGAACAATAAACGTTGATCGGTCTCAAAGTAATGAATTTTACATTATTATATTTGCCTTTCCTGAAATATAAACACTAGAGAGCCTGTTCTCAAATGGCTTATAGCCCATTTTTGCATAATTAACACGGGAAGCTCAAAGAATAGCAGCTTTGTGGATTAGACAAAAGGAAGGGCTCCTGTTCATCAATGCAGATTAATTAGCCTGTTATCTGAATCTCAGCTGGTGTTCTGGCCACATGAGGAATGGGCAGGGAGGCAAAAGAGTGCAGCCAGAGTTAATGCTTCCTTGGGGAGGGGAGGGGAGAGAGAGAACCTTGTGAATGCGATATTGTTTCTTAAGTTTTGTCACATCACAGGGCATTAAAATATCTGAAAGTTTCCTGGCCCAACCCACGTCCTGTGTAAAGTGCTGTCAAATCACACCAATTTAGGATGAACCCATAAGGTTTCCAAGGCAAGAAACCTGCAGAGGTAGTTTGCCATTGCAACCCTCATCTCCCATCCAAGTGTTAACCAGGGCTAACCATGCTTAGCTTCTGAGATCTGAAGATAGTTTCAGAGGGCAGCTATGTTGATCTGCATTAGAACAGGGTGTAGCTTTTGAGTGTCAGTGCTCTCGGACACAAGTAGCCTGATAAAGGGAGCTTGACTCTTAAAAGCTTATACCCTAAAACTCTTGTTGATCTCTGAGTTCTAAAGAGATTGAGCTAGCCTGAGTAATCCAGGACATCATCTTTACAGAGATACCAACATGTGATGCTTGAGGAAGACAGGGATAACTTTGTGCAGTGTAGTAGGTTAGAGTGTGTAGGTATGTGCAGTGTAGTAGGTTAGAGTGTGTAGGTAGAGCAGATCTACCCTCAGCTGTGAGGCTACTGTCTCTCCACCTGAGCTACGCATTTTCCTACAGAGATATAAATACTGACGTAATTGACAAGGTAGTGGTTGGCCAGCACCACAGGGCTCAAAGCAAGAGCCCTGGAGTCAGGTCCTCAGAGGCAGCTTGGTGTAGTGATTTAAATTAGATTATGATCTAGGTTCAAATCCTATTCTTCCATGGAAGTTTTCTGGGTGACCTTGGACCAGCCTCACTTTCTCAACCTAAACTACTTTGATGGGTTGTTGTGAAGGTGAAAAAGATTAGTGGAGAGGCTGAATTCTTCCATTCCCTGAGCTCTCTGAAGGTAGGGCAGGATAAAAATGTAGTAAATAAACCGAACTATAGACCATTCCGTCTGGGATACTGACAAACACAAACCTGAATCCTTCTGGTCCTAGAAAACAAGTGTTTCCAAAGACCCATTGCCTCTTGTAATCCAGTTATTTGCTGCCTTTCCAGGTATTAGAGCTGGATGTTTCCATCTTGCAAGGCTGGGCATCTGAACATTGTGAGGATTACTATGATAATGTGTGTAAAACGATGTGACTGCAAGTGGAGTAGTAAACACTTTCTTGCTGTGCTATAGATCTTTGTACTGATGCATCTACAGAGCAGATCCTCAACAGCTCCAGATATTTTAATGCCCTGTGATGTGACAAAACTTAAGAAACAATATCAGCTCCAGTGTATTATTTTATCTTTAAAAGAAGATTTATATACCACTTTTCCAGAACTGCTTGAAGAATGTATTAGTGCCCTGGATTTTCTTCCATCTGAAATGCCAGATTTTTTGGGTGGGTGGGTGGGGGGTTAAGAATGAAATTCCTGATTTATCACTTCTGCCCTCCCACATCTTGAAGCTATGTGCCAGTAAATCGCCACTTCAGTATACTTGCCTGGTTGATTGGTATTAGTTTCCTTGTGGGGGAGGAGAAATCATCTTGTCCTATCTCATCCGGTCATTTTGCCGTTTGGGCCTGTTTCATGTATTATCCCAGTAGTATGGGAATTGCTGCAGCACAGCTTTTCCCTGGGCCATTGATTAATGAGAGAAGCTTTAGCTACATAGGATGAGACCTCACATTGAAGCGCCTTCCCAGGCCAACATCAGTCCTGTAGAAACTGGGATTAACTCCAGTAGGGGAAGAATTGAAGTGTGATCTTCACCCTGATAGCCTCAGGCTTCCTGTGTGGCCTCTGAAGCATGGCAAGGAATACCAATGCATGGCAAGGAATACCCCACCCTCAAGAAGTGAGCAACTAAGCCTGGGGGGAGGGGATATACATAATGCATTGTACACACAGGGGAGGGAAAAGTGCAGCATTGAAAGAAAGACGGAAATAGATTGATTGTGGATGGCCTGATTTTTAAAATGTACATCATTTATATCCACTCCACACTTGGGGAGGTAAGCATGATATAAATATCTAAGCAAACAAAATAAAATAAATTCTGCTGGCAGAATTTCCATCAGAACAAGGTGGTACCTTTCTTGGTAAAAGGGTCCAACATTAGTTTTATAGAAACTTTAAATCCAACACCACATGGATTCAGCATGTGCCCAGAGGAAGAAGGGTAAAGATTTATGGGGAGAGCTGTCTCTGAAATGCAAGGCACATTACACAATTAAAAGCAATGTAATAAACAATAGAAAGTATGCAACCAACACTGGATAAAACTGGGTTACAAAATTAGAGAATCAGGCATTAAACCAGCATAATACATACAAATAAATGTGATTGCAAAAACTGAGCAGTACAAAAAGAAGTCCTTTGTAATGTATACAGGGAACAAAGCAATGAAAATGGCACAGTTTCACAACTTTATTTTTTATTAATTAAAAAGCCCTCCTGAGCATTCTTTGGAAATATGAAAATGCAGGAGATTTCCAGCAAAGCCCACTCCCCCCCCTTTATCTGACCATCTCTCCACACGTTCAGCTTTATGCACAGAGAGAAAGGGAGAGAGAGCGAAATGGGCTTGGTATTGCCTCACCCATCCTGTCCCTGTTTGAAGGTGATTTTGACCACAGGAAATTGCCCATTACATGTGAATGCATCCTTAGCTGCCTGAGGTGTTTATCAAGCCTCCTTCTTGTCTTTAGGAGTTTAAAAGAGGCTGACAGGGTTTGCTTGCAAAGGATGTGCTCTGGCAATTTGCCATCCAAAGGCCGGTCAGGAGTTTTGTGGTGCAGTCAGACTGGATTATTGATGTCACATTTGTTACACTTCTTTTTCTCCAGAGTTTGTTGGTGTTTTTTTTTTTTAAATAACCCCAACCACATTGCAGGCTATGAAATGGATTATCAGAAGCTGCCTTGCTGTAAAATTAGTTGACTTGGTAATGAATACGATATGCAAATCTGTCGCCAAAATGGAGGAAAGGAACTCGTAGCTCATTTATTGTGACACTTCAGACAAAGAGCTCATGGTGCTGGGAAGGCGGGAGAGTAGCTTCTCCACACAACAGTCTGTGTTTAAATCTCCAGACTGCTTCACCCACTGTCCTCAATTGACTTGTCTACACCAAAAATATTAGTGCTGGTCGAAAGTATATAACATTGCACTTCTTAAACAACCATTGTCATATAGATGTAGAAAAAGATGACCATTTTAAAAACCACACAGCTCAGGCTTTTTCTTGTGTGTGAGTTTAAAAACTCTCCAATGCCTTCAGAATATTATGAATATGCATGGCCTACAAAAGACATGCAGTCAGAATTTCCCAGTATTAAAAGTGTATCTGTGTTTGAGTTTAATTCCATGAATTTTGTACTAACTTGGGGCTAGAGGATGTGCTTTGTATGGACAAAGGTCTGTGGTTAAAAGATTTCAGAGAGCCATAGCCAGTCATAGGAAACAGAGCAGCTGGCCCGGGGGTCTACAAATGATGGTTGTGCTAGGAAAGCTAGTTGCATTGCAGTATCCCAGAAGCATTATTTGTATTTCTTCACCAGACTGAAGGCAGTGGTAAGGTAACTACAGTTTTATCAAAATCAATGAACACAAGAATGTGATTTATTATTATTTTTTTGTTTTAAAAAATCTGTAGTTCTTTTCATAAAATTTGTCATTTTGGGCCATACAAGTGTTAAAGTCATTAAATTAAGCATAATTTTTATGTTAAAAAGTTCTAACATTGTGCATTGTTTAGATACTTGAGGGGGGATCTTAGTCAACAAGATTCATGATTCATAGGCTGTATATCTAGAGTGTGAGCGCATGACTGCTGAAGCAAGGTGTTGCTGTTCCATTCATTATTTCATCTTCCATAAAATAATCAGCCTCAAAGAGACCTTGCCTGTCAGGCTTTGTTAGGTTTTGCTACACTATAAGCAGGGGTGGCCAACGGTAGCTCTCCAGATGTTTTTTGCCTACAACTCCCGTCAGCCCCAGCCATTGGCCATGCTGGCTGGGGCTGATGGGAGTTGTAGGCAAAAAAACATCTGGAGAGCTACCATTGGCCACCCTGGCAGGATTCTCCCTCTCCTGTCTTAAATATCTTGACCAATACTGTACATAAAATCCAAAATATTATATCATTACAGACAAATTAATGCACACTACAATTCTGTATTTTCGAAAAGATTGTGCCATACAGATGATTATACAAATTGTCTTCTTCAAAGGATGTAAGGAAGAAATGTAGTATTTCTAAGTCACACTATTAGTAATAACTCCTTAAATGTTCAGTATATTCAATTTTAGTCTGCAATTTTTTTTCTTCACCATACAGATCTTCCTTCTTTCTCTGACATGAATATTAGCTTATTCCAAACATGTTTCCTAAATGCTTTCTCAAAAACATATCTGATTAGATTTTGTTCCAGGTGGACACTCTATTATGATTTCACCAGGAACATAGTCCTCTGAAGAGGATTTTGCATACAATTGTTGTCTTCTGACCCTTGGATTCACCAAGCAAAGTGCAGTCTACCAGCCATGGATGGCAACACACCAGAGGCTCTCTCTCTCTCTCTGTATACACACAGTGACCCCTGCTCCAAGCCCAGAATATGGCAACAACAAAAAAAGAAGAAGCCTTTCCAGGATCCCTGGCAAAACTGGCTTGGCAAAAAAATTGCGGTTTGATTCCAAAGTGGCAAACAGCATTTCTCTGGGCGTGTAAGAAGGGGCCACAAGAACTAAGCACTGATACAACCTTTCCTGCTCTTCTTCTCACGATCTGCCTAAGTTCACAGAATTAGCATTGCTGTCAGATGGCCATTAGCCTCTTTTTAAAAACTTCCAAAGAAGGAAAGCCCATCACCTCCCAAGGAGGCCTGTTTCACTGAGGAACCTCTCTAACTATCAGGAAGTTCTTCCTAACAGTTATTTGAAACTCTTTTGATTTAATTTCAAACTGTTGGTTCTGGTCTGACATTCTGGGGCAACAGAAAACAACTGCACCATCCTCTATATGACAGCCCTTCAAGTACTTAAAGATGGTGATCAGTCATCTTCTCTCTAGGCTAAACAAATCCAGCTCCTTCAGCCTTTCCTCATAGGACTTGGTCCCCAGGCCCCAGTGGCAGCCCTAGGACGTTAAAATTAATTTTATCCCCAATAAAATTCATATTATTTGTTTTAGCCCAGTTTGCAAGCCTGCCAAGATCATCCGGTATCCTGTTTCTGTTTTCTACTGTATTTGCGACCCCTCCTAATTTAGTATCATGTGCAAATTTAATAAGTATTCCCTCCATTCCTCCATCCAAATCATCAATGAAGATGTTAAACAAAACAGTTCCTAGAATAGATCCTTGAGGCACTCTGCTTGTCACTCCTCTCCAAGAGGATTTTGAACTATTAACAAGCACTCTTTGGGTGTGATCTGTCAGCCAGTTACAGATCCACCTAACAGTAATAGAATCCAAATAACATTTTACCAGTTTGTCAACAAGAATATTATATAAACAAGCAAACAGTTGAGAACCAGTGCTCATGTAGGGGACTTTGGCATCACCCTGCTTCTTTTTATTTATTTATTTATTTATTTATTTATTACGTTCGACTTATATCCCGCCCTTTCCGCAAGCGGATTCAGGGCGGCTCACAACATCAAGTCAATACAATTAAACCAATAAAACATATAAAACCATAATTTACATATTTCAATTTTTAAAAATCATTCTGTGGTGCTGCATCAGTACAATATAGGCGGCTTTGAATTTTCGAACAGTGATCACCAACATTCTATGTGATGTCCGGTGGCAGCCCTCTTTCACTTAAACATCGAAGGCTTGCTTAAACAATTCGGTCTTACAGGCCCTGCGGAATGCAGACAGATCCCGCAGGGCCCTTATGGCTTCCGGAAGAGTGTTCCAAAGTTCTGGTGCTGCCACCGAAAAAGCCCTAGATCTTGTCACACATAACCTGGCTTCTTTTGGTCTGGGGGCGGACAGTAATTTTTCTGCCCCTGAACGCAGTGCTCTCTGGGGAATATATAGAGAAAGACGGTCCCGTAGATAGGCAGGTCCCTGACCATAAAGGGCTTTAAAGGTCAATACCAACACCTTGAAGCGAACTCGGAACACAACAGGTAGCCAGTGCAGCTCTTTCAGCACTGGCTGAATGTGCTCCCATCACGGCAGCCTCATTAACAGCCATGCCGCAGCATTCTGCACTAGTTGTAGTCTTCGGGTTAGCATCAAGGGTAGCCCCATATAGAGAGCATTCCAGTGATCTATTCTTGAGGTGACCGTAGCATGGATTACCATCGCTAAATCATTGTACTCCAGGAAAGGAGCCAGCTGCCACACCCGCCGAAGATGAAAAAAGGCAGATCTAACAGTGGCTGCTACCTGGGCCTCCATTGTAAGGGAGGACTCAAGGAGCACGCCTAAGCTCTTGACCTTAGGGGCCGGTATTAGTGGCACCCCGTCAAGAGTTGGCAGATGGATCTCTCCCCCTGGACCACCCCGACTCAGATAGAGAACCTCTGTACTTAACCACTTTTTGCAATGTTGTGGGAGAAGGACACAGTCTGAATTCCCATCCTGGTTGGATGAGGCTTTTTCTGCAGTTTCTCTGTTGTCTCCTGAGAGGAGAGACAAACGAGGCTTCGATACTAGTGAAATCATGATTCTGCCTACCTCTTCCTCTCACATGAATTTCTGTCACATGCTAGCAACTCAGTGGGTCCTGGATTTAGAAAGATTTATAGAAAAACCCTGCTGGATCAGACCAGTCATCTATCTAGTCCAACATCCTGTCTTGCACAATGACCAACCAGTTACTCTGGAGGTCCAACAACAGGGTATAGAGGCCAACATCTTTCCCTGATGTTGCCTCCCAGCACTGGTGTTCAGAGATTTACTGCCTCTGAATATGGAAGTTCCCTTAGTAACCATGGCTAGTACCCGCTGATCTGGATTTTTGTCTAGTCCCCATTTAAAGCTGTCTGTGGGTGTTTTCACACACTCTAAATCAGGGGTGACTAAACTGCAATTCAGGAGCCATGTGTGGCTCTCGAAGCCCCCACTGCCCCATTGGCCATCTTGGAGAAGGCATTTGTCTCTTTAAATCACTTTGCCAAGCCAGCCAGAGACTTGGAGAATGCAGTTAAAGTTGCTTTCTTTCCACCTCTCCCTCCCTCCTCCCACTCCCATCTATTTTCCTTCCTGCCTGCCTGCTCTCAAACATCTGATGTTTATTAAGAACATAAGAGAAGCCGTGTTGGATCATCCAGTCCAACACTCTGTGTCACACAGTGGCCAATATATGTGTGTGTGTGTATACACACACACTGTAGCTAATAGCCACTGATGGACCTCTGCTCCATATTTTTATCCAATCCCCTCTTAAAGCTGGCTATGCTTGTAGCCACCATCACCTCCTGTGGCAGTGAATTCCACATGTTAATCACCCTTTGGGTGAAGAAGTACTTCCTTTTATCCGTTTTAACCTGACTGCTCAGCAATTTCATTGAATGCCCACGAGTTCTGCGTGACTGTTACATTAAGCAAGTTTGGCCACGCCTGCTCTAAATAATGCACTTTCAATCCACATTCAGTGCTCTTTTGCAACTGGATTTTCACACAGTAAAATCTAGTTGCAAAGAGCACTGAAAGTGGATTGATAGTGCATTATTTAGCATGTGTAAAAGCACCCATGTCTGTGGCAATCATTACATGCTTTGGCAGCAAATTCCACATTTTAATCACTTGTATCAAAAAGTATTTTCTGTTGTCCACTTTGAATAAACTGCCCATCAACTTCATTGGGTGACCTCAGGATCTGGTATTTTGGGAGACAGAGAAAAATTATCTCTGTCCACTCTCTCTATCCCATTCATAATTTTGTAAACCTCTATCATGTCCTCCCTTTGTTATCTATTTTCTAAATGGAAGAGTCCTAGACTCTTCAGCCTTCATCATAGGAAGGATGCTCCAACCCCTTAATCATATTGGTTGCCCTCTTCTGTACTTTTTCCAGCTCTACAGTTTCCTTTTTGAGATATGGTGACCAGACTTGTGCACAATATTCCAAATGAGGCTGTACCATAGATCTATACTATAATATTGGTCATTTTCTATTCTATTCTGTTTTGTAATAATCCCCAGCATTGAATTTGTTTTTTTTCCTCACTTAAGACCACTGATACAGTTACAGAACTGTTCTAAAAAAGAATTTGTTATAACATCGCATCAAAAACAGCACTGTTTAGCTGAATAAGTTTAAATATTTAGCTGCAAATTATCAAGGATTGGTTCACCCATGTTCATTGTTCTAGGGCTGCCGAATGAACCATCAGAGATCATCAGGGTGGTGCTAGCTTACCCATTGTTTCAATAACAGTGGGTAATGCTTTTGTATTTCTTGGGCATTTAATAATTGAGGATTTGAGAAGTTCAGCCATTTAAATGTTAAGCAGGGCATATTGTATTGTCTTTGCTAGTTCAGGTAAGAGGATCGCTTGTTTGATATCCCTAGACATTTGGCTGTCCCAATACATTTCAGTGCCTTTGGCAGAAAAAGCAAATAGTGCTCTACTTGTCAGTAAAAATATGAAAATAAATTAAATAATTGACAGCTTTACACCCCTTAATTCTACATAGTGGTATAAAAATACCTCTAGCTTTTTTGAAAACAAAGAGTCCCTGCATGGATAAATTACAGGCCCTAATCCTAAAAATTTTATTTGGGTCTCCCAGCTGAAAAATTCTTAATTGGTTAACCATAAGAAAGTAAATTGTTCAGCTGTTCAATCAATTAAATGTATGAATTTGCCGTATTTCTTTAATACACGAAGGTACCATCTCAGAAGAAGCATTCTCTCCTATGTGAAAGAAAAGGAGAAAAGTCTCTTCTAAGAAAGTATTTTTTCATCCATGACTTTATTACTCTGTTGATTGCTCTCACACTCCAAATAAATAATAATAAAACCTATTATATGATAATCAAATTATCTGATTGATTAATCAAGTATACATTTGCACGCCTTCTAGAAACAAGGTCTTGATCAAACCTTTTTTTGCACATTCAGGAATTTTAACTGAGTACAAGTGTTTCCTCTCATGTATAGAGGAAGGGTCCTGCAAGATCTATACGAGATGCTCCACTTAGTGCTTGAACAGGTGCTTAACACCATCTCTGGAGCAAACCCAAAACAAAGAACTAAAGTGTGTGTTTTGAATGCTTGGCATGTCAAGGCTGCAATTCCTAAAATGCTTCTTTAAGACAATGGGTTGGATCTAACCAGTTTTTCCACAAATGAAAAAGGGAGGAAGAGGTCCTCTCTGACCACCAAAAAGACTGTGCTGGGGATCATGGAACTTGTGTGGACAGAAGCCATATGGAATTGGGGTTCTGGAAAGAAAGGAAAATAAGCAAAATTGAATGACAAAGCTGGCTGCATCCAGTCCTTTATTTGTTTTATTGTGTTACAAATTTTGCTTTTTTTTAAAAAAAAGGCATACCAGGACAAAACGCCTAATCAGTTTTCTTTTTGTTTTACAGCGGGAACAACATACATCTTTAGCAAAGGTGGTGGACAGATCACATATACATGGCCTCCCAATGATCGGCCCAGCACACGAGCGGATAGACTGGCAATAGGGTTTAGCACAGTTCAAAAAGAAGCCGTCTTGGTGCGAGTGGATAGCTCTGCTGGGCTCGGTGATTATTTAGAGCTGCATATCGTAAGTACCGTCAGCAAAATTTAACGTTACTATTTATCTGTGTGTTTTCGATTTCAGCTTTCGCTATTGGTTTATTACAATATACTGTCCTTTCCTGAAATTGATTTTCTGCCATTGAGTAATGTTTTTTTCAAAAGCAGTTAAGAGATTTATAAACTCCAATCCAATTTTCGGAAGCAATTTTGGCTGCAGGAGCCTAATCCCACTGGTTAACAGCAAACTGAACAAATCACATGTGCTGGATTTCTGGAATTTTAAAACCATTTTCAACCTGCTAACTTCTGTAGGATTTAACAAGGCTACAGATTTGGTTCTACATGATTGTTGCAAAACTGGAATTGTTTCTTGGATGATGCAGCAATTTGTGAGAACTGGATGATATAATTGGTGATACTGGCTTGTGCAGATGAAGTTATTATGGTGTTAAATATTTCAGGACATGCAATTTGGCATTTGGGGACTGGCATCCCCATGATGCTCAACACATCCTAGATGCAGGATGCAGAGGTGAGTCTGGGGCTAGACACATTGGTGGAGCTTTCAGTTTTTGAATTCTGCCATTTCTGCCATCTCTGATAAGAAATGTAGAGTTGGGGGGAGCGGTATTTGTGTATGAGAGAGAATGTAGAGGGTGGGAGAACATAGCTTGTTATGCAACCAGGTCTTGGTTTGCCAGGACTGAGAGACTTCTAAGCTTGTTGTCGGGATTCATTTGGGACTGGGACAGACTGTCAGAATGGCCTGGGTCCAGTCCAAAATGGATCTAAGGGGTACAGTCGCCCATATTTCAGCATCCAAACTCCTCATTTTTGAAGTTGGCCATCTTCCTTTCAAGTACAACATATTACGCTTCATTTATATGAATGTCAGGGAAAGGTATGTTTGTCCAAGCGGATTTGCAAAAGAATCTGTCAGAGGAATGGCAATGATCCCATTTGGCTGTGTGCATTGTTAATCCTCACGAGAGCTGACTGATCCGGCCATTACTGTGTAGCGATAAATTTTCAGTAGAAAACACAGTTGTCGCCCTGAAAACTCTAGCAGGGTAATTTCAAGTTGCCTCAGAGCAAATAAGTCGCAATCACTATGGAAAGTGTCTGGATGTTTATGGCATCATAAATAAATGATCAGTTGAGATAAACTTTACTAGGACAGCTGAGAATTTCAGCAGCTTTAGATTAATCTCAACTTTGTTAATATATTAAGTCTGCGTTTGATTTAACAACGTTGCTACTTTGCTGAAGAAGGAATAGTTCCTCTAGCAAGAAATTACTTATTGATCTATTAGCAATTTACAATTTTACCCTCGGAAAAACACTGTGTGGTGATTATTCCCAAATCACATTGTGCCATTCTGGTGAATTATGGGGACTGTCCTTTTATATTCAGATGTTTTTGTCTTCCTACATTTTTTTTCTTTTTCTGTTCTTTTTTTGGTAGCACTTTTTACTAAAGCATCTGCACTTAGTCCATTAGATTACAATGACACTGGAATACTGGTGTGGTGTCATGTGTTATGTTGGGAATACAATATACCTGTTTACACTTCTGTACCTGAACTATAAACTGTTCCTTCAAGGATCTCCAACACCTGTATTAACCAGCTTGCTAGCTAAGCTCATGTTCTGACCCTGCTGGCTACATACCTGGGCAACCAAAGACAGGGCTTTTTCAGTGATGGGGCCTCATCTTTTGAATACCCTCTCCTTACACTCTTTTAGGTGTCAGATCAAAGGATTTCATTTTACCCAAGCATTATCTATTTTCACTTGTTTATGATCTGCTTTAGGCTGTTTTTATCCCCTGGCTTGTTTTTAGTGTCTTTGTTCTTTTTTTTTACTTGTAAGCCACCTTGAGTGGGTCTCTAGAGATGTGGCACACACATTTTTTCAAATAAGCAAATAAGATACAAGCAAAACCAGGATGTGTACAGATTTACCCAGCATGATGTGGGCCTTGGCCTCTCCAAAGATTCTTCATCCTGTTGGAAACTCGTAGTAGTTTGATTCTGCTGGCTTGCAGCTGAGACCACTGTTGCAAAGCTGCCAGCCACAAAATAACTGTTGAAACTGCAGCATTTCATATTCTTTGTTTGGGGTTGGGGAAAAAGGGAGAATATTGTAAGCCCCCTTTGGGTCCCCACAAGTAAATAAATAAATAGAACAGAACAATAAATAGATAGAACAAGGGTCAGTTCCCATAAGATGGGAGCTTTAGAGAAGGTGCAGAGAAGGGCAACTAGAATGATTAAAGGGCTGGAGCACTTTCCCTATGAAGAAAGGTTGAAACGCTTGGGACTCTTTAGTTTGGAGAAACGTCGACTGCGGGGTGACATGATAGAGGTTTACAAGATAATGCATGGAATGGAGAAAGTAGAGAAAGAAGTACTTTTCTCCCTTTCTCACAATACAAGAACTCGTGGGCATTCGATGAAATTGCTGAGCAGACAGGTTAAGACGGATAAAAGGAAGTACTTCTTCACCCAAAGGGTGATTAACATGTGGAATTCACTGCCACAGGAGGTGGTGGCGGCCACAAGTATAGCCACCTTCAAGAGGGGTTTAGATAAAAATATGGAGCATAGGCCCATCAGTGGCTATTAGCCACAGTGTATGTGTGTATATAACATTTTTTGCCACTGTGTGACACAGAGTGTTGGACTTGATGGGCCGTTGGCCTGATCCAACATGGCTTCTCTTATGTTCTTACGTTCTTATGAATTTGCTCTCATTTTCCAACACGGTGAAAGGTAGAATTAGCACCCTCATTGTTAGTCCTGAAGTTCTCTGGGGATTTACTCATTTTCAGTTCCCCTGGAGGAAATGTCAGCTTTGGAGAGTGAACTCTATGGCATAATGTTCCTGTTGAGCTTCCTCCTCTCCCTAGGCTCCACCCTTCCCAGGCACTGCCTTCCCAGTTGCCAGTGATTTGCCAAGCTCAAACTGGCAACCTTGGAAAGGTAGGATGGCCACTGTGAGAACTCAAGAATATAGCATACTTTCCCTGCCACCCCTACTCCCTGAAACCAATTATGTCAAGCCCAGGCAAAACTGATATAATCTTAAATTAATACTGCAGTTGCAGTTGCATTTGTATAAAATGAATTATATTTTCATTGAATTAAATAACAACCATAGTGTTTATATATCCAGCCGGTTTTCATATGCTGCTGGTTCTCTGCAGGCTCATATTGAGGCTCATAGCCAGCTGGTTCTCTGTGGACTACACTGGCTGTTGGTGGAGTTCTGAGTCAGGTTCAGGGTCTTGATTTTGACCTTTAAGGCCTTAAGACCCTTAAGACCTTGAATGACCAGGACCAACATACCAATGAGACTGTCTCTCCCCATATGTCCCTCGAAGGGCTCTCCAATCAATGTCAACTGGTAGTCCCTGGCCCAAAAGATGTCTGCCTAGTTTCCACTGGAACTACTAGGCCAATCGTGGATTACTGGGAGGTTCCAAGTCAAACATTCTTCTGTGATAAATTAGTACTTCTAAAGATAGTAAAGCAGTAACTCCTAAACTTTTCTAATGTACCTGTTGCTCAGTAAATGGGTCCCAGAAAACCCCAATGTTGGATGCCATGAGGCCCATGGGCATTGCATTGGGGATGACTGGACTAGGATAACAGAGACTGAGAAAGAGCAGGGAAGTTACTTCTGGTTATGGAAAAACTGTACAGCCAGTGGTGAAGTAAGTTGGTTTGGGCCAGTATTGAGTACCTGAAAGAAAAGCCAAAGTGGCACCACCTGTCTTCCACTTTGAGTTCTCTCCCTCTCCACAAGAGAAACAGTAGCATTAAATAATAAGGTACTTTCTCTCCTGCTCATAGCATTTAAAACCAAGTCTCTCTCTCTAAGTAGAAAAGATAGTTTTATGGCTTCTGTGAGCATTTTGGTATGGATTGTGGGAAAGAGGATTCAAAGAAAGGAATATCTTTCTGTAAAAAGAAACCCAGGATGAATAGTCAACATGGTGAGTGTTCCTGTTAGCCAGGGACATCTCAGCTTCCTTGAAACAACTACTCTTGAAATATATTTCTGAGGAGCAGTGTTAGGTGCTTCATGTATGTGGTTTCCTTTTAAAAGCCTTTCGTTCTGGCAGCAGACAGCCAGTTTAATCAGAGAAATAAAACAGGCTTGCTCTGGCCATATTACCCAGCTTACTAAGATTGATGTGAACTAAATAGAATCCAAGCTGATGACCTATCCTAGTGCAGAAAATTACTACTTGACCATTTGAATCAACCATTAATGTTAGAGCAGATACACAATTTACTTACATAGCAATCACCTACCATATTAATCATTGCTAATACAGGGAACACTTTAAATGCCATGTACTTTGTGATTCTGCCAGGTACACAGCAGTTTTGATTCTAACAAATTCTGTCTGCAATAGTTGTGTCCGTGTGCAGCTCCCTAATTGCATGGAAGCATCTTAAATTTCACAAGAAAAAAAGGCATTAGCGCATGCTAAGAATGTGGCATTGTTAGCAGGCTCTCTGAAATTCTGTGCTGTGTAAATCTAAAATGTTTTGAGGCTTACAAATGGAGACCCCGCGACTGGGATTTGTTATATAAATTTGATAAATATATGCAATATCCTTGCAAGATTTATTTAGGATGTGTATTTTTCAATTTTTTATTTTGTGTGTGTATTTTATTTTGTGCCTGGAAGTCATGGTGATTTCTGGTGACCCCTAGTGGGGCCTGTATGTTTTTCAGAGAGGTGGCTTGTATCGCCTGCATCTGTACTCCAGCCCTAGTATTCCTTGGAGGTCTCCCTTCTAAGTATGTGCCAGGGTCAGGCTATCCAGGTCAGGGGTTCTATTTGGGGTTCTAAGATGGGGGGAGTTTGAACTGAAGTTCCACAGTCCTTAGATCATAGTAGAATGACAGACAGGGTAGCAGTGTGCAAATGTTGAATTCTGAATGCTGCTGAATAGTTAAGACAATGCTACATGAGAAACAGCTTTCCTATTTTGCTGGTGGCTGTTCCATTAAGCTTTTGTTAACATCTGGAGGTACACCTAGAACATCCTTCATATCTATGGGATTGCTAGACTGAGGCATTCAGAAAGTTTGTCTTGTGTTTTTAGTCACATGTTTTAACAGCTGTGCAGAAACCAGACATTCCACTGATGAAGCTTTCCCTTGAAGTGAAATGTTGACAGTGGTTGCACCTGTTTATTTCTGGCTCTAAAAGGGCCAGGAGCTCTGCCAGAAAAAGTGAGCAAACCTGGGAGTCTGATCTTTGCTGAACTGAATTAATAGTGTTCCATCATAGTTATTGAAAGCTTCATCCAGCCTCCACCATCTTCACCAGCCAGTATCTTAACAGAAACTGTGCACATGTGAGGAATGGGTTCTTGAGTGTTTTAGTAAACAACAGCTTATCATAAGAACAGCCCTGGTAGATCAGGCCAGAAGTCCATTTATTCCAGCATCTTGTTTCCCATGCTGTTGAAAGATGCTGGTGTATACCAAGTCAAGCCATTGCCCATCAAACTCAAGACTGTGTTCTTGGAGTGACAACAGCTTTCTAGAGTCTCAGGCAGGGAAAAGTTTTCCCCAGTATCTACTACCAGTCTGCTAGCCAGTTTGGTGCAGTGGTTAAAGCTATAAAGCCAGCTGCGATGACTCTGGGTCAATCACCGTTCTCTCAGAGCTCTTTCAGCCCCACTTACCTCACAGGGTATCTGTTGTGGAGAGTGGAAGGAAAAGCAATTGTAAGCCTCTCCGAGACTCCTTCAGATAGTGAAGGTCAGGATATAAAACCAACTCTCCTCCTCCTCCTTCTTCTTTGTGAGATGGCAGGGATTGAAAGTGAGCAGGCATTGCAAAGGTGAAGTATCACCACTGCAAAAGGCCATGTCTCTGGTTGCCACCCACTTCACCACTTGAGGCTTAGAGATTTGGGCTTGGAACAAGGATCTAAACTGGTGTACTGGGCAACATAGGAGAGTGGCAGTCCTTATAACCAACTTAGTGTGATGGGGTAGTCCTTATTGATTGTTGATGCATAGATAAAACTGGCAACTTGAAAAATATCAATTTTGTACATGTTTCTGAAGTGTGATTGTTTTATTCTTATTTCTTTCCTTTTACTGTATGTGGGCACATTAAACATCTAAACCTATCACAGCAATGCCTTGTTGCATGAATGATTGTTGAACTCAATATTTGGACCTCACTTTTGCACCAGGAGATGTATGGTTTAGTTAAGGGCAGCCAAGATGGTCATGCTTAATTGACCTGAAATTATCTGAAGCTGAAAAAAAAGCAGTATTTCAGCCATCATAAGACAAGGTCAGACCTACTGTATTTATTATAACCTACCAAGTCTTACTCAGGCCACCAGCCAAGCATTGTGGTTTGCCAGGAACTGGATAACTTCCTGCCCCCACCTTTTGCTCTCCCAGGTAGGCAGCAGTGACAAGAGTTTATTATGTCCTTGGCGGGCTGTCACACATCTGCTGTCTTCAGTTTGCTAGTTATGCAAGCATAGTCTAGGCTTAGGTTAGATCCTCTGCAAATATATCTGATCACTGCCTACATTATTCCATAAATCATTAATAGTTTTTAAAAACACAAAATATAAACTGAAGAGATTTGTCATCAGTTTGATAGTCAAGAGGGGCTGTTGCATAATGGCTTAGAGAATGACAGATGCTCTGGCAGCATCTCAGTTGGAAAATTGGTAGCAGTGCAATCCTAAGCAGCATTACCACCATGTAAGCCCACTAATTTAGATGGACATAGAGAAGGTGTGTGTTACTCTATTTAGGGTTGCCTTGTAGGTGGTCTTAGGCAAATTATTCTCTCCCAGTGTCAGTTGCTCAGCTATGTGTGTGTGTGTGGGGGGGGGGGCGCTGCTAGTAATACTAGCCTACTTTACTGAACTATAGTAAAGATTGCTGTGTTGATGCCTGTGAAGCACCTAACAAAACTTGGACTTTACTAATCTGAAATGGGGATCAAATAGACTCCATAGTAAGTCATATAAAAAACAAACCAACCCTTGGTAGTTGCACTGAGCATCAGCTACCAAGAGTAAAACCAGTTCTTGTTTCTTTAAACTTCTCTTCTCTGTCCCCATTTTAGTGGTCCCACCTCGCCCCAGTGCAGCGTTTGGAAATCTAGCCATGCAGCACTTGAATAAGACACCATTGGGATCTGTATTCTGTTTTTAGTTGAATTGGTTTTATTGGTTAAACAAATGTATTTTTATCTAGTGTTGTACATCTTCTAGAGCCTGATACTAGCCAGGATGGAGTGATCCATCAAGCTGAATAAAAGAACAACAACAGCAACAATGAAATAGAACAACCTCAAAGACAGCAATTTCACCCACTATGCTAATTCAGTTTTCCCTTCCCTTACCAATTATGGTTAAAAATGACTCCACCACCATCAGAATATGCTCTAAAACAGGGGTGGTCGATGGTAGCTCTCCAGATGTTTTTTCCTACAACTCCCATCAGCCCCAGCCATTGGCCATGCTAGCTGGGGCTGGTGGGAGTTGTAGGCAAAAAACATCTGGAGAGCTACCGATGACCACACCTGCAAACTTACAGAAAGATTGCAAGCAATTGACAGTTGTAGAATATATTGAGCATAGAGTTTCAGAAGATGGAGAACTGGTTATTTGCAAGTGTTTTCTAGTTCTTTGGGTCAGTTTTATCCTACATTTTGATTAAAAACTGTAGCAAGTGCTGCTGTGTTTCTGCAGTTTTCAAATGAGCCTTCTCAAAACACTTCCTTGGGTGACTCTTCTACGTTTCTTTTCCTTCTCAAGTGGCATTTCATGAGGTTAGGGTTGGTGGTAGTCAGGAGATGTATATAGTGAACGCAATAGATATTATTTATACAAATGTCATACTCCTTGGTCAGCTCTGCTCATAGGAGATGGGGGAGAGTCTGCAAATAATAGAATAAGTAGAATAGAATCCCATTTGTGTTTGTTCATGGCCAAGGTGGGATGAAATTAAATCCACTGACAAGTGACCGGTTGCCTCTGCACAAAGCACCATCGTGTTAAAGCCCAAATATTGCAGTTCTATTAAGAATGGAGAAAAAAGGTTGTTCAGCATCAGTAGTTTAGCTGGATGTGACAAGTGAAGTGAGCATTTGCAATATTTCTTCAGTACCTCTGAGTCAGCACTGGGGAGGGGTGGGGGGAAACCAAAACCAAAATATCAACTGAGGTTCCTCTGCACAAGTGTTAACTTCTAAAGTGCAAGCATGAAATTGTTAGGCACTAGTGCTGCCACCCAAATTAAGCCTAAAGTGAAATTCAAAGCAAATGTGAAGGGTTTGCTCTTAAGGCAAAAACCTTTGAGGGAAGCAAAAAAAAAATTGCCAGATTGTACAAGGCATAGAATGTAGTAACCATGATGAATATGGGATGATCCAGTCAGTTTCCTATAGGCAACACTTCTAGAAGGGCAGCTTTCCATGTTGAGAATGGCTCACAATGAGGTAAAAAATTCTGGTTCAGAATTGGATCCTGTGGATCAAAACACCCACACAATTGAGTCTGGGACAGATAGGGGATTTTTCTACATACCTGAGGGAAGTTCAAGGTTTGCGGTGTGAAATATGTGCAGAGAGGGGCGGGGAGAGAGGGAGGAAAGTTAGTAAATATTGGAGACCAGTTGCACTGCTTGGATTGCTTAAGCATATTGAAGATGAGAGGATTAAGCCTGAAGGAACACAAACGTTTTTGAAGCCTGCTGAATCCATTGCCTGAGAGGCAGTGGTAATGCATTGTGGGTGCATGCCTCTTGTTGTACAGATAGACAAACAACAGAAGTAACTGGGAAATATAACAATAATTTCTTCTCCACTCCCAACGGAGTGGGAATAAGATTCCCAAGGCAGCAGCATTTCATGGACCTCCTAACTGAGAAAGCTGAGAGAATTATATTTCAGACAGAATCCATATTTTGGGAGAATAGAGTGAGCTCTTTTCCCATAAACTTTCCTCTGCAGCAGTGCCATGTCTGAAGCCCATCTGAGGTCTGGTAGCAAGTTAAGCATCACATGAAGAGGTATCTGTTGGCTTGCAACTAGTAGGTGATTTCTTCCTTCCAGCATCAGTGGAAATTTAGAAAAATGATCACTTTTAACTCCTTCATACGAATGGCATATGATTGGAGATAGAACTGCTCTACCAGGAGCGGTTATGTTGTAATGTAAGACTGATTGACTCGCTTTATAATAGATATGAGTGAAACTCCCATCTTTCTGCTCTGAATTGCTTTAGAGACAACACAATGCACACATCCCTCGTTCTAGACTCTGCTGTCCCAAGGTCTCTGGGCAGGCCCCATGCTGTTTTTAGAATGTGCTTCCCCTTTAGAAAGGGGATTCTGGCTCTGACTTGTTCTGCATTTCTGCTATACAATTTTAAATGATTTATTTAGCGGCTGCCAGATCAGGCAGTAGGGGGGAAGAAATCCAGTCTGCCTCCAGGTAACTCATCAGTTACGTTGCAGTGTGAGGTTTTAATTGCAGAGGTTTTTGTGTACATGTCTGCAAGTTGCTGTGCTCAACCAGCAATAATTCTTGTTCAGAGCAGTGTCAGGGGACTACACAGTTGCTTGGTACTGCTGGATTTGCTCTCTCTGGATCAGTTCTTCAGAGCATTCTGTGTGCTATTTTCCAGTGTTCTAATTGCTTATGTCTGGGGGAAAAAATACCTAGCTGTTATATGCTTGCTGCCTAAAATAAGATGGCTGTGCACTTAGAGGGTTTTTTTCTTTTCTTTTAAGGAATGGAGTGGATCTCCTGAAAGGTCCTGAAAAGTATATGAAAAGTGTTCTTGCTTTCAGACAGTGAAACACAAAACCACAATAGTAAAAAAAAAAGTTGGGTGCAGCAAATAGAGTTTCAAGGATTTTTGCACTTCATTTTATTTTATGAATTTATATTACTTTGCATATATAATCTGCCTTTCATTTTCTAAAGAGCAAGGTACTCACATAAAAGTACAAAGTACAAATGGTTTATATAAATGACAAGGTTGGTTCATTTTTTAATCACCCTGGTTTGCAAACAAAGCTAAAAAAAATTGATTCAGAAGGCTGGAGGGCAGGAGTGAGGCTTTTTTTCTTTTGTACTCTCTATTGATGGCATTTAATATATATAGTCAAGGTTAGGATATTGTTCTGAATGTCTCACACTAGATTAATGATGTCATATTTAAGGAATGAATATGAGGGAAAGCAATCCATTGCTGTGTATATTTTGGCACTCACAATATAATTAGTTCTCTGATTTTTTTTCTGGTGAATGATCCTAGAAATGCTCAGTGTGCCTAATGTGTACTAAAGAAAGGACAGATCCAAACCCCAATGAAGTTAGTGGGCTCTAATTGGATGGAATCACTTGGACTCCCCATAGTTCGAAATGCCTTGTTGTAAGCCAAAATGCCCTCAAAACGAGGTTGGGGAATTGCCAGGTGGGCACCTGGCTTAATCAGGATCTTTTACCTATGTATATAGGATACACGTTCAGAAATTAATGCCTAAATTTATCAGGGACTCTAATTAAGTAAAACAATTAAAATTTATTCCAGAAAAATATAGGTATACATACAAGGCAGTGTGCTCATGAAACATATATACAGTCCTAAGAAAAATAGATAGAGATATAGAGACAACACATGGATAGACAAACAGGGTGATAATTACCGATCGTAGTCTTCAAGGAAGGCTCCAATGGCGATGAAAGAGGACGGGGGAAATGGGACCCTCAACTGATCAGGAATCAGGTTATAAAGACTACCTTGAGCCCTTAGGGGATGGAAGGAAAAAAGGGGAGGCTCCGCAGTGACCAAAAGGGCTGGACTTCTGCAGTAGCCAATAGCAAGTTAATTGGTGGCACCTAATTGGGTACCCATAACTGACCAATGAACAAGCTTGGGCCCTGGTTACCTGATTGGACTTCCAGGTAACAATGAGCCAGGGTGGGGAAGCTCCAGGGTGACCGTTGGGGAAAAGAATGGGGGAAATCACTGGGTGGAGGGGTACTTAAGTCTATTAAACTTATCTAAAAAGATAACAATAGATGGCCAAATTGCTACCTAAGGTAACACCCGGTTACTTAGGTCACTGAAGATGGTCTTTCTCTTCTTCAGTCTTCTTCTTTGCACTAGTCTTTGTCCTAAGTTTTGTTTGGACAAAGGCTTAGGCGGTCCGGCAGGATCCACTCCTACGCTTGATGGCCTCATGGATGGGTGACATCTGTTGAGTACGTGAGCCTCTCGCTTTGCTGAAATGGAGTCTGGCACTACATGAAGATAGCTGGTGTTAGCCTCCCAAAGTGGATTCTATGGTCAAGGCTGAAAACCGCATGGCTTGGATAGCTCCTAGTGGCGCACCTTCTTCCGCTCCAACGATAGAGATGGTGTTCGCACAAAGCAACGGGAAACCATCCGTTCTCCTTGCGAGCAATCCTCCAGAAACACAGAGTGCTGTTTTAGCATTGTGGCTGTTAGTACTCATAAGTGCTTTCCAGTCTGGCAGCAAAACCCACATTCTCCTAGCAGATGTGTGTGAGTTCAGTCTCCAGACACCCTGGCAACCAGGTGGGTGACTATGGTTCTGAATATTAGGGGTATTTTCTTACATTGTTCTCACCATGGTTGCAGTCCTATCACTGGCCCGTTGTGCTTCAGATGGCACAGAGTGCCTCATGTGATTGTGTTGTTCTCCATAAAAACAGATCCTTGTTAATAGAAATCCAGCATAGAAATCCAACTACTTGGTCGGTTGGTACTGCTGGATTTGCAAGCCTAAAAAAGCTGAACTGGCTCCATAAACAGCTCTCTAAGGACTTAAGAAATAAAAAAGACTCCTTTAGGAATTGGAAGGAGGGCCTTATAACCAAGGATGAATTTAACCAAATCACCAGTGCTTGTAGAGAAAAAATTAGGAAAGCTAAAGCTCAGTATGAGCTTAGGCTGGTCAAAGATGCTAAAAACAACACAAAAGCGTTCTTATGTTTGGAGTAAGAAAAAGAGCAAGGACATGGTAGACCCATTGAGAGGGCAAGAAAGTGAAATTGTAATGGGTAATGAAGAGAGGGCAGAACTGCTCAATTCCTACTTTTCCTCAGTCTTCTCTTCTGAGGGAAACGGTGCTCAACATGGCAAAAACAGAACATATAATGAGGGTATGAAGTTCCAACCTAGGATTAGCATAGGGATAGTACATAAACACCTAGTTTCTTCAAATGAAACTAAGTCCTCAGGGCCAGATGAATTGCATCCAAGGGTTCTAAAAGAGCTTGCGGATGTAATTTCTGAGTCTCTGGCTATTATTTTTGAGAATTCTTGGAGAACAGGAGAGGTGCCGGAAGATTGAAGGCAGGCGAATGTTGTCCCCATCTTCAAGAAGGGGAAAAAAGACTATCCGGGTAACTACCGACCCGTCAGCTTGACGTCTATACCTGGAAAAGTTTTAGAACAAATCATCAAACAGTCGGTCCTGGAACATTTAGAAAGAATGGATGTGATTACTAAGAGCCAGCATGGTTTTCTCAAAAACAAGTCATGTCAGACTAACCTGATCTCTTTTTTTGAGAAAGTGACTACCTTGTTGGATCAGGGGAATGCTGTAGACATCATTTATCTTGATTTCAGTAAGGCTTTTGATAAGGTTCCACATACTATCCTTGTTGACAAGTTGGTAAAATGTGGTTTGGATCCTGTTACTGTTAGGTGGATCTGTAACTGGTTGACAAATCGTAACCAAAGAGTGCTTGTGAATGGTTCCTCATTCTCTTGGAGAGGAGTGACAACTGGAGAGCCTCAAGGATCTGTCCTGGGACCTGTTTTGTTTAACATCTTTATAAATTATTTGGATGAAGGAATAGAGGGAATGCTTATTAAATTTGCAGATGATACTAAATTTATGAGGGGCTGCAAGCACTGACGAAGACAGAAACAGGATACAGGATGACCTTGATAGGCTGGAAAACTGGGCTAAAATAAATAAAATGAATTTTAACGGGGATAAATGTAAAGTTCTGCATTTAGGTAGGAAAAATCCAATGCATGGTTATAGGATGGGGGAGACTTGTCTTAGCAGTAGTATGTGCGAAAAGGATCTAGGGGTGTTAGTGGATCATACGCTGAACATGAGTCAACAGTGTGATGCAATGGCTAAAAAGGCAAATGCAATTTTGGGCTGTATCAACAGAAGTATAGGGTCCAGATCACGTGATGTGATGGTATCGCATTACTCTGCTCTGGTAAGAGCTCACCTGGAGTATTTTGTTCAGTTTTGGGCACCACATTTTAAGAAGGATATAGACAAGCTAGAATGAGTCCAGAGGAGGGCGACGAAGACGGTGAGGGGTCTGGAGACCAAGTCGTATGAGGAACGGTTGAAGGAGCTGGGGATGTTTAGCCTGGAGAGGAGGTGGCTGAGAGGAGATATGATCACCATCTTCAAGTACTTGAAGGGCTGTCATATAGAGGATGGTGTGGAATTGTTTTCCGTCACCCCGGAAGGTAGGACCAGAACCAATGGGTTGAAATTAAATCAAAAGAGCTTCCAGCTCAACATTAGGAAGAACTTCCTGACCGTTAGAGCAATTCCTCAGTGGAACAGGCTTCCTTGGGAGGTGGTGAGCTCTCCTTCCTTGGAGGTTTTTAAACAGAGGCTAGATGGCCATCTGACAGCAATGAAGATCCTGTGAATTTAGGGAGGAGGTGTTTGTGAGGTTCCTGCATTGTGCAAGGGGTTGGACTAGATAACCCTAGATGTCCCTTCCAACTCTATGATTCTATGATTCCATGTCACAAAGCAGGCCAGGCTTGAATCCCTTTCCATAATTTTTCTATGGTGAATGGAATTTTTTAATGTGGTGGAACAGTCAATTGGGGAGCCGACATCTGCACTAGGCTGCTGTAGCAGAGTAAGCAGAAAAAAGGCTTTTCCCCCTCCCTATCCTTGCTTTGCTTGCTTTATTCATCCTTTGCTTGTCCCCCCCCACCCTTGCAAGGCTAAATATGGGGGTGGGGGGGGTGTCAGCAAAAGTGTACAGGGGTAATGCTGCAGGATTAGCCTCTAGCTAATTGTGGTGACATTGTACTTTATCGCAGCGCTATCACCATCACTTAAATGTGGGCATATAACTGGCTACTTGACATGCTGTGCCTTTTTCGCCGATGGTGCATTTTATTTATTGGTTATTGTTTTTACTGTTTAATTTTAATGTGGTATTTTAACATCCTGGAGTGTGAAGTCAAATGGGCTTTAAAAGCATTATTAACAACAAAGCGAGCAGTGATGATGATATCCCAGTTGAGCTAGTCAAAGTCCTAAAAGATGAAGCTGTTAAAGTGATGCACACATTATGTCAACAAATTTGGAAAACACAACAGTGGCCACAGGATTGGAAAAGATCAGTTTATATTCCAATCTCAAAGTAGGGTAATGCCAAGGAATGTTCAAACTACCACACCATTGCGCTCATTTCACATGCCAACAAGGTCATGTTAAAGATCCTACAAGCTAGGCTTCAGCAGTATGTAGATCGGGAACTACCAGAAGTTCAAGCTGGGTTTCGGAGAGGTAGAGGAACTAGAGATCAAATTGCCAACATTCGATGGATTATGGAGAAAGCACGGGAGTATCAGAAAAACGTCTATTTCTGTTTCATTGACTATGCTAAAGCCTTTGATTGTGTGGATCACAACAAACTGTGGCAAGTCCTTAAAGAGATGGGAGTACCAGACCACCTTACATGTCTTCTGAGAAATCTGTATAAGGGTCAAGAAGCAACTGTCAGAACAGGATATAGAACAGCTGATTGGTTTAGAATAGGAAAAGAAGTTCAACAAGGATTTATATTGTCGCCCTGCTTATTTAATTTATTTGCAGAGTACATCATGCGGAATGCTGGCCTGGATGAATTACAAGCCGGAATTAAGATTGTTGGGAAAAACATCAACAACCTCAGATATGCAGATGACACTACTCTAATGCCTATCTTTCCAAGATTACTTCACCCCAGTTACACCGCTCTTTTATGTTAGCAAGACTCAAATGTTCTACCCTCAGCGGTATTGTCTGGGAGGTTTGCCAACTTCCCTTATCAGGATAGAGTCTGCCCATGTAATGGAAAGCACCTTGAAACAGTCACCCGTGTCTTACTTTATTGTGGTTTTTATGGGGAAGTGCGGAACTGCATGATCAAACTTATTCTGTCTAATTTTTATGGATTACCTGAAGCGAAGTTAGTTCTTTTTCGTACTATCTGACCAATGTTCCCATATCACAAGCCTGATTGCAAAGTACCTTTTGGCTGCCATAACAATCAGGGAGCAAAAGACTAGCCCCCCTTCTTGATGTTTGACTGGTTTTTATAGCTGAAACTCCATGTAAATTTGCTATGCTGTACTTTTTATTTCTATGCCAATAAAGGTATTTGGATTTGGAACTACTGTAATGGCAGAAACTGAGGAGGACCTAAAGAACCTCTTGTTGAGGGTGAAAGAGGAGAGCACAAAAGTAGGCTTGAAACTCAATATATAAAAAAAACTAATATCATGGCATCTGTCCCCATCACACCTTGGCAAATAGAAGGTGAAGACATGGAAGTAGTAACAGACTTCACATTTCGGGAATCCAAGATCACTGCAGATGGTGACTGTAGCCATGAAATTAAAAGACATTTGCTCCTTGGGAGGACAGCTATGGCGAATCTGGGCAGTATAATAAAAAGTAGAGATATCACCCTGCCAACAAATGTCCGTATAGTCAAAGCAATGGTATTTCCAGTAGTAATGTATGGCTGTGAGAGCTGGACCATCAGGAAGGCTGAGCGCAGAAGAATAGATGCTTTTGAGATGTGGTGCTGGAGAAGACTCTTGAAGGGTCCCTTGGACTGCAAGAAGATCAAATCAGTCAGTTCTAAGGGAAATCAACTCAGACTGTTCCCTGGAAGGCCAGATGCTGAAGCTGAAGCTCAAATACTTTGGCCACCAAATGAGAAGGGAGCACTCCCTGGAGAAGATCCTGATGCTGGGAAAGACAGAAGGCAAAAGAAGAAGTGGACAGCAAAAGAGGAGATGGCTGGACAGCGTTACTGATGTAACAAACACGAATTTGAGCAGACTTTGGAGGATGGTGGAAGACAGGAGGGCTTGGTGTGACTTTGTCCATGGGGTCACAAAGAGTCGGACTTGACTGTGCGACTGAACGACAACAACAACATTTTAACTCTGTTTTATAGCTTTGTATTGTTTGTATTATATGTTGTGATCCATCTTGAGCCCAGTTATGGGAGAAGGAGTTTGTCCTTAAGAGTTGCCCGATTGCGGTGAATGCACTTGTGCTGAGTCACATTAGCCCCTCTGGCATACTGATGTGTCGTCTGACTCAGTCTGTGTTCTCAGCAGCCATGTTATTGCTTCCCCACATGACTTTTCAGAAAAGAAGCTCTTGGTTTGTTTGTTTGTTCCATTTGTTTATTGAAATGTTAAGTTTGCCCCTTCGCATCCCAGAAGAGCAGGTATTAATAGTTTCAGTCATCCACACATCTGTGAATCTATTATATACACAGCAAAACTTAAGCAAGGCAGTAAGAGTCATCAAAAGAAACACCAATGCAATTTCTGGGGAAAAAAGGTTTTACAGTGTGCAGCAATACAGTGCTTTCCTTGTGGATGCAAAGTGCTGCAAGTTATTTTTCTCAGCAATCCATGCAACAACCCCCCAGTGTTTGCCAGTGCTATAATTTATTTTTAGAAATTATGATTCTCTTTATGAAAAAAAGGGAAGGAGGCTATGGCCCAGTGGTAGAGCACCTAGGGCAGGGGAGAAAAGAGAGTCCTTTTCCTCTGTTGCTGTTTTCTACTTCCAAAAAGCAGTTATATAATCACAGAACTATATGTAATGTGTAGCCCTGCTCTGATTGTGCCTCTGGATGGAAAGAAGGCAAGCCCAGGATTATAACTCTTTGCAGGAATGCAATGGATAGCCTCTAAGAGCAGCTCTGTGTCTCTGTTTTGGGGAGGGGATGGTTGATTATCCAATAATAGACAGTCAGGGAATTTCCAACCTCAGAGAATGCTGAGAGCAAAGAGGAAAGGCCAAATCAGTAAGTCGTGCAGAAATTCTGTGAGCGGATTCTTTTGTAAGAGAGTATAAACTTGAGGCTCACAGTGTGAGCTAGCAAGAGCCAGCATGGCACGATGGTTAAGAGTTGCAGAGTCTAAACCGGAGAACCGGGTGTGATTCCCCCTTTCTCCACATGAAGCCTGCTGAGTGATCTTGGGTTAGTCACAGAATTCTCTCAGCCCTACCTACCTCACAAGTTGCCTGTTGTGGAGAGAGGAAGGGAAGGTGATAGTAAGCCTCTTTGCGACTCCTTAGGGCAGAGAAAAGAAGGGTGTAAAAATGGACTCTTCTGGTTCCTTCTTCTTTTTTGTTGTTCATTGAAGGCATTTATTTCTCCAGGTTCCACAGTGCTGCTTTCATGGCACATATCTTTCAGAGGTAGGTGTCATGACAGGGCCTTCCATCACATGTTACTAGAATTGCTGGGTCTCCTCTTTTATGGGGAAATTAGTGGACTGTAGGCAGAGATAATTTGGAGCCGTTTTTAACAAGTATATACCGAAGTCCAGTTTCAGAAAGAAGACTCCAGATTTAAAATAGTTTAAAGTATTTACTTTGAAAAATATGTGGAAATGCAATCATGCTTAAAGCAGTCTAAATGCACACAATCAAGAACTAGGAAAATTAGGAATGAAAAGCTTTTAGGAGCAATTATGGGGCTATAGTACCTTTCCAGATGTGTAGAAGTCCATGTAGAAATTGGGAGATGGGGATGTGCATGGCCAGCCTGTCATGTCAAAGAGGCCCATTACTTCGAGTAATGGGGGTACAACCTGCCTAGGTGTCCACAGATTGCACAATGGGGCCAAGTTTGCTCTCATGTTTTATACTGTTTGGAGGGGTGGTGTTATCTCAGGAATATGATCGTTAACAATCATTGATGAGCTTTCCTGGGTGTTTTGAATGGGTTCCAGGTTGGAAACAAAAGGTGGGAATGGGTTCCTGATGGGTATCAGGAAGAAGCATATAGCAGCTCTCCAGCAGCCCTGGCCCCACTCAATGCACAGCAGCTAAGAAGGTCAGAGCGCCTGCTCCGGCTGCAACGCCACTGAGGAAGTTCTCCGCAGCTGAGAACGAAACGTCTGGAAGGAAAACTTTCTCCAGTAGAACACGGCACTTGATCCCGAAAGATTCTACAAACCCTAAAGAAGCATATAGTTTGAGATTAATTTTATCTTGGTACTCTGGGGAAAGAGGCAGAAGGAAAGGGGGTTTCTGCGATGGGGTTTGAACATTAGCATGGGGTAACACAAAAGGTGCTTGGGTGGGGTTTGGAGATATGAGTGGATTAGGCATATGCTGCCAGCCCCCTGTAGAAAGGCAGATACTGTACTATACCCATTGTGTTCTGATATTCCATTGCAGAGTGGGGAGGGAGGAGACTGGACCTAGCTTTGTGGGTGCCTGTTTTGCAACCTTAGACAGGAACCCTTTTTGGAGAGCCTTGGCAGGCTTTTGGCCCACTTGGCCTGTGTTTGTTGGATTTCTGGTCCAGGTAATAACATGGGGACCTCATTGTGTATTGGGGTGATTCCATGAATCAGGCAGTGCTTCTCGGCTATGCACAAGCATCCTACAAGAGGAGCGATGTGCAGTCCCCAAGTGCAGGCTTCCCTGAACTTCCCTCTGCCACGCCCCAAGTCTTGAAATAGCTGACCCATTCTGGCTGGCCTGCATCAGGGAGAAAAATAATGAATCCAGTTACTTCTCCGCCTGTGCCACTTTTATCTGTCTCACATCAGAAGAGTTGTTCAGCATCTCTAATTACTGTATTAATCTTCACTATTTCGTGACACAGGTGTAATATCTGGAATCTTAGCAGGATGACAGGGTTATTACTTTTGACCCTCAGAGACGCTGCTTTCAGTCACAAACCATTTTTTTCCCTTCTGCCAGCTAACTTAATTGGCTCCCTATAGCTGTTTTTTTTTTTAAGTGAGCATCCAGGCAACAGTCATCCATAGCAGGTAGCAGTGCAAAACCCACAACAAGCTTCAGCAGTCTTTCTGTGGTTCTTGAGACCTGAAGAGAACTGTGGGGAGGAGTGTTGAGCTTTAACAAAAGTACTGTAGCTCAGTGGCACAGAGCACCTGCTTTCTATGTGTAAGGCCCCTGGTTCAAACCCCAGCACTTCCAGTTAAAGGACAGCAGAGACTGGGAAAGATTGTTCTCAGCCTGAGATCCTAGAGAGCCACTACCAGGCAGATGACATAATATTGACCTAGATGGACTGATGGTGTGATTTAGTACTAGGCTGCCAAAAGCTTCAAATTTGCGATTGGAACAAATCATTGGGTTGGATCCAGTGCAGAACTTCTGCTAATACTGGATCTCTTGCGCAAACAGAAAGGAAAGCGAAGCACCACAGAGCTACTTGCACTGTCAACATCATATTCCCCTTGTGCAACCAATTCGTGGGCACTGTAATGTATAGGAAGAAAAGTGCTAGGTGTTGCATAAGATCTTGCAGAAGTGGAACTGCACTGTACACTAATGTTTCTGCTTGTGCATTCCTGGATCCAAGCCACTGTTTTATGAAAATTACCTTCCTAATGAGGGAATACAGGTTTGGGACCCCATCAGTCTCTTTGTAACACCAGCTTGAGAATGAAGCTGATTCATCAACAGTACAGTCCTAAAGCAGAGTTACTTCCTTCAAAGCCTGTTGATTTCAGTGGTCTTAGCAGAGTGTAACTCTGCTTAAATTTGCAATGTTATATCAGCAACCACTGCATGCAGACAAGCGTCCTGGGTCTTACCTAACAACTCTGCAAGCACCTTTCAAAATGGAGATATAACCCAATCTCCAAACAGCAGCAGAGGTATTGTCAACACTGTTATGAAGTGGTTGAAAGGGATAAGCTTGCCATGCCAGGCAGCTGCATGGAGAAATTGAGAGCCTGAAAGACACCCCTGGACTGACATCCAAACAATGGACCCCTGGAATGTGATATTGCAATGTAACCGTAGAATATTAATATGACACAGCAATGCCCATTTGAACTGGAATGGTTTCTTTTGCACATAAGAGAGGCAAATCCGGTTCAATCTAGGCCCTAGGCAGGCTGGAAGGATGTCAAGTCTGTTTCACAGGCTGGGCAGACATCTTGGCTGTCCTGAAAGGCTAAAGAGCATCCATTTTTCTGATCCTGGAAATGAACAATTCCAGGCCCAGAGAGGGACGTAGTGGGCAAAGCTGTAAAAATTCCTTCACCCCTTGTGGAAACCTCTTTCAAGCCTGTTCCCAAAACATAAAACCAGCAACATATAAACAAATGGTCTGTATGTATGGTCTGCTATTCTTCAGGAAAGACAGCGAAAACAGAAAGGTTAAGGCCGAAGAGCCATATTGTTGTGTGAACGTGTACTATATCTGTAATCTGGTTTCACATTTCTGCCAGGGAATCTGAGTTCTATAGAATTTCTATTTTTCTTTCATTACTGCTAAAGCTATCAGGGTTAACCAATCTCCTGAACACTTGAAGAATGGCTATCCATCCTGACATGTAGGGAGAAATCTATCAGTTTTGGTGAGCTTCAAAGGAACCAGTATTGGCAACAACAGTGCCATAAACCCATTTGGCCAAACTAATTAAGATTCCTCTTTTGGGGGTTTGCATGTATGACACCCTGCCTTTTCATTGGATATATGAATATGACACTCTGCCTTCCTATTGGGTATTTGGGCTTTTGACACTCTGCTTCACCATTGGACAATTGGGCCTCTTGATGTTACGTAACTGACCCTAGAAGACAGGCCACCTGTCAAGAGTACCTTCCTAGCATTCTTCCCAGCTTCGTGTACCTTCCCATCCTCCCTGCCATCCCTTCCTGCCTTCACCCTCCCTTTGTCAAGAGAAATCTCTCTCCAGAGACCTCATGTTTCCTCTGACTGAGCCTATTCTGCAAGGACTAGGTAGTTGTATAAACCCCCCACACCTATTCAGCTAAACTCTGTGATTCCTCTTGCATGCTTGAAAATTATTTGAATGGGATGTGTAACTATTTGAAAATCATTTCCTATAATAAAATCCATTAATTTTACCAAAGGATTTTCAGTGGTCTATCTCCATAAACATTGACAGAGGTCCTGCACCTCACTTCTCGTAAGCTTGCCATTTTGAGCGAAGAAATATTAATATTTCCCAATAAAAAGTTGGTTGAGGTAGTAACAAAATGGCTGAGATTCAGAGACCAAGTTATATGAGGAAAGGTTGAAGGTGCTGGATAAGCATATGACTGGATAAGCATATGGAGCAGAGGTCCATCAGTAGCTATTAGCCACAACGTATTGTTGGAACTCTCTGTCTGGGGCATTGATGCTCTGTATTCTTGGTGCTTGGGGGGCCCCACCGGTGGACCTTCTGATGGCACTTGGGTTTTTTGGCCACTGTGTTGGGGTGATCCAACGTGGCTTCTCTTATGTTTTTATGGAATGTTTGGCCTGCAGAGGAAATGATTGAGAAGGTGATACGATCACCAACTTCAAGTACTTGAAGGGCTGTCATATAGAAGATGGTGCAGAGTTGTTTTCTGTTGTCCTAGAACATTGGAGCAGAACCAGTGGATTGAAATTAAGTCAAAAGAGTTTTTGGCTAAACATTAGGAAGAACCTCCTGACAATGAGAGTGGTTCCTCAGTGGAACAGGCTTCCGCTGTTCCAGGAGGCTGTGGGCTCTCCTTCCTTGGCAGTTTTTAAACAGAGGCTAGATGACAGCAGTGTTGATTCTCTGAACTTAGGGGGAGGTATTTGTGAATTTCCTGCATTGTGCAGGGGGTTGAACTGAATGGCCCTGGAGGTGTCTCTCAACTCTATGATTTTGAGAAAGCCCAGCAGTGACCTCATGTTTGAGTGTCCAGTGAGCTTCCCCATTACTTGACTGACAGCACTGCAACTGACAGCCTCCGCCTAAGATGCTGATGCTGTTGTCCTATGTCAGGAAAGGAGCTGGGACTTCCACTATGAGACTGAGGAGGAGAACAGCATTGCCATGTCCCTGGTGCTCACAAGTATTTGCTGCATGGTGGTGCCAACCTGCTGTGTCAAGCCTCCTTCCCCCACAACCCCCATTCTCCCATAGTTGGTGATAAGCACAGGAGATGTCTGGCTGCCACTGTTGAAGGGCAGAGTGACTTGTCCTGGGGAAAGGCCTCTTCAACCCCCCACCCCCTGCCCTTCCATCTCAGCCTCTCCAGCACAGCCAGCTTAATTTGCAGGTCCTTCACTAGTGACAGCTTCAAAGTTAAGCCAGCAAGAGCTATTAAATTGAGAACTGCACCAGATTTGATTAGAGATTTTATTAATTCTAGGAGGACTTATAAAGCGCTACTTGGGGAAGAAAAAATGGAACATCAATGTTCTTTGTGGAGAGATTTGGAACAGGTGGCTGCAGATAAGAATTCTTCCGCTTTGTGCAAAATTGGTAGCCTGGGGACAAGATGAGGTTACAGTTAATAGCCAGGCCCTTCTACCTAATAAAACTTGGGTAGAACGTTTTTCCTCTTTGTATGGTGATTTCTTTGATGGGGATAGATATAGGTCTATGGAGAGAAAGAAAAAAAGTGTTAGATCCTTCTCTTCCCATATGGCTTTCTGTCACTCCTATTTCTGCTGTTTAGACATCTTTTGAAACAAATTGTCAAGTACTATCTGGATCCCTTGCTAGCCAACATGCTTATCTGTCTGATTAATGGAAGAGAGAGCCCTTCTAGTTGGAAGACAGAGGATGTGATTAGTGTATAAATAGGAAGGATCTCGCAAATTATTGTCTCATTATGTTCATTGAACAGGTACTGAACATATGTTGATTGTGAATAATATATTTTGGTATTTATTAGTGAAGCTGACTTTTGTGACTGGGAAGGTGGTGTTTGACCAAACAGGATTTAGAAACAGTGTAGATGGTGCTTCCAGCACCTGTTCTTCAGTGGTAGTAACCAGTGTTTCCTCTAAGCTGCAGAGCCTTGTGAGCAAAAATTCTACTTTGTGAGCTACTGGCATTAAAGTTGTGAGCTGCTGCATAAATTATTGTACTCTGGAGTCATCCTTCCTGAACTAAGACAAAAATTTGTGAGCTGGATACTAAAAATTTGTGAGCTAGCTCATGTTAACTCAGCTTAGAGGGAACACTGGTGGTAACAGCAGACTCTGCTCCTCCTCTCCCCACCTGCTTGCCTGCAGCACCTGTTCTTCAGCTGTGGCAATAGGGTATGGTGGCAGAAGCTCCCACTCCTCTTACTTCCCCACCCACTCTCTTGCATGTAGAGCCTGGGTGACGACAGCAGCTCTTACTCTTCCTTGCCTGTCCTCCTTCACACCTATCTGCTCTCTCACCTGCAGCTCCTGTTCTTCCCCAAGGGAGAAAGCAGAGAGGGGTTGTGGTGGCTCCCACTCCTCTTTGGCCACCTGGCTCCCTCAGAATGGTGTAGTGTTGCAAGGTTTGTGTTTTCCACCTGTTGTCGTCGTCATCATCATCATTGGGGAGGGACAGTAGCTCAGTGGTAGAGCATCTGCTTGGTAAGCAAAAGGTCCCAGGTTCAATTCCTGGCATCTCCAAAAAAGGGTCCAGGCAAATAGGTGTGAAAAACCTCAGCTTGAGACCCTGAAGAGCTGCTGCCAGTCTGAGTAGACAATACTTTGATGGACCGAGGGTCTGATTCAGTATTAGGCAGCTTCATATGTCCATCAGAGCCAGTTTGGTGTAGTGGTTATGTGTGCGGACTCTTATCTGGGAGAACCGGGTTTGATTCCCCACTTCTCCACATGGAACTGCTTGAGTGACCTTGGGTCAGTCATAACTCTCTCAGCGCTGTTCAGCTCAAGAGCAGTGCTCTCAGAGCTCTTTGACCCATCTACCTCACAGGGTGTCTGTTGTGGAAAGTGGAAGGGAAAGGAGATTATAAACTGCGTTGAGACACTCCAAGTGAAGGGCAGGGTATCAATCCAATCTTCTCATCATCATCGTCACCATCACCACCATTTTAGGATTTGTCTGCAAACCCAATTCAGTAGAAAAAATACCTCTTATTCATGCCTGGCCTCAATCTCTGTGTTTATTAATGCACAAGGGGGTCAGATTAGGGTTGCTGTATGCCCACTGGGTAGGATTGCCGCCCCCCCAGTGGTGGAGAGGAATCCTCTGATCAAAGCTCCTCTTTCCTGTCACCTCTCATAATGGTGGTGAAAGAATTCTTTTTTTTTTAAAGGCATATGGATGTGATGTCATGAAAGCGATATCACACCTCTCTAGGAATCACAGGAACTATATGGTTTTACTGCAGTGTCTCTGGAGATTTCTGATATAACACTCACTGATTCGCACACCCCCCCCCCCCCCCCCAGTCTCCCACTAGTTGCCAGGTCAGACCTGGCAACCCTGATTCAGATTCAGAATTAGATATATGATATTGAGCCTGTTACTGAAAATGAAGTCATGTCTGCACCTCTTCTGTTCATTATCCCTCACCCCACCCTGCATTATTAGCCTGTTCCTGAATTGGCTCACCTAGCTAGGCCTTAGTGGTTGGTAATATGCACAGTTTCATCCCACATTAACAAATTACAACATATTGTGAATCTAGGAGTCCTGCAGGTCAGGCATTGATTCCCTACTTTCTATGTCACTGAGGCTGTTGCACAGAAACTTTCTGGTTCTTGGAATTAGGTGACTCCAAAAAAAGCCATTCCTTTGCTGCTCTCGGGTTCCTTGTCTGGACAACCTGTCACTGAGGGAGGCCACCAAACCATCTTTCTGAGCCTGTCTACCACCTCCTTATCTCTGCTCCCATTACTTGCAAAACCTGAGCAGCTGACAAGCATTGATATAGCTGTTCTGTTGACCTCAATTCTTGTATTAAACAGCAGTGAGAATAGCTGAGACTGTGCCAGCTTCAGTCCGTAATGACAGAAAGATAGCAGATTAAGCAGCTTTTTACCTTTCCTCACGTTTCTGTCAAAGTTCCCTTTCACCCTGCTTTTCTTTTCCCGGTCTAGTGCACTATTGGATGGCAGTCCTACCATTCCCATTCCCAGCATCCTCTTCTCTTCTTCATTTTTAGTATTCAAATATAAGGTGGCCATAGGTTTTCCAGGGTTGGAATGTGTGTCTGTATGTGTGTGACTGAAAGGGAGTATGGACCTTCTCTTTGATAAATACAGCAGTGCTGAAACGTAAGTAGTTACACTTGTCTGCAACCTTTGAGATATTTTTAGTAATTCATGTATCCTACCCACAGAGAAATACACCAATTCTCTCTGCTCCATTATATTCTTTAATCTTTGTGAAAACTGTGTGTTCCCCTTGCATTGATGTGTAATGGGGCCCTCAACCGTAAAAGCCTTTGCATGTTCCAAGGGTTATGAAAACAGATATTTACGATTATGTGCTCGTTGCTTGCAATTGTGTCACAAATCATAAATGGGCTGAGTTGGTGGATTGTAATCCAATAGATACATCTGATTTAATCTTCTGCTTTACACTTTGAGGTAAATATTTTCATTTTATAGGGAAGCGGCAAGCAGTAAATGGTTTTACTACATTCTGTCAATATGCCATATATTTCAGAGGTGGGGTGCAGAAAAAGAATGATCATCATAAAGCCAGCACTGCAGCATTACATTATCAACCACATTTTATATTGAATTGTGTTGTGTGATTAATATAGGTCAAACGGTAGAATGACAAACCAAAGCATCAAATCCTATATAATCTGAATAGACTATTTTATAGGCATTTTAAATACAAATATATGTATATTGAATTGCCCATTTGTGGATCATTATAACAATCTTTGATGATCTCTCCTGTTGCTAATTAGTATCAATTTTTTTTTAAATAGGTTTCTGCTTCATGGACTAATATATAGAAAAAGACAAGCCCTTGGCTGTAGGGTTGCCAAGTTCCTCCTGACCACCAGATGGGGATGGGAGGATAGGGTTGAAAGATTCTGGCTGGGAACTTCTGGAAATTTGGGGGTGGAGCCTGGGGAAGACAGGCACCTCAGTGGGGTATAATACCTTATGGTCCATCCTGCAAATCATCCATTTTCTCCAGGGGAACTGATCTCGTAGTCTGGAGATAAGATGTTATCTGGGAATCCCTGAAGGCTGGCATCTGTTTGCCACCCTACAAATGTTACAGTTGGATGGGTCTGCAATAAATGACAGGCAAAAGCCTGCATAAAAGGATGCTTCTGGTATTTGAATTTGTCCCTAGGTTTTAGAATTCCAGATTACCTGCTCCTTTTTCCAAAATTGGGACCAATATATTAGGAATCTTCCATATTTATTTTTTATTTATGAATGTACATAATGCAGTTTGTGACAGCTGATGTTTTCTTTGGTTCATGGACAGCTCCTACTCTATGTTGTCAAAGTGCACATGAGCATTTATAAAACAAAGGCAGAGTTAAGACTAACAAAGTTTTATTTAGTGTGTGAGCTTTCAAGTGCATGCCCACTTACTCATAAAAATTGGAATGAAATTTATCAGTCCATACATATAAGGCAGACATTGAACAGCAGATTAGCATACACGCATATAATATAATGAAATGTTTTAACAGTTGCAAACAGGAATAACAAGCTAACAGCTCAGTCCTGAGAACCGCCATGTAGTCACGCTCAAGCATAGAACTAGCGTAGGCGGCTGCAGTCGGCTCCCAAAGGGAAGACATTATGCCAGGCAGGGAGGGGGAGCACGGGTGGACAAGCGAGAGAGAAGCCATCGCCTTGGTGATTCCGCCCATGCCACACCATTGGCCTGCTGCCGAGGCGGGGGTGGGGGAGGGACAGGGTTGTGTGGGACCACAGGATTGGCCAGCCCGTTGCATGTGACCGGGAGAGGGGGTGGAAAGCCTGCATCTGAGAGGCCATCAATCCTTTCATACCCTCCCACTGTCAGAGACTCTGCCAATGGCAGGCAGACGGGCAGAGGCATGTGCAGCCATACAGGTTGCACAAAGTGCAGGAGCTCACTGCCATAGACAGCGGCTGAAATGTGTGTCTGGGAGTGAGCAGACCACCAAATCCAACAGACACCCCCCCCCCCCCCAACCAGAGACCCCCTGTGTTGCCCTGACGCCCCCTGACATGTGTATGGAACACCTAAACTGGAGGCTGCAGAACTCAGAACACGAGCCACTGGGCATGCATCCACTTCATCACCCCCCCTTTGTGTCCTATGCACAACAGCCCTGTGGGGTCAGGTAGGCCATCAGCCCAGCCAGGCTGAGGGATGGCGAACCCCCCCTCCCCTGTTCAGCCATGCGGGGGCAGCATGGTGGCTCATAGCCCTCTCCCCACCCACCCCCAAGAACCAAGTGTGCCCACCCTTCCAGGCATTCCCTCGGAGAGGCCAATGACAGAGTGGTGGGGGGGAGGCGCCCAGGGAATATGCGGCAGATGCCAAGCAGGAGAGACAACAGAGAGCACAGCTCAGACTTTATTTTTCTGGAACAGAGTGCAACGGTTTCCCCGGTGCACGTTAGGCAGTCTCGCCGGGGGCGGGGCTCCATTCAGAGTGGCAGGTAGGAACAGCTGAGGGAGTGAAGGGGCGGGGGTGGGGCACCACGCACAGAAGCTTCTGTCCTGGATTTCTACCTGCAAAACAGAGACAGAGATCAAGAGCACCTGCAGGTGCGGCAGCTGGGCACTCTCTTAAAGGGACAGTCTCCGACCCACCTCCCCGCATCGGGGCAGCTGCCAGACACCCCCCCCCCCCATGTCCTGCCAGGGGTGGGAACACGGCAGAGGAAAGACCAAGGAAAGGGAGCAGGCAGCAACACAGGGGGGCAGGGCCAGCAAATGACCCCTGCCTGAGCCCGCTGCCTGGTTCAAGTGCCAGAGATGCTCGCACAACACCTGGTCTTAAGCAAGGGGAGGGAGAGGACAGTGAGGGTGCACAGTTGCACTTACCCATCCATGGGCGACAGTCCTCGTACGCTGAGCCTCCAGGAGCCAGGAACCTGTGGAGTCCTAGAAACAAGAGCAGTTAGTCCCAGGGGAGAGACCTTGCTCTTCCCCTTGCAAGTGAAAGATACTGTCAAAGCAATCACACAGTGAAGAGCCCGTCACCAACGTGCCTGTCCCTCGCTCTAAGTCTGCATGGCAGGGAGCTCTCTGGCAGAGCCCCTCATTGAATGCAGCTGTCCCTAACAACTGAGTTGTGCGAGGCCAAAGTGGAAGTATTTCTAGGAGGAGGGGAATGGCGATTGGCTGCTGGGGAGGGGGCTCGTCAGCCCGGGGCACGAGGGGATTGGTGAGGCAAGTACACCGCTTCCTAAGGGGTTTGCGAGCTCCCGCAGCAACCTTTGTTTTCGGTTTCAATGAGTGCCTATGGGATACGCTGCCATTTTTGGTAACTTTATGCCTCTCGAGGGGGGGGGGGGCGTGTCATGGCCCAAACTCTTTAGGATGTATGTGGCAGCGGAGTTGGCATTTGGGTTTATTGCAAGCTCCGGTGCCAGTGTTTGTGTTCAAATAGATGTTGCATTATTGAGGTGAGGAGTTTGAGATTGGGGGGGGGGGGGTGTCTGTGTGCAAGAAAAGGTCCCCCCCTTCATACTTGTGAAAGAGAGCTGTCGTTGCCCAATAGAAGTTGTAAGTAACTGATGACGTGTTGAATTGTTTTGAGTTGAGAGTTGTATATGACCTCTAGTAGTGTTATATTACTGTCTTTTTGGTGCCTGCTTGTATCAGGTTTTCTCTGGGTACTATTCTGGCTTTGTTAATCTGTCTCCTGACTTCATCAGATGAATGCTTTAGTTCCAAGAAGGTTTGCTTTAGATCCTTTGGGTGAGAATCTCTGTCTGTAGGATTGGAGCAAATGTGGCTATAGCATAGAGCCTGGCTGTATACAATGAATCATTTGGTATGTTTAGGATGGTCGCTGGAGGCATGCAGGTATATTTGTTGGTCTGTAGGTTTCTTGTATAAGGTGGCATCTGTGTCCATTGTTTATTTTTATAGTAGTGTCCAGAAAATGTATTTCTTGCATAGATTGATTCATTGTCAGGTTGATGGTAGGATGAAAGTCATTGAATGCCTGATGGAATGTGTCCAGGGCTTCTTTACCAAGTGTCCAGACAATAAAAATGTCATCAGTGTGACATAGGTATAAGAGAAGTGGGTGAGAGTCTAGGAAGCATTGCTCCAGGTCAGCCATAAAGATGTTAGCATATTGTGGAGCTATGCAGATTCCAATGGCTATACTATTGATATTGAGGAACAGTACATTGCCAAATCTGAAGTGTTTATGGGTAAGAACAAAATGGCACAGTTTGGTGGCAAAGTCAGGGGGGTTGTTGTCAGAAATTATATTCTCAGCTGAGGGATCTACATCATACTATATTATAGAGGGGAATTCATTCACTCCCAGCTGTATTTATTGCTCAGTTACTTAAGCATCTTGATTCTTATTAGTTTCCCCCCCTGGAAACTAACCCCCCTACCTATACATAATATTTGAAGAAATCTGTTTCAATTAATCTGAAGGTGTGTATATACTACGTACCTCAGTTCTCATACCCAGAACTGAATTTTATTTGACTTGTCGGTGCCACTGGACTCAAACCTCATCCTCACATCTGTTAACTCTTGTATGCTAATTTACTGCAAATCTTCTTCGTGGTCTCTGTGCTTCACACCCATGGGATAGAGCACCTGCGCCAATCCCTGAATTGGTATCTGAAAAGCCCGGGATTTTTCCACGCTCAGCGCCAATGGGCATGCGCAGGCGTCCCAGTATGCATGCCCACCGGCGCCAGCGCGGGGATCCCGCCAGTTCCTTTCTGACCACTGCGCGGAGAGGTTTCCCTTTCGTGTCCCCAGTCGGTGAGATATTGGTTTTTTGCCTTTATCATTGTAAATAGCCCGTTTGTTGTTTTTCTTAGCATAGTTAGTTAGTTAGTTAGTTAGCTAGTTAGTTAGTTATATATATATAAAAGTTTGTGTGTGTGTCTGTCGGACTGCCCTCCGGGGCCTCCCCCCCGTTTGTTTTCCCCCAAAGTTTTTATCCCCTCAGAGGACTCTGAACGGGTTTTTAGCGACTGGAGTCTATGGAAAGTCGCTGGGGTTTTTTCAAATGCTGCCGTTCCTGCGGGAAGAAGATTGCCCCCCCAGATGGCCATTCTCTGTGTCTTCTCTGCTTGGGTGAAGCGCACCGTGTGGAGTCCTGCCCACATTGCCTCCGCTTCTCCAAGCAAACGGGGAAGAACTGGGCGGCGCGGCTTTCGGCGGCTCTAACCAAATCAGCACTCCGCCCTCGAAAATCGGCATTGGGCCCGTTGGCATTGACCATGGCAGACACCCCGGCCCTGACAGTCACATCAGCTGATGTGACCCCGGTTGTGACCGAAATGCCGATCGAGCATCCCATGACGGATCAGTGGAAACGCCCGCTAAGAAGCGTCGAGAGGGAGGATGGCAACCTCCCTCTCCCTGCCTGTGACACAACCACAACCCATCGTGGATGATAATGTCTTTGACATTATGCAGAGGGACACATCCACAGCAACCGCTTTGCCGGTCACCAAAGTGATTCTGCAGGCAGTGAAGGAGCCCTGGAAGAAACCATCTTCGACTTCGGTGTCATCCAGAAGACTGGACCATATGTACAGGGTCCAGGAGACAGGGGCTGAGTTCCTTTTCACCCATCCGAAACCAAACTCAGTGGTCGTCTCTTCTTCCTCCAAGGCACGAAAGGTCCACTCATCCCCACCCGACAAGAAGGGAAAGAAGTTGGACAATATGGGAAGAAAGGTTTACTCTGCAGGTGCCCTAGGAGTAAAGGTATCTAACTATGCAGCTTGCATGGCTAGATACCAGTACTCCGTATGGGGACAACTCACCTCTCTCCTCTCTTCCCTGAGCGAGGACAAAAAGGCTGCTGCCAGGAAGCTGCAGAAAGAAGGCTTTGCTGTGGCCAAGCAGCAATTGGCTGCAGCAAAGCACACGGTGGACGTGTCGGCAAAGGCAATCATGTCCGCTGTGTGCATTCATTGGCACTCCTGGCTACGATCAACAGCCCTGCAGCAGGACACTAGGGCTTTTGTCGAGGACTTGCCCTTCGAGGGGGATGGCCGGACAGTGCACTGCAGGAGATAGACAAGACCCTGAAGACCTCTAGGAACCTGGGTGTGCAGGCCACCTCCAGGGCTCCTAAGGCGAAGCAGTGGCACAAACCGTGGGCCAAGAAGCCTTTCCAAAAATTTTCGCCTGAACAGCAATGGTGACCTCGCTCCACCCAGCCTGACAGACCATCATACTCAGGCAACAACAGGAACCGCTACGTTTCTCAGACCACCAGCAAATCCAAGGGTGCTCGCCCTCAAAAGCAGGGCCTTTGACTTTCTTGTGGCATGCGTCATCGCCCCTACTACAACATCTATCCGCCTCCACCCTTTCCTACCTGCCTGGGAGTTGATCTCTTCAGACAGGTGGGCCTTGTCCGTTATACAAGAGGGCTACAAAATAGGAGTTTGTGCAGATTCCGAACCAATCCGTGGTGATCACCACTCTCCCTTCCCCACCTCTGCTGGCGGAGGTGAACAACCTCCTACAGAAACAAGCCATAGAGAGAGTTCTGATGGGGGCCAGGACGGGAGATTTTTACTCTCGCTACTTCCTGGTCCCCAAGAGGGACGGGGGCTTAAGACCAATTATGGATCTTTGGAATCTGAACAAATTCATTCTGTACCAGAAGTTCAGAATATCCACGCTGCAAACAATCCTGCCCCTCATCAACCAAGGGGACTGGATGGCAACCCTGGACTTCAAGGATGCCTATTTCCATGTCAGCATCCATCCAGCATTCAGACGTTTCCTCAGGTTTGCAGTGGGTTCCCAGCACTTCCAGTTCAAAGCCCTTCCGTTCGGCCTGTCCACTGCACCTCGGGTATTTATGGAGATGATGTGCGTTGTGGCTGCCCATTTCCGTCTCCAGGGAGTTGTCGTCTTTCCATCCATCGACGACTGGCTCCTTGTGGCGAAGTCGAGGGAAAGTTTGTGAATGCACATTGCCATCACTCTACGTCTTGACACCTTGGGGTTGCAGGTCAATTTGGAGAAATCTCACCTTACTCCGTCAAGGACAGTGCAGTTCATAGGGGCTTTGCTGGATACGAGACAGCATCGTGCATACCTGCCTTCGCAGAGGGCAAAGGACATTGTCGGTCTGGTACAACTGCTTCTGAGGCGAAAGTGGGGCACAGCGCAGCAGCTTCAGTGGATGCTGGGGCTGATGGCGGCGACGACAAGCGTGCTATTTTTTGCGAAACTGAGAATGAGAGTTGTGGTTTCTTCACCAGTTTCATCCACTCAGAGACTCACCTCGAAAGAGGTTCACCATACCATCCGGGACTCTTCAGACGCTACAGTGGTGGGAGTCAGAGAACAACATCTGCCAGGGAGCTCCCTTCCATCTGCCAACTCCTACTGTGACTATCACCACAGATGCTTTCTTGTGGGGTTGGGGGGCCCACATGGAAGGCCTGTGTGTGGGGGGCCAGTGGCCGCCAAAACTGACTCAGTTCCACATAAACTACCTGGAACTGCTGGCAGTTCACTTTGCCCTATGCTCTTTCCGTCCCTTAGTGGCGGGGAAGACTAACGCTGCTTACGGACAATATCACTGCCCTGTGCTACATCAACAGGCAGGGAGGGACAGTGTCTCGTCGGCTCTGCGCATTGGCGATGGATCTCTGGTTGGAGTGTCTCCAGTACGACATCTTCGTGAAGGTGGCACATCTTCCGGGGGTCCTCAACATTCAGGCAGACTCCCTCAGCAGGGGTGGGGCTTCCCCACACGAGTGGGAACTGCAGTGGCATTTTCTGAAGCCTGTATTCCAGCTTTGGGGGTACCCGCAGCTGGATGTCTTCGCCATGGCCGAGAACAAGAAATGCCCCATGTTCTGTTCCAGAGGGGGAGCGGATCCAGCCTCTCTGGGAGACGGGCTCCTGCTTCCTTGGGAGGGTCGGTTCCTCTACATGTTCCCGCCTCTGCCATTGTTGACGAAGGTGGTCAACAAAATAGCGAGGGAGAGACCATGCTGCATCCTGGTGACTCCCTGGTGGCCTCGCCAGAACTGGTTCTCGATCCTGCTCCAACTGTCAAGGGGGGTCTTCTACCAGTTCTCGGCAGAACCGGACCTTCTGTCAGCTCAGGGCGGGCATGTATTCCATCACAACATGCCCCATCTGAAGCTGACAGCGTGTTTCATCGACCAGTAGGGTTCTCTGACAGGGTCCAGCAGGTCCTTATGAACAGCAGGAAATCGTCCACCCGCGCTTCCTATGACAGGAAGTGGCGGAGATTTACTATGTTTTTAGTTGACCCGTCAGTCTCACCTAGCAGGTTGGGGTTGTCGGCAATTTTTGATTTTTTGTTGTCCCTAGTGGATGCGGGCCTGGTTTTCTCCTCCGTCAAAGTTTATTTGGCGGCAATATCTGTCTTCCATGATCCGGTGGAGAGGTACTCCGTTTTCACACACCCTCAGTCCAAAATTTTTTTGTAGGGGTTGTTTAGGCTGCACCCACCATCAAGATTGCCCCCACAGTTGTGGGACTTGACTTTAGTGCTGGACAAACTAACTTGTCGCCCCTTCGAGCCGATGGCCACGTGCTCTTTGCAGCTCCTGTCATGAAAGACTGCATTTTTGGTTGCCATCACATCAGCACGTCGTGTTGGGGAGCTCACGGCGATGCGGTGTGATTATCCTTATCTTGGTTTTCAAGAGGCTGGGGTTTCCCTGGCTCTGGACATTAGTTTTCTTCCGAAGATGGTCTCTCAGTTCCACCTCTATTTAGAAGTTTGGTTGCCCACTTTTTACCCTAACCCTTCCTTGGACGAGGAACGTAGGTTGCATGCTCTGGACGTTAAGCGTGCTTTGCTGTTTTATTTGAAACGTTCAAAGGTTTTTCGTAGGGACAAGCAGCTTTTCGTTTCGTATGCTGCTCCCAAGATAGGTTCCAGGATTTCGTCTCAGAGGCTCTCAAAATGGCTCACTGAGACGATTAAACTTTGTTATTCGTTGGTGAAGAAGCCGTTACCTGGGCCTGTTCGTGGACACTCCACAAGAGCGATGGCCACGTTGGTGGCATTCCTGAGAGGCGTGTCCCTTTCTGATGTCTGCAAGGCTGCTACCTGGTCTTCTCCGCATGCCTTCATGAAGCACTACGTGCTGGACGCGCATGCTCAGCAAAGGACTCGGTTGGGAACTGCGGTGTTGCAAGCTGTTTCTTCTGGTTGACCATCTTCCCGCCTCCAGGTATGTCTTGCTTGCTAGTCTCCCATGGGTGTGAAGCACAGAGACCACGAAGAAGATAGACAGGTTGCTTACCTGTAACTGTAGATCTTCGAGTGGTCATCTGTGCATTCACACTACCTGCCCTCCTTCCCCACTGCTGACGGTCTCCCTCCACTAGGGGCTTCCAGCGGTCAGGAAGGAACTGGCGGGATCCCTGCGCTGGTGCCAGTGGGCATGCGTACTGGGATGCCTGCGCACGCCCATTGGCGCCGAGCGCGGAAAAATCCCGGGCTTTTCAGATACCGATTCGGGGATCGGCGCAGGCGCTCTGTCCCATGGGTGTGAATGCACAGATGACCACTCGAAGATCTACAGTTACAGGTAAGCAACCTGTCTTTCATGGATCTTTCTTACATTCAATCTCAGCTATAATCATCCAGCACTTATACCCCTTGATTCTAAGTGCCCCTTCCTGACACCAACCCACACCCACTATAAATAAGGCAACTGTTTCATTTATTCATTGGGGGAACTGTTTCATTATTCATTGCATTCATTGGAGAAATTGTTTCATCGTATTTGACAAAGTATGCATGCACACAAAACCTTATAGAATCATAGAACTGGAAGGGAACTTCAGGGTCATCTAGTCCAACCCCCTGCAGAATGCTGTAAATAAAATAAAATTATACTGTAAATGAAATGTTGTTCGTCTTAAAGGTACACTGGACTCCAACTTTCTTCAGTTGTTTTACAGTGCCCTTGTGCAAATCAATGTCCTTGTGCAAATCAGTAACATTGTGGGGGAGGTGTAAATTAATTGGGGAAAAAAATCGAAACCACAACTCTAAAGTAAATAAATAAATAAAAATAAATAAATAAACAACTGCATGATCCAATTCTAGAATTAATTTTAGAATTTTTCCTAGTTAAACTGCTGCTAAGGAGGAAAAGAACACAGAGCGCGGAGAAATAAAGGAATTGAATGGGTCAAATGTGTTTATCATGTTTTGACTGAGGGTGAGGATTGGAACATTAAACCAAAAGATTTTGAGGAAGGATCTGAAGGAAGAGAGAGAGATGGCACCACATGGGTTTTCTGAACAGGTGTCCCAGGCATTAGGGATATTGGTGAGACAGGCCATGTAAGAAAGCCTAAAAATTTTGAACGATTGATAAGGGGTGGCAGAATAAAAGTCACCTGCAAGGATCAGTAGATAAGGACAGAAATACACTGGGGGAAGCCTATACCCTGCCCTCTGTGCTCTCCCTAGTATTGAATTTGAACCTCGCTTAATTATTGCAGGGGAGCAGTCTAAACGTGTATTCATTGCTTTATGGGAGTTATGCACCAGAATTAACATGTTAATTAGCTGCCAATTTCCGCTGTTTTCATGAGGTCCATTTGTTATTGCCATCGCTTACAGTCTGAGTGTGTCATTCTGTTTATGCTAATTTCCAAATTATTCCTACTTTTGCTTTAATAACTATTTATGACTCCTAGAAAAATACACCTAATTAATACCTAGGCACAGCGCTGCAATTAAATGTTAATCAGATTTGATTTCTAGAGTAATGCACCAGCAATCTCCTAATCTCCCGAGTTACAACTTGATGAAAACTTGATTACCCTAGTTACGGAGTTCATGATTCAGAAAGCTTATTTTTTCCCTGCATGAAGCCCAGCTTGGCGTGGCCATTCCTGTTTTTATATTTTTGCTTTTGCTCCAATGCTGTATGGAGATAAATTACTTCAAAATGAGATGCAATCATGACAGAAAAAAGCCAGCCACAAAGAGCCAGAGATAAAAATAAAAAGGGCTGCAGTTGCTAGCGCAGACTGACCTGTCAAAATGATCTAAACTTAGCAAGGAATGTTTCCCCCCATCCCTAACCTGGGGATGGCAGTGTCTTGCCAAATAGCATCCCTCTGGCTTTCAGCATAACAGGAACAGGCATTTGAAGCGGGCATGAGAACCGTGTAAACTTTTAACCTAGCTGCTTTATCAACAGATCTCTGGCATGTATATTTTCTTTTTTTTGCCCAGTGCAAGGTAAGCTTTTCTGACAGATACCAACTGTTTGAGAGACAAGAGTTGTTACAATCAGTAAACATCTGCCCTTGTGGGTGTGTCCACAATCTTTCATTATGGAAATATTTTACACTGTAGTCAGTCTGGGCCATCAGGGTAAGGCCTGACTTGTACCCAAATCCTGCTGTGGATATTCTTCATCCCATGATCTCTTGACATCAGTAGACAGGCTTCAGGCCTAAATCCATGTAGACCCAGTTTATACTGTTAGCAGAATCAAGTGGTAAAGCTTTCCTTGGGCAGTAGCACTTGAGGCTGCTGTTGGAAGTTTGTATCATCTTTCTGTCTCCCTGTGGAGGGAGGACTTCAGGGAGGAGTTCAGCTGTTTTTGACATTATTTTATTATTTTTACTTTATCTATAAGATATAAAGCAGTGCAATCAAACAGCACAAGAGAACTAAAGAATAATGCAATAGGACTAGGAATACAGAATTCAATAGCAATGCTAACCACAAACTATCTAAGGTAAGGTACACTGTAAACAATACAGGTGCTGGATTACAGTTTAAAGCTGGTGATACCTACAATAATCATTGGAGTGGACTACAATCCTGTTGCATTACAAAAGTACCCTTCTGGAGTGTTCCATTTTTCTACAGTTCTTATCTATTTTTTTAAAATGCGCTCTTGAAATGTGTTGCGCATTCTCCAGAATGACAGAACTGTGTGAACTCCCTGACTTCCTCAGGCAGACTGTTCCACAAGGTGGAGGCCTCCATTGAGAATGAATGTGAACAGGCAGCTGGCAATCTTATGCATTTACAAGGCGGCACATTTTGGAGGCTTTGCTCAGATAAGCAAAGCTGTCACAGCAGAACACAATGGGAGAGGCAGTTCTGTGAGTTCAAGGCAGTTCTGTGAGTTCAAGTTCAAGGCCATTCAAGGCTTTGTTGGGAATAACCAGGACCTTGAACTGAACTCAGCAACTGATCAATAACCAGTAAAATATCTGCAGAATGCATGTGACCTGTGTTCTGCCTGATGCCCAGTAGTAACCAGGGTGCAGTATTCTTCACAAACTGAAGCAGACCTATAAATAAAACAAATGGTAACCATAGCATAGATCCATGTGGCCAGATCAGCTGGGTCAAGGTAGGGGACTATCTTCTGGGCTAAATGAAGCTGATAGAATGCCTTTTTTGGATGCTGCATTAAGCTTCTTCTGCTGGATCCAGTATAAACTCTAGGCTCTTAACTAGCAAGCATCATCTGAACCCCATCAGTGGTGGGGAGCATGATGTTTATCATGACATGTTTGTTTTCTTGGTGTGGGGGGTGGTGGTTCCCTTGGAGGAAAACAACTTTCTACATACAGACTGAAGCAGTTCAGTCCAGAAAAATCTTGATTCATTCAGGATTTTCCCATTTGTTCCAAAGTATCAGTCAACAGTCACTGTGAATTAATTTGACAGAATGTGAGTCTGGTTCTATTGAATGGTTTTTCTGTTCTTCATTGTCTTATCGAGTGTTGCCATGGATGTGCTGACATCCTTTATAGACTGGAACCTATTGGTAGGATTGATTACCAATGGTGATAGCTAGCCAATATTTTAGAAATGTGGTTCATGTAGATTTCAGAATCTCTGGTGATTCCTCATCTGCTTCTCTTGAAAGTATATGTCAGGAGAATATGACTCTGTGTGTGTTAGTGCAACATCATGTGATGATGTACCTGCTTTTAACCTCGCTTAGAGGTTTTCATGTTATTTTGGACGCAAAATAATTAACAGTGGAGGCAGTTCACACATTCAGCTACAAATCTTGAAGAGAGGGTTTATTAAGGTGGTGGTGGGGGGAATCTATATGTACCTACAGACCAGGTCATAGTATGGAACAATAGTTGCTTCATTTCTTTGGTTTGTAATCCAGCCAATTTAAAGTCTCAGTGATGCTCCCAGCACTATATTTTTTATAAAAAAGTAAGTGCAAAATGATAAAACATTCAAGGTGATGAAAATGTAAGTCAGAAATGCCACACATTCACTATCACTGCAATTTATTTTATTTATTTGGGAAATTTATAACCTACTTCATTGCTTTGAAAGCCCCCGGGGTGGACGCAAATGATTTGAGAAATCAATAAAAGGCACAGTTATATTGCTGTGGGTTTGAAATCTCACCAGTGTGAATGGATTTGGCCTAAGGGGAGTGAATTTAGGGCCTAAGGCAAATAATATCCCTTAACGACCACAGATATTTCTTTGAAGGGGGATCATTGTTAGGAAATGTTTCTCCAGTGGTCCTCTTCAAGTACCCCTCAGAGCCTGGGGGAGGTAGCCCTCCCATCGAAAGCAAGGCAGGTTTGCATGTTTGTATGTGTGGGGGAAAACAACAGTTTCTTAGTTTGGTAATGAAATTAGAGACCAAAGGATAGAATTCGGAGTTGGCTGAAGCACCTTGATGGTGCAGGATCTATTTCTCTATCAACACACACCTGGAGTCTGATTTTAAATCTGCATGTTTGCTCAGCAATTAAGCACAGGATGCTGACATGGCCAGGTCTGAAGATCATGGTCTCAAACATCTGCTACCCCATCATCCCTTTCTTTCTTTCTTTCTTTCTTTCTTTCTTTCTTTCTTTCTTTCTTTCTTTCTTTCTTTCTTTCTTTCTTTCTTTCTTTCTTTCTTTCTTTCTTTCTTTCTTTCTTTCTTTCTTTCTTTCTTTCTTTCTTTCTTTCTTTCTTTCTTTCTTTCTTTCTTTCTTTCTTTCTTTTTATAACATCCAGACTGAGAAAAAACTCTGGTGATGGTTATTATGCTGTTCTATAGGAGTGCCTTTTCCTCATTATTTGTGCTGTGTTTGTATATTGGTAACTAAAGCACATTGTTATAGATATACCATGTCTTCAGGGCTCTCTCCTACAAAAGGAAACAATCCAGATATGTGCTGACCCTGGAACTTCTCACTGCTTGGGGAAGTGGGGAGACCATAGCAGTACCAAGTGCAAACTCTGCAGTTTGAAACAAAGGAGAACCATACTTAGGGAATCTGCCCCCAAGTATACAGACACCCTGAGTTTTTCAGTCTGAGCTGTATAGCTAAATTTTTTAATGACCACTGAACTAAAATGAATTTCACTCTTTTCCTGACTGTACAGCCCTTGTGCCCCACAGTACACATGGTTGGGGCACTTACAGGAACAGGCGTTCACTGAGAACCCCAGGCCCAAACACTGTATTTCATTATATCAGCTTTGGACTACAAACTATTGGAATTTGATGTTCAGAGCAACCAGTTACGAATAGGGTTGCCAGGTCTCCCTTCAGGGGGTGGGGGGATAGGGTTACCAGATCCAGGTTGGGAAACTGCTGGAGATTTGGGGATGGAGTATAGGGAGGACAGGGGACCACAGTGGGATGCAACAGGATAAAATCCATCCTCCCAAACATTCATTTTCTCCAGGGGAACTGATCTCTGTCATCTGGAGATAAGGTGTAATTTGAGGGGACCCCGAGGTCCCACCTGGAGACTGGCATCCCTAGAACTTACGAAAATCTGTTTATTTTTAATTGTTCCTTCTGCACCTTTCATATTGGGAAGTTTGTCAACACATTATCAGATGTTCAGAAGTGAAAATGAGTAATAGCCAACAGATTGCCCTACTGATTTTCCTCTACAATCTGCAGCCTCTTCTGTGTGCTGGATACATCCTAATTATGCATGGCAACAGCAAGTCCCACAAATTAGGCCATCAACCCTTACAAGCTGCCCCCATATCCATCCCACAGAAATGCACAGCCATTCCACAGAAGACATGCTGGCATTCCTTGGCCAGAGTATCAGCATGCTTAGCATTACCTGAAGGACCACTGCACTAGCCTAATTGAACTTGTTCTTTCCAAACCAGAAGGATGACCTTTTCACTTAGTTTTTCTCTACCTTGCTATAAAAAAAGAAACAGAAGAAGTGTACATGTTCAGCCACTGCAAACCTAGTTGGTCAGTTATTAAAAATAAGATGTGTGGCCAACATCCACAGGCCAAGCAAGTTACAAGCATCAACCAGGCAATTATTTGGCTCTTTCTTCAGTTCCCCACTTTTCCATTGCTATCAGCATGTACAATTATTACCCTTTCCAGACACTGTGCACCCAGCTGAGTATCTAATTTAATTGTAATTCACAATAATCAGATGAAAAGTTACAACAACTCTGGTAACCATTTTGACACATCTAGAAGCCTGCTCATTTGCTGCTTTTGTTTCCCTAAAAGCAATGCCAACTATCAACAAGGGTGCGTAGTCCATTTCAGTGCTACTTGCAAGTTATGAATGCTTCTCTCTCTTGGACAATGAACCCTGAAATGTGCAAATTTAGTTCCAAATCAGCCATAGCGTGTAATGAATATCAGACATGCAAATAACCTTATCCTCTATATTGCCAAATAATTTTTGTAATGAAATTTACATATTCTCCTTATTGTGCAATTTTGTTTATTTTAATGTTTGAAAAGGGGAGGCTATTAAATGTAACTTTAATGAGGAAGCAGTAAATGGCTTTGATTCACAGCATTTTGTTCTGTCGCAGTGGCTTGGTTCAGACAAAATGGTAGACTGTGATCTTCTGCTACGTGAACTAACCTAAGGGATTCTATCTAAATCCATGGATTGGGGGCCCCCAGTTTTGCAAAAATAAATAAATAAATAAATCTGAAAATAAAAAAAATACATTTTCCTCAAACTAAAAAACAAAACGTGTGTACATGCTCCGACAGTACACATACTTTCTCCAGGTGGCAGTGACAGTGATGGTGGGGTGTGTGTGTGCCCAGAAGCTGTGGTAGTTTTGGAAATGACTGTGATGTTGGAAAGAACTGTGGAGAGCCCAGTAACAGAGGCTGGGAGGTGGGCAGGGACCAGTAAGAGTTGTGGCAATAGGGCAGATCGGAGCCATGGCAGCCCCAGCATTGGCAGCAGTGATGAGAGGCAGAAGCTATTGTGGAATGAAGCTTGCTGGAGTTGTTGCTGATAAGGGGGGGAGGGATCTGCAGCTGCCACAAAAATGACAGTGGGGGGGGGGGGCAAGAGGAAATTGCGACAGGACCAGAAGTAGAGAATGGGAGCCTTTCTGGGCCCATAGGCAGTGGCAGTCATTAAGACAGGGAGAGGGATTCCCCCTTTCACACAGGTATCATGGATTGCCACTTGTAGTGTACTGATAACATCAAAACTGGTAAGTTACAATTTATAGCTTCCCTGCCAATCAGGATTCTAAATAGTGGTTTATTACCAGTTAGAAATTCTGGTTTGCAGGGCAAGAATTTACCATAGTGTGATGCTTTGGAAATAACAGCAGTCTATGGTCTCCCATCAGTCTGCAAATAATAACTAAGTATCTCACATTGTGTAAGGAGAAAAGAAAGAGGGGAAACATGAGCTTGAGAATCCCCTAAGCTCATTCACATAATGACTTACTGCAGGGGTGGCCAAGGGTAGCTCTCCAGATGTTTTTTTGCCTACAACTCCCATCAGCCCCAGTCAGCATGGCCAGTGGCTGGGGCTGATGGGAGTTTTAGGCAAAAAACATCTGGAGAGCTACCCTTGGCCACCCCTGACTTACTGCTAGGTATGAATCAAGCCATTGACTGGTGAAAAAAAGGAGGTCACTGAAAATGATGATGCTAGGGATCATATGATTTGTATGGAGAAAAGTGATGTGTAAGGAATCTATAGTAAGGAAGGGAATTGAGAGAGTTTGAATGGGAAAAGCTGTCTAGATACAACTTTCTATGTTTTGTCCATTCAGAAAGATGCTGGATTATCCAGGATCACATTTCTGCTGAGACCATTTACCTCTATTTGCTTAGGTAGGATGAATGAACCTATAACACATTTTAAAAAGAACAGCCTACCCTTAAGGTCTGGGGAGGTGCCTTCTTCAATCCCTGGCGTCTTCAGTGTTAAGGATCAGGTATGACGTGATGTGAAAAGCCTTTACCTGGGACCCTGGAGAGCCAGTACCAGTCAGAGGAGACAATATTGATTTTGATAGACCAATAGACAGATTCATATGTATTCAAAAGCTAGCTGCTGCTAGGAGTGAAAACCACAGCCAAATCAATTTAAACTCCATATGAGAAGTCAAAACTCAATAGATATACAATCTGGCCAGGTGCTACTACTGGGGTTACCACCCCAGGTCATTTTTTAAAATATGTTTTTCAATGCCTGAATCACTTACTGAGAAACCTAAGTCAACACAGTATCTCATCTGTCCTAACAGCCTGTGACTTAAAAGAGCTATTGCTGCAGTGATACTAGGAGGCAGGATGGAACCTGGACTAGACTTGAGGGTGGGGAGCTGGAAAGAAGGATGACAACCGTGACCTTGTGATACACTTCTATTTGCTTTTGGGGAGAGAAGCACCCGAAACCCTAATTTCTTAGGTATGGCTTTGCTGTCGACTGAGTGGTGAGGATGTTGGGTACAGTTCAAAGTGTACTGGTCGCTACATGTTGTATTAACAGCAGAGTCATGTGGCAGAAGACAATGGCTTGGCTGCTCTTCTCACATCTGCAGTGTTCCTTGCAGACCCTCAGGACAGATTTAGATTGAATAGGTTCAGAGAACCGCCAATGTGCTCATGCTTCTTACAGTGCCCGAGACCATGAACAAGAGCCACACTACCAGTGCTGCCATGCCACTTACATAGCTCTGGAACCAGCTCTTAAGTAGGGATCAGTTTTCCTTTCCCTCACATTGAAAGGTTGTGTGTACCCTGTGCTCCTCTTGTATTCGTGCTCTGTGAATAAACAGCCTCATTTATGAGGCACTTAATTGACAAAAGGACTGGGTGCCTGGGACTGCACTGCCACAATTATAAAAATCCACCAGTTCTGTGTATAAAATATTTCCTGCAGAAAAAATGTCCTCGTACGCTGTTCTTTGATCAGCCTGCCTGGAAGATTCAGAGCATGTAATGCTCTTATTTCAAACATATTAGATTAGGTATTAGAATTGCATTTTTCTGCTGCCATTCACTTTGCAATGCCTCTTTTGGTTTTCATTTTCCTTCCGTTTTCCTCTTTCCGTCTTTAAACCTCCTTTTTTTGTTGTTTTTGCTGGCATATATCACGATGACTGGGGTTTATTTTTACTGCATCACTATGCCCAGATTCTTTGTTGGTAATACTTACCAACGGTTCCTCATTCATTTTTTTTTAAAAGTCAAGGTCCATTCACTCTTTATTATTTTTAGCCTTCAAGTACTGTATATTATTCATGATTGTATTGGCCTCATTTTAGCTGTCAGGGCTCCATCAGAGGCTTCTCAATGGGCTCTCTTGGGACTCTAATGAATGGTGGATGACTGGAACAGTAGTGATATAATCAAAAGTCCAGAGTAATGAGAACAGGTGAGAGTTTTCCAAGGGGAAGGGAAGAAATGGGGATTTTGTTATTCAGCCTTTGAAATGGCACTTCAAGAATGAAAAAGAACATAATACCATTTACAGAAAAGAAATGCACTAAAATTGCCCGAGTACAGACTTCAGTCCCAAATGCGGGGTAACTGATTTTCCTGGTGAAAGACAGAGCACCACTGGTTTCTGGCAGTTAGAGCCATAAAGTAGGTCCAACCACAGAGGTGGTGTAAATATTATTCCTGAAACAATAAGAAGATATGGAACAAAAGCAGGAATGTTTTGGGGGCAAGGGGATGTATGATATTGGAAATAAACTAAAGTAAGGGATGGTGGCTTCTTTCTATAAAGAGGGAAGAGGAGCTGAGGAACCTACTCCAAAAGGTTCAGGGAAGTGCAGAGTTCTTTTCAGCAGTTTATGCCACTATTCTTGACTTCTTTCATATTAAACAGCTGTGGAGAGAAGAGCCAGTTTATGCCGCTATTCTTGACTTCTTGCATATTAAACAGCTGTGGAGAGAAGAGCCAGTTATGGTGATGGCGGTGAGATCTGATTGCCACTGGCTTGGCTTATGTGAGGCATACTTGAGTCACCCAGTACTGTGTCTGTTTCATAGTCCCTCATCACAGCCTCAGCCTATATCAGTACAAATAGGTAAGACTATTAGGGTCCTTTAGGAAGGCAAGGTGGATGGAGTCTAGTATTAACTTAACTTCCACTTTTTCACCTCCTGATGGTAAATGGTTCCACTGGCTTCCTAAGGTGGTTACAAAATCATTATTGTACAAAGTCACACAATTTACAGTTCAGTTTAGTTTTAAATTATTTATACTCCCACTTTTCTCCTCAAGGAGAATCCAAAGCAGCTTATCATGCTAATTCCGTCATTATGACAGCTGTCATAATAGGCCCATACAAGTGAGAGACTTCTAAACGCTGGGTAAGAGAATGAACTGGGATGGTTGTTGGTTAAAATCTCATCTCCACACAACCTAGCTAGCTGGCCTTGGTCTTTCCATTCTCTTTCAGCCTCAGTCTTCCATCTGTAGCATTAGAATAACAATATTGTAAGGATGACTGTAATTATGCACACGAAGCACACTGAAAGTTCCTTGCAAATTCAACAGTTTGGTCTGCTGGCAGTTGATCTTTCCACAGGGCAGGGTCAGCAGAGTATGTATGTAACGTGAGCAGTACACATGAAAGAGCTTCTGCATCTATTCCATAATATTCTAATCAGCTTTATGGGCCAAACTGCGGGAATTCACAGCATGTTTACATTAGCAGGACTGTCCTATTGCTTTTTCAGTTCAAAGTAAACTTCATTTGATAGCTCTTTCTGTCATTCTCCAGCTGTGTCCAAAGTATTAAAATTAATTATGTAGCTCCAAACTATATTCTTCTCAAATGAAAGGAGATGGGCATATTCTGAATGGTGTTAACTTGGATCTTTAATATTGATATTTCAGATTATGCTGCATTTGCTTATGTACAATTCCTATCTAAGGATATGTCAGCTGCTGAAGTTGCAAAGGATATGCTGGAATACTAGTGGGTTTTCATCTAACAGGGACATTTCCATAAGTATGTGGTAGTAATTTATAAAACAATGATTTTAAATAGAAATTCAGGAATATGTTAGAAGAAGCAGTAACTGACCTTATTATGTCCCTATTATATTTAAACTTAATGTACATGGGGTTTCATGTACCTCATATCTTTCATTCAGGCCTTCCCCAGAACCAGGCCTTCTTAGATTCAGCAAGCCTAGGACTCTGGTCTTGACAGCACCTGGTACTTAGAGGATTTCAAAGCATTGCTGAAGTCCAGACCTGGATTCCCGAGTATCTCTGGGCACCAATTCAGAGTTTCTACAGCCTCCCTGAGATCAGCTGGAAGTGCAAGATACAGCTGAGTGTCATCCACATATTGGTGATAGCCCAGCCCAAATCTCCTGGTGACCTCACCCAGCCATTTCATATGACTGTTAAAGAACTTTGGGAACAAGACAAAATCTTGAAGGTAGGCCAAAACCCAAGGGACAGAGCAGCAGTCTTCCAGAAGTAGATTCTGAAACTTACCCTCCAGGTAGGATTGGAACCACTGCAAAACAGTGCTTCCCAATCCCAGCCCAGATTGGTTGTCCAGGATACCGTGATTGATGGTATTGAAAGCTGATGAATGGTCCAAGAGAATCAACAGAGTTGCACATCCTCTGTCCATCTCCCAGCTCAAGTTGTCCATCATTTATAATCCTCCATTCTCTACATTGACTTACCATGTTCTCCTCTCCTCCAAAATGGCTTACATTGTTCTCCATTTTACCCTTGCTACAACCCTATGAGGTTAGTGAAGCTGAGATTGTGTGACTGACTTGAGGTCATCCAGCAGAGCTTCTGTGGTAGAGTGGGGATCTGAATGTAGGTCTCCCAGACCATTTCACTCTAACCTCTACGCCACTTTGGCTGTCACTCTGAATATGAGCTTGAGAGCAAAAACAGGAATGCTGTATTGCCCATAATGTCCTGACCTTTTCCTGGAGGCATCTGGCTGGACATAGTGGAAAAAAAGAGAAATGGAGAGGGGGATTTGATTTAACAGGGGCTGTTTGTTTATGAGATGCCACAGAATTTCACATAATGCAGGTTTTGGGCTTTCTCCTTAGGCAAAATATCTAAAGAATTTCATAAGAAGCCAAAATGGTTTTGGTAAGACTACCAGAATTTCTTGGGAATGGGCATTAGGAGGACTGTTACACATGAAAATTAATAGAAAATTGTTCCAAAAAGCCAGAGGATTGAATCCCCAGCATGATTTGGTCCATGCGATCAACATCTAATAGAATGAACTTTTGTTTTATGCATGGGACAGCCTTTCTTTACATTGCTTCACTGTCTTTGGTACATAAATAGGGACAAGGTGACTTTTCAAGAGGAGGCTATGTGTCCCTTGGTTGTCACTGAGTTTCACCTCAGGCTAAAATCAAAGTAAATTTAGAGTTGGCATCTCAGCCTTAACAACTCTGCAAAGAGTCTTTGAATTTTTCAGGTTTCCAGATGGCACATTAAAAAACCTGCATCTGTACACATATTAGCATGCTTATAGTCTCTGTGAAGAAGACCTAGATAAATGTATGGGGATCTGGGGCAGAGCCATCTAGGTAATTCTGCCCCTTCCCCTCCAATTCTTTGTTATGATCAACTAAACCAGGCAATAATGATTTGTCTGAACACCTTCCATCTCCATAAATATCACTTCTCAACAGGAATTTCCATACAGACCTATCTTGATCCATGTCTAGCACTTTAGCAGTTATGCCGAACTATTTTTATTGCTCCCATTTGATGTGGAATGTGTAGGCCACAGGAACAGATGTAGGATGGGCTGTAGTGAGCCAGGCTATACCTGGGCTAGACTAAGTGGATTTAAAATTGGTGCCAAAAGACTCTGTCTTTCACTGAGACTGGACCTGAGTAAGGAAATCAGTGCCACTTAGAAAAAGGCAAAGGGGAGAAAACTCATTTGCTTGCTTAATTGTGCTTCAGTTATTCATTTATATAAGATTTCTGTGCTGCTCGCTTTCTCTTTCTCAAGCACAAGGTGCTTGGTGGATAACTAATAACTCTTAGTTAGTTAGTTTATTCACAGCCTAAACCAGCATTTGAATCAGTAAAATCATACAAAATTAAAACTGAATGACCATAAAATCATACATAAAAAGGCATAAAACTTAATAACTCTACAACCTTGTGAACTGAAATTCCAACAGGATTCTGATAGGTTCATAGAAGTCCACAGCAGGCACTTGACCATTCACTATAATATTAGGAAATGATCATCAGGGCCATTTCTTAGCATTGATATAAACTGGGAAACTCTGCTTGTGTGGAGTTCTGTGTAGATGTTAGAAGCTCCATCACTGTGTCTGTGACAGCTAAAATGGTGGTGGTAGAAAGTGCCATCAAGTTGCAGCTGATTTATGGGATTTTCAAGGCAAGAGATGTTGAGAGGTTGTTTGCCATTGCCTGTCTGTGCATTGAGTCCCTGGACTTCTTCAGTGATCTTCCATCCAAATATTAACCAGGACTAACTCTGCTTAGCTTCCAAGATCTTATAATGCCAGGGGACTGCTAAAATGGGAACATCTATTTCCTAGGGATGCCAGATCCCCTGGTGGCAGCCCCCCATTTTTGGGGGCCACCTGCTAATTCTACCTTAGAGTTTTGCCCCCAAAAGAGTGTCCCCCTCCCGCCCCGGATGTGCCTACATCACTTCCAGGTCCTGTAGACACATCAGATTTATTTTCAGCATTCCTCCCTGCTCCTGGTAAATTCAATCCTGCTATCCCCTGCTGGCAGGTCCGAAAGACCCGGCAACCCTACTATTTCCTAATATATGTCCTTACCCCATGTTAAGGACATATAAAGGGCACTGGATTTTGTGGTAGAGCATTTGCAGTTTGAATATTGAAGGATGGTCCCTAAGTGCTTTGATTCAAGCCTGAGAGGAAACACTGCAACATTTGTGGTACAGGAAGCTATGGTTTGGGTTCATCAGAAGAAAGCAGGCCCATAAGTGGCATCAGATAGAATGGCCTGCCATGCCCTTTTCCAAGCAAAATGCTAACCTAAATAGAATTTTGATCTGATACTGCAAGACAGTTTTGATGTTCTTAACTTCTTTAATATAACATTGTGTTACTTGCTGCTGCTGGATGAGGGCCTTGGAAATTGACCCTGCTCATTTCAATGGGGCAAGTTTAGCAATAATTTTGAACAAGATGACATGAACACCAGTAGGGTTTGGCAGTGAATTTTGGCAAACTCAGCCAGTTTTATTAGTGCTCTGACTAGTTTCCAGATGGTGTCTCATCACACCCTTTGGGATGTGGATTGTGCCAGGTGTGAATGATACACCAGGTACTGCTGGAGGGAAACTCATATGGGCACATTTGTACAACAAAACACACTGCTATGGGGAAAATGTTTATGTTTGCCATGTAAAAACCAGTACATTGTGGTTGTGGTTAGAGATGGTTTTTAGGTTGCCATTTGATGAAAGAAATATTTATCTTTCTCATGAATCCTGCACTGATGAATCAGCTGTTCACTGATTAATTAATGCATGCATTTGGATATGAACAGTTTTGAAGATGATGTGTTTATATTTAGAAAAGACATTCCCTCCTGTGTAACAGTGAAAGGGGAATTATACTGCTAGAGCAAACCAGTTGTCCATCCAGGTCAGTATCCTGCTTTTTTCTACAGGTGCCTATGGGAAGCCTTCAAAGCTGTTAATGTAGTAATAACCTTATCTTGCCACTTGACTCTAGTAACTGGTGTCATGGCTATTGGCTGTTGTGCTGAGTAGGGGTGTGCAAAAAAAAAAATACGGAATTACATGGATTCGGAAATACACGGGGCCAAAAAGATACAGAATACCATGTATTTCCTATTACCGTACTTGGAATAGCCACATATACGGTAGATGCGCGGCTATTTCCGAATATACGGCCCCATTATACCCTATGGCCATTGAAATGAATGGCAAAATAGGGTATGTTGGAAGCCGCCTGGAGGGGGTTTGAGGGAGAGCCCCCAAATTTGCAGGGGACCTTCAAGGAATTCTCCCCTACAAACCCTCCAAGTCCCAAAAAGATTGGGCCAGGGGGTCCCATTCCATCGCACCATTATACCCTATGGGCCATTGAAATCAATGGCAATGTAGGGCATAATTAGAGGCTACTGGGGGGCAGAAGGTTTGAGGGAGAGTTCCAAAAACTGCAAGGAACCCACAGGGAACTCTCCCCTATAAAACCCCCAAGTCCCAAAAAGATTGGGCCAGGGGGTCCCTGTCTTTGGGCTCCCCAAAAGGCCCATTGCCAACAATGATGGTGAAAGCCCAATTAGCCACTTCCTCCACTATAATTGCTGTGGGGAAAGTGGCTCCGGCCAGAGGGGGGTTTGAGGGAGAGGCCCCAAAACTGCAGGGCAGCTTCAGGGGACTCCCCAGCATGAAACCCCCCTGGCCCAAAAAGACTGCTCCCATCAGTGGGCTCCCCAAAAGGAACACTGCTCCCAATGATGAGAAAAAACCAATTAGAGCCACTTCCTCACTGTAATTGTCGTGGGAAAAGTGGCTCTGGGGAGCAGGAGGTTTTGAGGAGAGCCCTCCAAACTGCTGTGCAGCTTCAGGGCACTGTCCCACACAAAACCCACAAGGCCAAAAAAAAAAAAAATGTACCAGGGGGTCCAGTTCCTGGGGCACCCAAAGCCAAACCTAACTTCACACCAGATAATCTCTATGGGACCCAAATACACTACATCCCTCTATCTACTCTATGAACCCTGCAGGCCTGGAACCAATATAAACCCAGTTGCCAACGTCACTGCCACAGAAAACACAATCTGCTAAAGGTCTGCTCTGCAGACCTGGCTGCAGCAAACCCAGATGCCAGCTCTCCAGCCCTGCCCCAAACAACACGGGGAGAGCTGGCCAAGCACAACAAGCCTGCTGGTTATGGGTCTCTCACCCAGTTGCCAGCTTCTCTGCCACAGAACACACAATTCACAGATGCCAGTTATCCAGCCCTGCCCCAAACAACACGGGGAGAGCTGGCCAAGCACAACAAGCCTGCTGGTTTTGGGTCTGTCACCCAGGTGCCAGCTTCCCTGCCACAGAACACACAATCTACAGATGCCAGCTCTCCAGCCCTGCCCCAAACAACATGAGGAGAGTTGGCAAAGCACAACAAACCTGCTGGTTCTGGGTCTCTCACCCAGGTGCCAGCTTCACCCCCCCCCCAAAACCAGAACCAGAAAAAGGGACAACAGGAGAAGGCCAAGAAACTCAACTGTTAAAAAAGTGGCCTTTTAAACAATGAAAATTAGGCCAAACAGCCCCCCCCCCCCCAAGAACCAGAACCGGAAGAGAAAAGGAACAACAGCAGCACAACACAGCAGCAACAAATCAAACACAGAATCCTTTTAAAGCAGTAAAACACTTAACTTTTAACAATACAGGAACTTTACCAACCCCCCCCCCCCCCAAAAAAAAACCCCTTCACTCTAACCCCAAGAAATCCAAGCCACCCAAATCAAGAAAAGTAAAAGGACACTGCACTTTTAAAAGTCCTCTCACTAAAGTAAGATACGGGCAAATTGGCAAACCCCCCACCCCAGGCCCCCACCCCCAACAGAACCTCCTAACCCCAAATAAGCTACCCAGTACTCACCCACCGAAATCTGGATAAGTAAAGGGACTCTGAGTCTTAAAAAGTCCTTTTACTAACTAAAATAAAAACAAGAACCCCAAGACTGTCTTACCTTAGACGTCTTTTCAAGGCAGGTCAGGAAAGGCTGAGAGAGAGCAGCAGCAGCTGAGGCCAAGGGCCAGCGCAGCACAATCTCTCACACCAACAGAAAACACAACAACAATGGAATGGAGTCCAGCCAGGCAGACTCTGACCCTACACAGAGCAGTTTCAAAAAATAGCACTGTTCTGTCATTGGCCAGAGAACACTGTTTACTTGGATACCCAAGTAAACAAAAAAAACAAAAGAACAACAATGTAGCTGATGGCTGAGGGATTAGCCCAGCCATCAGCCACACAAAAGCCCTTCATAGCATGCATTTGCAATGCATTTTGCAACTGCATGCTTTGGATTGGCTGCTGGGGCTCCTCTTCCCCTCCCCCTCCATCCCTGATCCCAAGGAGGCTATGGGAGAGGTGGGAAAAGGCTTCCAAAGGCGGGAAAGGAAGCAAGCAGCTCCCCTGAGGCTGCAGAAGCTCCTTTCCCGCCTTTTCCATTGACTTCCGTATACTTCCGAATTACTATATGGAAGTATACGGGGAGCCATATACGGCTCCTGTTTAATGGCCTGAAAATGGAATCGGAAGTATACGGTGCCGTATATTTCCGAATCAGGGGTGATTCGGTGGTCTATGCGGTTCGACTGAACCGAATGCACACCTCTAGTGCTGAGCTTCTTCTGAAGCCATCTATGTTAATAGCCATCACTACGTGCTGTGGCAGTGATTTCCATAAACTAATTTCACTGTTGCTGCATGCTGATGTAACATTTTCATTTAGGGATCCACCAAAACTGCAAGATCTTTTTCCTGGTCAGGGACTGCCTGCTTACTGTCCATTAGTATATTAGGATTTTTTTTTTTTGCCCTAACACATCACGGTTACTTACTTTGAAACTCATTTACCATTATGTTAATCATTCATCCAATTTGGAGAAATCCTTTTGGATATCTTGGCAGTCTGCTTTGTCTTCATTGTCTTGGACTAATTTGGCCTCATCAATACTTGTCTGCTGCACTATTCACCACTGAATCCAGATCATTTATGAACAAATTAAATAGTGCAGTGACAATTGTGTTGACTGGGGAGCCCAAATACTTATTTCCCTAAATTGCTAAAACTGGTATTTTTCATTTATACTCTGCTTCCAGTTCTTTAACCATTTGCAAATCTGTAAGAAGACTGTCTGCTAAGTTTACTCAGGAGGCTTTGGGCCTCCAAGTATAGTGTCTGGTACAAGGTTCCCAAGGTTTTTGAGTCTGTGAGCACCGTTGGAATTCTGACACAGAATGGTGAGCGCAACCACAAATGGCTTCCACAGAGAGGTAGAGCCAGCCACAGAATGTCAAGGATTATACATAATTCTTAAGTCATTTCAGGCAGACGTTCTGCTTAAAATGAACTTGTTGTTTTAAATTGAACATATTGTTTTAACAGGGAGAAAGCATATACACAGCTTTCTTTACTTTCAGTAAGGCAGTGAACATCCTCATGTTATGGTGGCAGTTGCCACCAAAGCAACTTTTTAAAAATCTGCACAGCCAATCAACTATCCAGTGGCCAGTCAGAAACCCTGCTGTACAAAAGCCTCACCTGCTCCTTCCTACTTTCTAAAAACACTTGGTGGACACCAAGGTGTCCTCAGGGACCTGGCACTCATAGGCACCATGTTGGCAACCCCTGGTCTAGTGGATCCAAAGGACTCCCAAAGGCCTGTGAGCTACAGTGGTTGTTCCTTAGTAGGCATTAATAATGATCACCAGCCCTGAGCCTGTTTCAGGAAGGGTAGGATATAAATGTAAAATAATAAATAAATAAATAAATAATTTAGTAGTGCTTTCTGCCAATTTATTGCCACCTGCAGTATTTATAAGTACGGATACTAAAAATTAACATTTTAAAAATGTTGTCCAGTTAGTAGGCATCAGACAAAAGCACATACCCCAGTGGCGAGTGTTTAGTCAATCAAAAGCCTTAATTACTATTATTATTTTTACATTGATCTCATTTTTGCGGACATGACTCACAGATTATATGAGCATTACAACTGGCTGTCTTTTGAAAATTTTGGAAGAACTGCTATGTATGTTTCTTTCCTGCAGCTTCTATGGCTTTGTGCTCTACAAATTATCCTTGACCATATATATGTATATTGTGAATGATGACAAGCTGCCAAGTGTTCAAGGTAACCTTTAGATGCCAATTTGGCATAATATGCCCATCAGTTCTTTGTAGGAATAGAGTATTAATATCCCTGTATATATGCAGTGGACAAAAATATCATAAGCTGGTTGATTCACTAGAATTCCAGGCAATTGATGAAGATCACTATACAACCCCAGGAAAGGGTATTAGGCATGTTTTGAGACAGGAAGTATCAGTTCATTTATTTTCCCAGTGTGTGGGTATACTGGAAAGCCATAATACTCTAATAGACTGTTTAGATACAGCTGGTTTTCTGAATCTATTGTGTATTGATGCTCTGTCTCATTTCTGAATTCAGTTATTTATGACTGTCAGTAATGAGCAGGAGTTTCATTCATAAAACATATGCTCATAAAAATGAGATATGGAAGGGTTATTAACACTGTTTGGCCATCAAGAGGGTGTCATTTAGTGCTTTTCGCTTTTTTCTCCCATGTAGCTAGCAGTGTTGCCATGAATTCACAGAGCAAATTTCAGAGCTGCTGGAAACACTTGATCAGATTAGAAAAGGATGATGATAATAATTAAAAACAACATACTTACAGTGATTAAATTTTATTTGCATCAGCTGTTGGTCAGATCCAAGGAGATGCAGGAGCTGGGCTGATTGTTTGGGATTTTCTTTTAATTTAATGGATAGCATTGGTGGTGATTTATTGACCAAAAATAGCAATTCATTAAGAAAATTCCTGGAGCAATTTTTCATTCGTATTTACTGCTTATCGTATTTCATATTATTTGGGCAAATTATATATGCATCAGAGAGCATCTAGGAAAAAAATACTCGACTGTTCACACCTAATGCCTGTTCAAATAGGAAACTTTTATACTGCTTTCAGATGCATTCAAGCTTGGACTTCGGTGGTTTTTCATGGGGAAAAAAGTAGAGAAGCAACAGACTATGCATTTGTGTATCCCATTGATATTCAACCATGGCTCATAGATGGGCATGCTCAGCCTCTCTGTGCATCAGAGGATAGGGCGCACACAGCCTCTCTCTGCATGTCAGAGGATTAGGTCCACAACAAATTTTCTGTTAGTGGAATGGAACTTTCCTGCTTTTTTCCTTCTACTGCAACCCATTGGTCTCCATGGAATGCTTCTGCAAGGGGATAGGGGCCCCTGTGGAACAAAATGCAGGAGCTCTTCAGTGGGAAGTAGGAATCAGTGGAAATCTGGATCCAATTCATGCTTTGTATAGTCTACTTGAAAAGTCCTCTGGACAATACATACAACCGCAGACTTAATGAGGTTGTCACCTCATTGTACTCATTTTTTCGTTCGTTCGTTCGTTCATTCATTTATTCATTCATTCATTCACATCTTGCTGTTCTTTCCAATTAGAATCCCAAGTGTCTTGTGTGTGTAGATGGCCATCAAGTCACAACAGACTTATGGTGACCCCGGCAAGGGGCTTTCCAGACAAGTAAGAAGCAAACATGGTTTGCCATTGCCTTCTGCAAATTCTTCCTTGGTAGTCCCCCTTCAAAATACTGACCCGGCTTAACTTCTGAGATCTGATGAAATCAGACTATACCATGCTGCCTTCCCTCCCACAAAATGTCTTATACCGTAGTACAAAATTGATGTATAAAAGAAACAAGAAAAAGGGAGGAGACAAAATATTTTTAACTGCAGAGCAGGTCTTTTCTCTCTCTTTTTATATAGTTCTACCTGCCAGCTCCAAGCTATGAACCCTAAGACATGCCCCTGACTACACCTAAGTGCCTGTAGGCAGAGGAGAATAAAACTCAATCAGATTTTCTTCAGCTGTGCACGCAGGATCTTCCTTCACTTCTTTAGTGCCACTTCTTCAGCAACATGTGAAAATATTCCCTGACAGGTGACCGCATAAAGAAGGGAAGATCAGGGACTCTGTTTCAGATTGCCAGCTTTGAGGTGTGAAGCCTGGAGATCTCTCAGAATTACAGTTTATCTCCTGGGTACAATCCGCTGGATAAATGGCTGCATTGAAGGGTGGATTCTACCAGGGATGGGCATGGGGCAAGAAAATGTGATTCAGTTCACAAACCACAAACGGTTCAAACTGTCGGGGACTAAATGAACAGTTCATTTTGCAAGGTTTCATTGGGTTGAAGGGCCCCCTCCCCAGCATATTAGAGACAGCATACTCACAGGAGATCTCTGTCTGACTTTTTTCTACCTGCCCACCAAGTTTGGTGAGGATTGGATTTACAGGGTCTGAGTTACAGCCCCCCAAAGAAGGTGCCCCCAGGAAAGTGCTTTCTAGGGAAATGACAGGGGCAGGTTCAGGAGATTTAAGAGTGTATAGAATGGTCCCTGTGTAAGGTAGAGACACCAGACTCACAGGGGACCTCTCCCTGATGCTCCTCTACATGCCATGCAAGATATTTGTAGATTGGATTTACAGGGTTCAAGTTATGCCCTCCCCCGAATATATTTTTGGGGAAAATGGGTGCAGATTCAGAAGTGCATAGAATGGACCTCCTGCAAGTTACACACCCCAAATGCACAAGGAAACTCACCCTGCCACCCACACTCTACAATCAAACCATGAACATCACTTTGTGAACCATGAACTGGTCAAAAACTGTGACAGACTTTAGTCAGGAGCTGGTTTGTGTCTGTCCCTAGATTCTATGGCATTATAGCCCTCTGAAGTATCTTCCCCAGAAAACCATGCCTTCCTCATGCTCCACACACAGATTTCTAAGAATTTATCAAGCTGGAGCTGGCAACCCTCTAATCAGTGTACAGTACAGGAAGAAGAGCATTTGCTACAGTTTACTATTCTTTTAAAAAAGATAACATACTTTTAATGAAATGGATCTTTTCATTTGGCATATAGCTTAAAAATGCATTGAATTGTTTGTAACAAATGGGCATTTTGTATATAAAGGCAAGTCCAGCGATATATAGGTGACCCTAAATCACAACAGTAGAATGTTGGGTTCAGCTGCCTAAATCTGTGGGAGGATTTTGTACCAACAGCACCTGCCACCCTAGTCCCAAGTGAGTCCTCATCTCATGTTTCTCTGGGATTTCTAGCAAAAGATAACAAGCTTTCTCCAAGAAAAAGTTATTTCAGAAAATACATATAGAAGGTTGCTCCGCTGATTCCTATTACTAGCACTCTAGTTCTTTTCTTGTCATTTTCCTAAGTCTGCTGGTTGTGTGAGGCATTCCCATCAGGACTTGCACATGAGATATACCAGATGACTGTCCCTTTTACTCATCATGTGATTCCAGTGCTTTCTACAGCATTCCCAGTCACCTGAAAGAGCCTATATATGTACACTTGTATATATTCAAAGTCCACAGTGTACAAGTTTTTAAATATCTGTGCAGGATTAGCACAGATATCGAAAGGAAGAAAGCTTTGAATGAAAGACAAGTATTGAGATGTCTGCTGTTCTGGATGGGGTTGCATTAACTGTGAAGGAGCAGGTTCATGGCTTGGAGATGCTGCTGGACCCAGGCCTTCTGTTGGATAACCAGGCAGCAGGGGTAACAAAAGTGCCCTCTATCATCTTTAGCCAGTGAGCCAGCTGCAGCTTTTCCTGGTAAAAAAAAAAAGATCTTGCCACTGTGGTGCGTGCTCTTGTAACATGTAGATAATATTTCTGCAATGTGGTATGCATGGGGCTGCCCTGGAAGTATGTCTTGAAACTACAGGTGGTACAGAATTTGCTTCTGGGCTGTTGATATTGACCTTTAAAGCCATAAAGGGACCAGCATACCTTAGGGACTGCCTGCTCCTAATCTTTACGGATGTTTTCAGAGGCCTTGCTTTGGGAGCCCTTATCATCTAAGAAGAGAGAAAATGGGAGCCAAGAATTCTAGCCCACCACATTTTGGGGGAAATGGGAAAGGCAGTGGGAAAACAGCTGCAGAGGCTAGATGGGTGGCAACCTGAGAATGAACTTCTTGGTTGTGTCACGAAAAATGTAGAATTCCCTCCCCAAAGAGATTCATCTATCCCTCTCTATCACTATCTTCTGCCAGGGACTGAAGATCTTGTTTCATTTGGTGTTCCCTTATTGATGCATCTTCCTGTTGATGTTTGTGAACACAGATTCTGCCCTTTTCTTGGAACCAGCTTTAGCTGTACTATGCTCAGAATTCACACATGCTCATATTGATCAGCTGACTGCAGAGCTGTGGCAGTCTTTATCAAAGGGGAAAGTCTGGCTTTTTGGAAACTTTTGTGGAGCATTGGTTGCTCTGCTTAACTTTCTGCATAAGCTATATGGTGCTCTGTCATATGAACCCAGAATGACATTTGTCCAAGTCTGGTAATATCTGGGCACTTCATTTGTATACAACATGGGTGCAGATGCTATTATAAGACAGTTGCCTTGCATTTCAGTTGGATTCTCTATGCCTTACCCCCACCTTCCCCGTTTTTTAAAAACATATTACTCTTCCTTTGTCTGCACCAATAGTATTCCAACTTTCGCTGTAAATGCTCCAGTTTTTAAGAATGTGCTTGTGCCTCTCTCTTCCCTCTCAGTCCTTCGCCCCTTCCTCTTTCTGTCTCTTTCCAAGAGTGCAAGCTAATGAGGGGTTTGGTAGACACGTAGCAGCTGTGATAGCAGTATGTCTTTTTTATTTATTGATGGAAAGTCTCAGGAGGGAATTGTGCATAGAATAAAGAAGTAACTCACCTGGAGTCAGCATCAGAGGGCAGAAAAATAACATCATTTGTGATACTTACTGTTACTAAAGAAATTATACTTGGTTGACACTACAAGGATGGTCTGTAGAGTTTATTTTATTCCACCAAAAATTGGCCTTATATGGGTAAGAATATAAATTTCTCATGCCATGCAGACAAGAGCCAAAATTTAAAGTTTTGAGAATCATATAAGATTGTCCTGTTATGAGACTTCTTAAATGTGATTTGTGTTGTGGTTTCTAAAGCTAAGGTCCTAAGACTAGGCCACACATGACGCTGTGTTATACTGTATCATATCATTGGTCCATGATAGACAATGTTACTATAAGGCTACGTACCATCCTTCAGTGGAACGTTGGAGGACAGGAGCCTCTTTGCTCCCGTGGCTGGAGGAGGCAGCAGATGCCAGCGTCAGGACTTTGGTGCATTCTGATGCTGGTGGGCCCCCCGTGCCTATATAGGCTTGGCACCCTCCAGCCTGTGCTCAGCCCACTCATCCGCCCTGTTTTTAGTGCTGGCTTCTGCTGGTCACCTATTAGGGCCAGGTAGGAATTTTTTGCTTTCGCATGTGAGAGGGAGTGTTTTTGCCTACCTTGCATTGATTGCAGTGGATTGATAGCAATGGTGGGTTATGCTGTTAACTAGGTTGGCCACTTAGCGGGGTAGTGCAGTAATGGAAGTGGAATGGCGAGCACCTTGGCACTCCCTGTTGGGAATAAGGGGTTCATCAGAAATGGCCTTTGGGCCTTGAGGCTCAAGGCAAGGAATGGTGGATCCTACTTTGGAGTTCTCCGGTTCAGCTTATCCCAGCAGGCCATGTGGCTTCTGGGTTGGTGGGTCAGGGTAGGGTGGCCATAATGTCTGAAGGCCAGCCAGGGACACCTTTGGGGGGGAGGAAGGTGGGGGTGCGCGCGTGCGAAGCAGCCTGTCACTAATAACACAGGTCGAGATGCAGGACAGGAACCCGGAAGTGACCGACAGGCTGCTTCAGCGTGCCGCTGCGCCGGCCCCCTGGGCCCCACAATGATGGGACCAATGCCACAGGGACGGGCTCGAAACACTCTATAACCCCTCAAAAGAACAGCAGTCTAGCTCGCTTCCCCCGAGCCCTGCCGCCATAAGCCTCAAGGGGGCTCATTTTGCGGCATCTCCCGGCGGGAGGGTGGCACCCGCACGGGACACATATCAAATGAAAGAGGGGGCGCAGGGCTATCAGAAACAGCCGGCGGAGGGAGTCGGGAGACCACGCCACTGGGGAATCCACACCCCGAAAGTGATGAAGGGCCTCCAGCGACCAGCGCCGGCCTCTCCGACGCCCTCCCCGGCCTCCGCCTGCACTGGAGGCCCGCGTGCGGGGCCCTGCGGCGGTCGCGGAGGCCGGGGAAGCGTCGGAGAGGCCGGCGCTGGTCACTGGAGGCCCTCCAGCGACCAGAGCCGGCCTCTCCGACGCCCTCCCCGGCCTCCGCCTGCACTGGAGGCCCGCGCGCGGGGCCCTGCGGCGGTCGCGGAGGCCGGGAAAGCGTTGGAGAGGCCGGTGCTGGTCGCTGGAGGCCCTCCAGCGACCAGCGCCGGCCTCTCCAATGCCCTCCCCGGCCTCCGCCTGCACTGGAGGCCCACGCACGGGGCCCGGCGGCGGTGGCGGAGGCTGGGGAAGCGGCGGAGAGGCCGGCGCTGGTTGCTGGAGGCCCTCCAGCGACCAGCGCCGGCCTCTCCGCTGCTTCCCCGGCCTCCGCCACCACCGCCGGGCCCTGTGCGTGGGCGGGGAAGGCGGCGAGTGAGGGAGGGAGCGTCCCCGCGCATGCGCAGAACCCGCCACGATTGCCCTGCGCACGCGCAGGGACGCTCCCTCCCTCACTCGCTGCCTTCCCCGCCCGCGCGGCCCCCGGCTCTCTGGCTGGCTAAACCGGGACCTCTAATGGTCCCGGTATAGCCAGCCCGGGAGCCGGGAATTGGGGGCCAGAACCGGGACTTTCCCGGGAGACCGGGACGGTCTGGCCACCCTAGGTCAGGGGTACTACCAGTTGGCCAGGCTTCCAATTAAGTGCCAATTGTTGGCTCAAGATTGGGGCAGGTGTCAGTTGTGACACCTTCCCTGCTTTTCTGCACTTCCAAGGCAACCCCTCACTGTTTTAGTTATAAACGGGCCTCGGATTCAGTGGGAGCTCACAGGAACACGGCTCCTGAACCTTTCTGACAGTTCCTCCTCCTCCTTCCCACCTTGTCCACTGAATAGTAGGTGCAGCTGCAAAACAATCTTTGGATGAGCTCCACCACCTTTTTTCGTACAAAACAACCCCTGGTTATGTGGCCTTTGTTGAAATCCACGTATTGCGTCTGTCTGTTCATTCTGACTTGGGGGGAGGGGTGAGAAATGATGCTTGGTTGAAGTTACAACAATAGTCTGTAGAGTTTATTTTATCCCACCAAAAATTGGCCTTATGCAGGTAATCAGAAGAACTGGCAGTCCTTAGCTTAGAAAGTGAGACTGCAGCACAGTGCAGAATCCTTCAATCTGCAAAATGAAATTTCCTGCACTGCTAGCCAATGCCTTGCTGTCTGAAACTTTTCTTATTTTGGCACACGCTTCAAAAACATTGGAAAAAAAAATCAGTGAGCTATATGAATTGATCCATTAAAGTTAGTTTGCATGATATTGCAGTGTGTGCATTGACTATGGCTTGGATCACACCTAGATTTTCATGGACATAATGAGTGGTAAGCAGTTTCTGACAATTCCTCACTCTGAATGTAACCCAAAACACCCCCCCCCCCAAAAATGCTGCTCCTGGGAAATGGGGAACCCCCAGCAATAGCTTAGGGGGGAAAAGCAAAGGTTTCTTGAGGGGAGGCAGAATCCGTGAACTTCCTCCTCCCCAATTGTGTACATGGAATCTAGGTGGGATCCAAGCCATAGTCTTCAGAGTAGATTGAGCAAAATAAGATGACCGGCATCATTTTGAAGTTACCTGACACTGCATTCATGCTGGAATTTTATGGTTTGTACAGCATTGTATTTACCATTGCAAGTACACTACTCGTTAGTGCTGATACCAGGTTTCATTCACTCTGTTTCACAGTTCTAAGACATGGTTGCTTGGACAGAAATATTTTCTCATAATAAAAGAGTATTTATGAGCTCTTTCTAATACTGAATCTGTACACCATTGTATATTGTACAGTGGTTGTTCTGTAGCAATAATTCACATATTTTCTTGAGTGGACAAGACACTCCAAATGTGAAAGACTGCTGTAGAATAACACTAACTGGATGCAGCCCAAGTGAGTTGAGATAAGTGAATCCTGTTATGTGACCCCTCTCACTCCCAGCATTAACTGTATAAGTGTGGAGAATCACTGAAATAGTGAAATCAATAACTGTAGGTTGTGGTATGTATGAGTGCAGCAGTCAGACCAAAACACCATCAAACTCAGCACTTTGTCCTGATGCCTCAGGCATCTTTTACCAGAGGTATGTAGCTTTTCCCTATTGCTTGTGTCTTGCATTTGAGTGTCCTCTGTATCTGAGTATACTGCCAGTTGTGTTTATGATGTCCTGGCAAGCCTGTTATGCATCAAGAAATTGTCATTAAAACAAGCCCTTGCACTAATAGTTGCTACAACATCCTGAGGCAGTGGATTCATATGTTAAAGACATTGTGTATGAAAAAGTGATCTGTCCTGAAATTCCTGCCACCTACTTTTTGTTGGATGATCCAGAATAGGCTTGCATAACATGAGACCCATCAACTCAAAGCCATGTGATGCTTCCTTTGATAGTAGACTTTCTGCAAGTCAAGACAGGCAGGGAAAAAGGGAGGGTCTGATGTACAGGCCTAATAAGCTGCATTCAGCTTGGTGGCTCACTAGTCGAGCTGCCAAATTTTGGAAAGGCCAGATGTGGCAAAGGGCACAGCCTGGCCAGAGTGCAAAGATGGGACCAATGGGGTCAAACAGCAGAGCTCATTGGGTTCAAGGAGTGGAGCCTATGCATTGAAAGGTGTCAGAGGGGCAGAACCAACAGAAAACACAAATCTAAGGGGACAGTTCTCTTTCTGTCTCTCAAGATATCAGGAAGGAAAGGAAAGACAGTAGATCCAGGTGGGTAGCCATGTTGGTCTGAAGCAGTGTGACAAAGTTACAGTCCAATAGCTTTAAGACCAACAAAGTTCCATTCAGGATGTGAGCTTTCATGTGCATCTTGTTTGACAAAGTGCACATGTACATGAAAGTTCACATCCTGAATAAAACTTTGTTGGTCTTAAAGGTGCTATTGGACTGTAACTTTGTCTGAAAAGGGAGTATTTAGAGAAAAGCCTGTGGTGAAAATGAAAAGTATAATCTTCTGGAAGTTTGGAGCTGCCAAGCTCTTAAAGGCACAGTGCAGCAAATTCATAGCAGGGTACTAACGGTTTAAAAACCAGCTTGTCTTCTATTTCCTCCATTATATTAAAATAAAACTTTCATCAGGTGACCAGCCAGGAAGTGAAAAAGACAGTCATGACTATGCAGAAGTGGACAGCTAGCAGTGCTAGTCACTACCTGGGAGTCTTATAATTGGCCTCCCCAGTTCCTGAAGATTGTTGCCTAGGCAATCCACGGAAGTCAAGTAGACATTAACATTTGTATTGCCTTTCAACATTAACTTTTTGCCCTCAGTCTGGTAGGGGTCAGGTTACAAGAAAAAAGGGAACTCACAGAGGCCTCAGGGCCTACCCTGTCCTTCTTAAAGGGGCAGAACAAAATTATTTCATGGGACAAAAGAGGCGGTTGCTCCACTGATTCCTAGCATTGGCACCCTAGTTCAAATCCTATTCCTGGGAAGGGACTGGATCTTTCTAGGAAATGGTTCATGCTTCCATAAGGCAGCCAGCCCCTCACACCTTTTAAAACCAGTAGCTCAGTGTATTTCTGAACTTTAAAACAAAACTGTAAGGCAACCCTTCCCATAAATACCGATAATATAAAATCGTGCCAAGTGCACCATAAGCCAGACTCATTCCATTGTGAAAGTACCAAGCAGCTGCTTCAGATGGAGCACAATGCAATATACTCAACCCTGTGCCAGATTTCATGAGCCTCCGAGCATGAGGAGAAATTCAGGATGGTAATTACAAACATAACTCAGTGTGATGGGATGTCCTTGAGAGATTACCCTATAATAAGAGAGGCTTGTAAACATTTTTAAAGGCTTTGCTCCCTTCCTCTCTTCTGGAGCCTGCACCTTTGTAGATACATGTGGAAAGCCAAAAGAGAATCATGGCTTTTCAGAGAGTTACTGAATAAGCCAGGGATTGGTTGTAAAGTTTACAACACACATGCATACCCTCACCATCCACCTCCTGACTGATACAGCCCTGGCCTTCTTGCCCTGCACCCCTGAAATGCACTAATGAAATCCAGATTCTATTCTGAGCAGAAGAAAGTCATGCATAATTCAGAAGAGCAAAAGCCTAACAATAGGATTTGTCATAATTATTTGCATGCATTATTGATTTATTCCTCTGGACCCTAGAAAGTAATCTTTGAAACGATCCCTGGAAAAAAAAATCACTGATCAGATTCTGTCTTTCTTGTCTTCTTTTCTCTCTGTCTCCCTATTTCTTTCTGCTTACAGCAATGAATATTAATTACATAAAATAGGAGGTTTAAAAAAAAATGGATGCACAAGATAAAAAAGTCCCACGTAAAACATATTCATTCAGAAAGTCCACCTGGAAGCTGTTGGGGACATCTTCATAATCCCCTGTCCTGGGATAACAAACCTTGATCTTGCCTCAGCTTCTGAATGATTTATGTAGTATCTGGCTTCATGTAAGGTTGTAGTGAGCTGAGAGTTCACAGTCCCTGGTAAGGCTTTTGTCCGACCTGTTAGCGTAAAGGATCACAACAGCAATAAGAGGGCTGTTAACTCTGGTCGGAGGAACTCCTGGTTTTAAATGCATTTAAAGGCATATTTTCAGGATTGTTCCACTGTATTTATTTTCAACCATAACAATAAAATGCGAGATGGAAGTACCTTTGGCTACTCCAAATAATCCTTTTCTGAGTGTTTTTTTCCACATTCCTGCTCCTACAGTAGGAGAAAAGTAGTACTTGGTTCGCTATTTTCCTCCTGTTCACTGAAATGGAAATGCTCTTCCATCAGGTCGAAATATGACCACTTTAGCTTCTAGGACACACTGACCTAGATGGCCCAGGCTAATCCCATTTTAAATGATTACAGAAGCTAAACAGGGTTGACCCTGGTTAGTACTTGGATGGGAGGTCACCAAGGAGGTCCAGAGTTGCTATGCGAAAGTAGGCAATGTCTGTTGCCTTGAAAACCCTACAGGATCAGTTTAAGTCAGCTGTGACTTGATGGAAATTTTCACCACCAGCTTTGAGGACAAGTGCCTTCAACAGGTACCTGTTGGCTTGCTGAAGGCGCTTGTCCTCATGCATCCCTAGAAGACCCCAGAAAAGATGCAAAAAAAAATCTGCCATAGACTTAAAATGCACACACCCAGAAAAACCTTTTATTTCATAGGATTTTTCTCTGTTCTGATTAGGTGACAGCTTCATTTCTGGTGCTCTTCCTAGCCCATGTTCTGTTTCTGAGACAGAAGACAGAAGAAAGCTTGTAAACATGCTGGAGAGGAAAAAATAGTTTGAGATATTCTTCATTACTCAGAAGAAGCTCTCATTAAAGAAAAGATTGCTGACCTGTGGTCTTGGAGTTTGGAGATTAATTCTGTTTTAAGGATTTGGGTGCTCTCTGGTCGTTCCTGTATTGAGCAAAGTAAGAATAAAAGATGAAAAGGGAATAAGTAATTGCTGGGTTTCAAATAGCAGAGCTTAGCAAAGTTTTGATCAAGAGCTCAATTGACTTTAGCCAATAGTCTATCAGTAAATTTAGATTTTTAAAGATTGTCCTGTGGGCCATTTTGTGATAAAACTATAGATGCAGTGTCCATTTTGTTTGTTGGATTTCTGCCATGTTTTATTCAAAGCTGTGCAATCCATATTTGGTGTGACATTAGCAACTGAATTTTATTTACCTGTTTAACTCAGTCTCTGGGTACTGTTTTGTTTTCTGAATTCCACTTACCTATTTTCAAAATTTGTCATCCACATCTCACAAACAAATGTACCCTACTCCCTTGTCTTTTCAATAACTCTCCTGTGGGATTTCATTTGCTGATAGGCAGTAGCAAAAGAACCAGGCTATAACTAAGGGGCCTGGAAAAGAGGAGGGGAGCAGGTAGATACTCAAGAGGCAGGTACAAGGTACAAGTTAGTATCTTGTACTAATAAGTACAAGTTAGTAAGCAGCAGTTGTCCAGGAACAGGAGTGAAGTAGGTTTGACTTGGTAAGGGCAGATGATTTTCCCCCTGTATTTTAATTCAAAATATACATGTCATAGCTGTCACTTGGAACTGCACATATATTAACTGCTTGTTTATTTAAAATAGCTGTGAACAGCATTTGATTCTGTGAATGGGGAAAGTGAAATAAAATGGATGTTTATAGATCAAATTGAGACCTGCTATGCATGTGTGTGGAGGGGTGGCAGAGCATACCCCAATCTTGTCAGATCTTGGAAGCTAAGCAGGGTGAGTGCTTGGAAGGGAGACCACCAAGGAAGACTGCAGAGAAAGGCAATGGCAAACCATCTCTGCTTCTCAGTTGCCTCAAATGCCTCTTGCTGGGGTTTCCATAAGTCAGCCATGACTTGAAGACACTTTGCACACACATACATGTATTTTGTACTTCAGGATAACTAACTGTCATATGAAGCAGCCCTGAAATGAATTCCTCAAATACCTGGGTAACCACCCACACTTCACTCAGAGCCTCAGAACAGCGTACAGTCTCCTTCCCTTCCTCTCCCCATAACAGACACCCTATAAGGGAGGCGGGGCTGAGAGTACTCTGAGAGAACTTGTGACTGACCTAGCTGGTTGCATGTGAAGGGGTGGGGAATCAAACTTGGTTCTTCAGATTAGAATCTGCTGCTCTTAAGCACTACACCAAACTGGCTTTTCTTTTGGGAAATTCAGATTTGGGTATGGTGGAATATGGAGTCTGAGGAGTGAAGAGACCAAAGTGAAGTATAATGAGCAGGGGTGTCAAACATGCGGCCCAGGGGCCGAATCAGGCCCCCAGAGGGCTCCTATCAGGCCGCTGAGCAACTGGTTGTCGTCTGCTTCTGTCTTCCTCTCTCAGCTTCTTTCTGCATCTCAGCTTGCTTTGCCAGGCTTGCACAATCGCACAAGAACTACAGAGTAAAACCTTGATTTTCTCCATTGGTTGAGGCTCCTCCCCCTCCTGGTCCCCTGAGGAGGGAGGGAAAGAGCCAGGGCTTCCTAGTTCCCTGGATGTATGGGAGAAATATAAAGAAAGCACCTTTAAGACCAACAAGTGCTCATGTTTTAAACATGTTTTATTTTAAGCTTTTTTTAAAAAAAATATTTAGTTGTGTTTGTTTGTGTCCTTTAAAAAGTTTATATCTCTGCTACCTAATCTTAAATAGGTACACACATGCCCCGGCCCTGCAAGGTCTCATTTATGTCAGATCCATCGCTCATAACAAATGGAAGTTCAACACCCCTGACATAGAGTCTGCCACCCAAAGCAACCTATGTTAACCAAATTGCCTCTGAGATCGAATTGGGGAATTAAGTTAATAGGCAAATGGCCAGAGCAGGATAAACAACCTATGTCTATGGAAGTTGGAATTCTCCAGAAACCCAATAATGAGGAGTTTGGTTACTAAAATTCAATGTGTTTTTATTAATAATATCACACAATCATACAGTGACAGTAGAATTCACACAATCCTAACAGAACTAGAAATATACAGAAGTGAAAAATTGGATAGGGACATTTGCAATAGCAGGATTGAAGCATTGATCACAGGTTGATATGATTACCTGTCCAAGGGAAGAGCAGCTCTCAACAGCCATGGTAGGAGGGAAGGGGCAGAAAGAACAGGCCAGCAGATTTCGCCATAATGAACTCAGACCTGATCAGAGTCTGGGGCTACCTCTGCTGGCAATCAAGGGGTACTACCAAGAGGAGCCCAGAACACCTATGTGTATGACCTTAAATACTCCATCTTCCTGGCTTAGCAGAAGGGGGGGCAATGCCCACTAGGGAATAGCCCTGACTGAAGGGATACCCTATGGATTTGTTCCCATTGAGGACCAATGAAGTCCGGGATTCTGTTACCATGTGACAATTTGGAGTCCAGATGCTCACTACTTGAGACACCTCTTGGAAATCTTTAGCAAGACAAAAAGGAAGAAAGAAAAACAGTAGATGTGACCAGTTGGCAGCTAGTCTCAATGTTGGGTATTGAGTTGTTCATGAGGCCTTGGCTCCATTGGTGCAACCTCCTTTCATCTGAGTCAGCAGTAGTCCATATGCATAGACTTGATTGCAGCTGTGTACGTGATGTGGTTGCTTTATAGTAATGGTGGCTGGGAAAATGGCTTTTCCTTTGTCTTACTGGCTTTCTCAGTGTAGTGAAGCCTGGTCGGGGATGAGGGATGACTGGAACCAGTAGTCTTCTTGCCTGTTACCGTATGTTTGAAATGTGCCTTCAGAGCCTTATGCATGGCTCTGTGTTAGTCTCTGGGATAACCTCCCCATTCCTGGCAATATTTGATAAACTGCTAGGAGTTGAAACATAGTCCATATACAGATGGCGTCCCATAGTACACAGTCCTCAGTAGGTAGTTATGGGGGATTTTTGGGAGTCCATGGCCTGTTGCTTACACCTACAGATCACTTGCAATTCTGGGAGGTTTCCAGGCCTCACCTGGAGGTTGGCAGCCTTGTGACAGGCCAGTAAAATGAGGGGGAGAGGAACACAAGAGACTTCATCAAGATCCAGTAAGATACTGGAACCCAAAAAGAAGCTCTGGGACAGGGAAGGAGTCTTGCAGAAACTTAGAGTGATATTAAGACATGCCAGGTAAAAGGTTCCTTGAAGGTAGAAAGCTCAAAAACCCCTGGTCTAAGGGTACTAAAATATTTACAGATAGTCCTGCTTACACAGAATGGTGAGTTTCCTTTGTTTAAATCAGTGGCTACAGTTTGCAGCTGGATATGCTGTCTCCAGTGATTCTTCCAACTGCATGAAATCTAGAATAATTTATGATTGATCCTCCCCTACTTATAATTTACCAAATATCTGGAGAGTTTAAAGAAAATTACAAAAGAAACAGTATGCTTTAGAGACATTTGGTATATATTGTGGGCTGCAAAAACTTTTGATTGGGTTATTTTTGTAAGGCTGTATTAAATATTTAATACATTAGAGTCATTACAGTCAATTTTGAGATTTAAAAGTATGGGAGAAATGTAGAATCTGTAAAAAAAAAAAAAACCTCACATTTGCTCAGTACATGTTTCTTAGTTGTTTAAATATACAGCTGTCTTTCCCAGTGTTTTGCAAGTGAGGCTGGAAACTGCCGGAGGCACTGAGGGGGATTTTCATGGGACAGTTGGCAGGCTAGAAGTGGGCAAGTTGAGCTGTGGTAAAGTTGATGAACATTTGTGTCAGTGAGTGTGGAAAGAGTTTTCTTATGGTGATTCGTGTTGCTTCAGGAAACACAGGTTTATGAAACTTGCCTAAGCACCACACATTGGATTTTACCTCCTGTTGTATCAGCTCCTGTGCACTGAACTCTGTAAACTGAAACAGGGAAAAGAATAAGGATTGCTAGCTTTTACCTGTTTATGTGGTCCAGCCATTAACCACATTAAGGAGGAAAAAGAACTTTGAACATCGGACAGTTAGGACATCTTCAGACTGCTTCTCCCAATACTTTCCTGGAAACTGGGACAACATTGTGAACTGATACCATGAGAAGGAACCAAGCTGGAGCAGGCCCTATCTTAAGAATATGTTAGACTCTTATGGTAGAATTCTGGTCGGGGCTGCTTCAGATTGCAGAGAAGGAATGTATAGTCACAAATGTTTATACATATTATTATAATTATGTCTGATGATAAAGTAAAGATCTTCTTCGTGGTCTCTGTGCTTCACACTCATGGGATAGAGCACCTGCGCCGATCCCCAAATCGGTACCTAAAAAGCTCGGGATTTTTTTGCGCTCCGCACCAGCAGGCATGTGCAGGCGTCCCAATACCCATGCTCGCCAGAGCCAGCGCGAGGATCCCGCCGGATCTTCTTCGTGGTCTCTGTGCTTCACACTCATGGGATAGAGCGCTTGCGCCGATCCCTGAATCGGTACCTAAAAAGCCCGGGATTTTTTTGCGCTCAGCACCAGTGGGCATGCACAGGTGTCCCAATACGCATGCTCACTGGAGCCAGCGCGAGGATCCCGCCAGTTCCTTTCTGACCGCTGCGCTGAGAGGATCTCCTTTCTTGTCCCCGGTCGGTAAAGTAATCTTTAGATTATTTCTCCTAGTTGTATATAGCCCGTTTGTTGTTTTCTTAGTGTAGTTAGATAGTTAGTTGTTAAGGTAGGTAGTGTTATTTTTTTAAAAAAATTGTTGGACTTTGCCCTTCGGAGCCCTGTTTTTCCCCCTTTCCCCCCTTCAGAATTCCTCTGCGTGGGTTTTTTTGGGCATCTATGGAAAGACAGGGTTTTTTTAAGAGGTGCTGTTCCTGTGGAAGAAAGATTGCACCTCCCGACGGTCATTCCCTCTGTCTCTTCTGTTTGGGCAAGGGACACCGTGTTGATTCCTGTCTGCATTGCCTGAGCTTTTCAAAGCAGACTCGTAAAAATCGTGCAGTGAGACTTTCGGCCGCTCTGGTGGAATTGGCACTTCATCCTTCAAAGATGGCATTGGGCCCATCGGTACTGATGGGGGAATCCACGGCCCCTATGGTCACATTGGTCGATACATCACTGATTCAGGCCGATATGCTGATCGAGTGAGGTTGCCCCACAGAATGGCCCTCTGAAGGGTCAGTGGGCACTCCGGCCAAGGAACGTCGGGATGACTCGGGGACCCGATCTTCCCTACCGAAGAAGTCGAAGGAGAAGCAGAAGAAAAGATTGTCCTGCACTCCTTCCCCTTCTCAAGACGCTTCGGCATCGACGCAGGTTGGTCCACCCAGGAAGATCTTGGCGTCTTCGCGTCGGAGCCCTTCGGTGTCGAGAGGCAGTGCTTTGCAGCCGTTGCGCTTGTCGACATTGGAGCATGAGATTGACCTGACCCAACGTTCCCACTCATCGGGATCGTGTCATCGGAGTGACAGTGGCTCGATCTCGGAGGTCGAAGCTTCGGTACCGATCGAGCCATCGGCACCGCTTGATCAGACGAGGGGATGGAGAAAGCTAGAACCAACCACTATGGTTAAGAACATAAGAACATAAGAGAAGCCATGTTGGATCAGGCCAACAGCCCATCAAGTCCAACACTCTGTGTCACACAGTGGCAAAAAATGTTATATACACACATACACTGTGGCTAATAGCCACTGATGGACCTGTGCTCCATATTTTTATCTAAACCCCTCTTGAAGGTGGCTATACTTGTGGCCGCCACCACCTCCTGTGGCAGTGAATTCCACATGTTAATCACCCTTTGGGTGAAGAAGTACTTCCTTTTATCCGTTTTAACCTGTCTGTTCAGCAATTTCATCGAATGCCCACGAGTTCTTGTATTGTGAGAAAGGGAGAAAAGTACTTCTTTCTCTACTTTCTCCATTCCATGCATTATCTTGTAAACCTCTATCATGTCACCCCGCAGTCGACGTTTCTCCAAGCTAAAGAGTCCCAAGCGTTTCAACCTTTCTTCATAGGGAAAGTGCTCCAGCCCTTTAATCATTCTAGTTGCCCTTCTCTGCACCTTCTCTAATGCTATAATATCCTTTTTGAGGTGCGGCGACCAGAACTGCACACAGTACTCCAAATGAGACCGCACCATTGATTTATACAGGGGCATTATGATACTGGCTGATTTGTTTTCAATTCCCTTCCTAATAATTCCCAGCATGGCGTTGGCCTTTTTTATTGCAAATGCACACTGTCTTGACACTTTCAGTGAGTTTGCCATTTCCCACCACTTCCGCCGTGGGATCAGCACCAGTGGCCTTCTCCCTACGCCTACCCGTACCCGCAGTACCAGTGGTACCCCCTCGTGATTTTGCTGATTGGGATCAACAGTCTGAGGCATCTCATCTGTCGAGGATTTTGCAGCACTCTAGGCAACGTCCATCGGCTTCGGTGTTGATCCTGCCTGAGAGACGTGGCGTGATGGTGGAAGAAGTCCAGGCTTGTCGTCGGTATCGATTCATTCACCTGTAAGAGCTTCGATGCCGGTACTCTCCGAACACTCGGTGAGAAGGGACTCCTCGTCGTCAGACTCCGAGGTCGGTACCGACGATCCGGACAGTGCTTTGGAGCCTTCACCAGTGTCGCATACTGCTGAGGATCTTCCCATATCTCCATCAGAAGATCTGAGTCATATGGGGACCTGGTGAAGAGGATGGCACTCTCCCTCTCAGTGACACAACCACAGCAAGTCATAGACGACACCGTCTTCGACATTATGCAACGGGACACGTCGACGGCGGTTGCCTTGCCTGTTACGAAGGTCATCTTAAAGGCGGTGAAGAAGCCCTGGGCTAAGCCGGCTTCTACACCTGTGTCTTCCAGGAGACTGGACCACATGTATAGGGTCCAAGAGGCTGGTGCCAAATTGTTGTTCATCCACCCTAAGCCAATTTCAGTGGTTGTATCATCCTCATCCTAGGCACGCAAGACTCATTCCTCCCCACCGGACAAGGATGAAGATCTACCCTTTGAGGGTGAAGGTCTCTTCAGCTCTACCACTGACAATGTCCTCCAGGAGATGGACAAGAGCATAAAGACCTTGAGGAACCTGGGTGTCCTGGCTTCTTCTAGGGCTGCTAAACCAAAACAGTGGCATAAACCCTGGTCCAAGAAGCCATACCAAAAATTCTCCCCAGAACAACAGTGGAGACCTCGCTCCTTCCAACCTGAGAGTAGGTCTCCATACAGGGGAAACAACAGAAACCACTACGCTTCAGCTCAGACCACTGGCAAGTCTAAGGGTGCTCGCCCACAAAAGCAGGGCCTTTGACTTTCTGGTAGCACGCGTCACCGCCCCTATTTCTTCAACCATCTGCCTTCGTCCATTTCTTCTGGTCTGGGAGTCCATCTCTACAGACAGGTGGGCTCTTTCCATCATCGCAGAAGGCTACAAAATAGACTTCGTTCAGGTTCCGAATCAATCTGTGATTATCACCACACCCCCTTTCCCACCTCTGCTGGCGGAGGTGAACAACCTCCTACAGAAACAAGCCATAGAACGGGTCCCAGTAGAGGCTAGAACGGGAGGTTTCTACTCTTGTTATTTCCTGGTTCCCAAACAAGATGGGGACTGAGACCAGTCATGGACCTTCAGAATCTGAACAAGTTTATCGTGTACCAAAAATTCAGAATGTCCACACTGCAGACAATTCTTTCCCTCATCAATCAAGGGGATTGGATGGCAATGTTGGATCTCAAGGATGCCTACTTCCACGTCAGCATCCATCCAGCGTACAGGCATTTCCTTCGGTTTGTAGTAGGTTCCCACCACTTCCAGTTCAAAGCCCTTCCGTTCGGTCTGTCCACTGCACCTCAGGTGTTCACCAAGATGATGAGTGTTGTGGCCGCACATCTCCGGCTTCAAGGGATAGCCACCTTTCCATACATCGACAATTGGCTCCTTATGGCAGAGTCGAAAGAAAGTCTGTCCAGCCATATTACCACCACTCTTCGTCTTCTTCACACCTTAGGTCTGCAGATCAACATGGAAAAATCTCATCTTACTCCATCACGGACAGTTCAGTTCATAGGGGCTTTGCTGGACACAAATCTTCACCACGCCTTTCTGCCTCAGCAGAGAGCGACGGACATCATCAACCTTGTCAGTCTTTTACAGAGTCGGAAATGGGGCACGGCGCAACAGCTGAAGTGGATGCTGGGGCTGATGGCGGTGACTACAAGCGTGCTGTTGTTTGCAAAATTGAGTATAAGAGGCCTTCAATTGTGGTTTCTCAGGCAATTTCGTCCTTTACAGGACTCACCTTGCAAGAGGTTCATAATTCCACCTTTGACTCTCAGAACCCTGAAGTGGTGGAAATCCAGCGACAACATTTGTCAGGGAGCTCCCTTCCACCTACCTGTGACAACAGTGACGATCACTACAGATGCGTCTTTGTGGGGATGGGGTGCTCACATGGACTCTCTGTGTGTGGGGGGCCCTTGGCCTTCTCAGTTGACTCACTGTCATATAAATTACCTGGAACTGCTGGCAGTTCAGTTTGCCCTTTGGTCTTTCCGCCCCATAGTGGTGGGGAAGGTTGTTGCCCTGTTAACAGACAATACTACTGCCCTGTGTTATATCAACAGGCAGGGCGGGACAGTTTTTCGACGGCTGTGTGTGCTAGCACTGGAACTGTGGTTGGAATGCCTGGAGCATGACATCTACGTGAAGGCTGCGCACCTCCCAGGGGTGCTCAATCTGCAGGCGGACTTGTTGAGCAGGGGTGCAGCATCCCCGTACGGGTGGGAGATACAGTGGCGCTTCCTTCAACCTGTGTTTCAGCTCTGGGGGTACCCTCAGGTAGATGTGTTTGCCACAGCCAGGAACTGGAAGTGTCCTCTGTTTTGTTCCAGAGGGGGCACGGATCCAGAGTTGTTGGGAGACAGTCTGTTGTTCCTGTGGGAAGGTCGGTTCCTAAATGTTCCCACCTCTGCCACTGCTGACAAGAGTTGTCAACAGAATTGCAAGAGAGAGGTCATGCTGCATCCTAGTAACACCGTGGTGTCCTCGGCAGAACTGGTTCCCGATCTTGCTTCAACTAGCGAGGGGGGTTTTCTACCAGTTTCTGGCGGAACCGGACCTTCTGTCGGCTCAGGACAGTCATGTATTCAATCACAACGTGCCTCACCTGAAGCTGACAACCTGGTTCATTGACCCTGTGAGTTCTCCAGAAGAGTCCAACACGTCTTCCTAAACAGCAGGAAGTTGTCTACCCGTGCTTCCTATGACAGGAAGTGGCGGAAGTTTCTTCAGTTTTTAGTGGATCCTGCAGTTTCACCCCAACGGGTGGGACTATCAGTGATTTTTGAATTTTTCTAATCTCTGGTGGATGCTGGCCTTGCCTTTTCGTCGGTTAAAGTTTATTTGGCAGCAATATCTGCCTTCCATGAGTCAGTTGAGGGGCATTCAGTTTTTGCACACCCTCATTCTAAGAGGTTTTTGAAGGGTCTGCTCAGGTTGCATCCTCCATTGAGGTCACCCCCACAGCTGTGGGACTTGACTTTAGTTTTGGACAGGTTGACTCGGCGTCCCTTCGAGCCAATGGCCACATGTTCTTTACAGCTTCTATCTTGGAAGACTGCTTTTTTGGTAGCAATCACATCAGCACGCTCTGCAGGGGAGCTCACGGCTATGCATTGTGACTACCCATATCTAGTTTTTCAGGAGTCTGGAGTGTCGTTAGCTCCTGATATTTCTTTTCTTCCCAAGGTCGCTTCCCAGTTTCACCTTAAGTTAGAAGTTTGGTTGCCCACATTTTATCCTACACCTTCCTCGGACGAGGAACGTAGGTGGCACGCTTTGAACGTTAAGCGTGCCTTATTGTTTTATTTGAGTTGCTCCAAGAGTTTTTGTAAGGACCAGCATCTTTTTGTTTCTTATGCTGCTCCTAAGTTGGGTTCCAGAATTTCGTCTCAGCGGCTTTCAAAGTGGCTCACTGAGACTATTAAACTGTGTTACTTGTTGGCAAAGAAGCCGTTGCCTGAGCCCATTCGTGGACACTCTACAAGAGCAATGGCGACGTTGGTGACATTCCTGAAAGGCGTTTCCCTGACGAACATGTGCAAGGCTGCCACCTGGTCCTCTCCGCATGCTTTCATGAAGCACTATGCTCTGGATGGGCATGCTCAGCAGAGGACTCATCTGGGAGCTGCGGTGCTGCAAGCTGTTTCTTCTGGTTGACGGTCTTCCCGCCTCTAGGTATGTCTTGCTTGCTAATCTCCCATGAGTGTGAAGCACAGAGACCACGAAGAAGATAGATAGATCCTGCCCTCCTTCCCCACTGCTGATGGTCTCCCTCTAGTAGGGGCTTCCAGGGGTCAGGAAGGAACTGGCGGGATCCTCGCGCTGGCTCCGGCGAGCATGCATATTGGGACGTCTGCGCATGCCCGTTGGTGCCGAGCGCGAAAAAATCCTGGGCTTTTTAGGTACCAGTTCGGGGATCGGCACAGGCGCTCTATCCCATGAGTGTGAATGCACAGATGACCACTCGAAGATCTACAGTTACAGGTAAGCAACCTGTCTATTTGGAGTGTAGGTTCCCAGTGCCTATCATAGTTGTTTCCAAACTGTACCAAGCGCGCTAATATGGTGGGAGATGGAAGGGCTACAGTATGCCTTGAAAATGTGCAAGTTTTATTTCCTTTGATACTTCATACCCTGTACATCTGCTGTTATCTTCATGGTCTGGGAATATAATGTATCATGAGTGGAAATGAGGAACAAGGCCACATTTTGCAATCTGGCACATTCAGTTTGAGTATTCCCATTTTGATTGTGCTTCTCTGTTGTGAGAAACGCACCTGTGAAACTTCATATTTGTGCCATTGCCAATTCCCCCCATGAGTTTTTCAACATTATTTTTTTTGCATCAGTAGCATATACATGACTTAAAATTGGCAGTTCAGCAAGGTACAGTTGGTGTGTAGATGCCTTACTAATTGTTATAAATGGTGTAAAAATGGCTTAAAATGCTAACAATGAAAAACCCCAAATCATTAGTGACAGCACTGTAAATGAGGTAGACTCAAACCAATGACAATGGCAAAAGGAAAAAAAAAAGATGAAATAGAGGCTCCTTCGCTATAAGAACCATCATTTGACATTGAAGAGATGGATGTAGCCTGTGGTCAAAACTGTTCACTCCTTATTTCCCATTTTAACTTCCCTTTGCCTTTTCTTTCTTTCTTTTTGTCCCTACCTTCTTTATTGCTGCACCTGTAGCCTATTTATCTTTCATTGGTCTTTAGATGCTTCTTTACTAGGTTTTGTGCATTATTCATCAATGCACTTCCACACAGGAGAAATGAGAGAATGGCATGTTTGGTATAAAAATGGATGATTTGATTTTGTGTTTGTGTTTGTGACTGTGTGTGTGTGGTGGACCCCAGAGCAAGTTGTCACATAGAGTTGCTATTTATTCCTACTAGGGAGAGAACAGCCTGAAACCTGACATTACAAACTAACACAATATGTGTGTGTTCTCTGCTATAGTAGGCCAATGAAATTTTTTATCATTGTACTCAGAACATACACGTATATTTTGTATTACCACTGGTTCAATGTGGCATCAAAAGATACTGTCTCTTGCTAGAGCTGGCCATTAGATTATTGGGATTTCCCCTTTGCAACCCTGTTGTGGTGCATTCATGTTGGGGAGCCTGACCATAGCAGCCTAATGACCCAACAGTCTGCTGCTGAAGGAAAACTGCAGACAGAGCCTTTGCATGATTTTAACATCCTCGTGTCATAGTATTACGTAACTACAGGGATGATCCAGCTGGTACAACAGATCAGGTCGAGTCAGGTCCAATATGAACATAGTCAAGACATAATGGAGACAGATAGGGAAGCGGTAAAGCTAAAAGGAGTTTTATGAAATACTGTCCCGTTTGGAGATGAACAGTACAATCCTAAACAAAGTTACACCATTCAAAGTCTATAAAAGTCAGTGGGATTTAGAACTCTTTTTTTTAGGATTTTGCTGAGAAGATGAGAGGAGTTTAGAGCTGTAAGGTGTAGATAAAAATCTATCAAAGAGTATTCAGTTGAGAGTTCACTTTTAATGGTTTAATTAATACATATTAATAAACATCGATATAAGCAAATTTATCAGTATGGAGGAACTAAAATATGCCCATGTTTTAATGCATACTTCACACCCATCATATACCCTAGCCCACGTCCAGGTACTGTCAGGGAATAATTTCAACAGGCACTGCTTCATATTTTGTAATGAACATTAATTACAATGAGATGAATGGATACAGTAAGTTTCTCAGTAGTTTTGAATGCTCCCCTTTGTTTTAAACCTAACACTAAGTGGGGGGTTAGCGTAGATCTCTCCCAGATGGTCTAACACCATGATGGCGAACCTATGACACGCGTGTCACTGGTGACACGCCGAGGCAATTTGGCTGACACACCGGAAACCTACACATTCACAGGCTGTGTTTTGATTTTCAGTGCTGTGCTCCATTCCCTGCAATCCCCGCTGGTTGCGTGCAGGCGTGGAGCAGCTGCTATGATAGGTTGGTAGATCGTCCCGCCCACCCGGGAAAGAGGAGGGGGGGAGAAAAGAGAAATCCCTCACGGCACCCGCACAAACGACTCTCTCCGTTTTGGGCGGCAAGAGCCCGCAGCAGGACTTGAGGTAAGGGGATTGGAACCCAAGCCATCCCCGCCCCTCTTCAAGTCTATCCTTTTGATAGGGGCTGGAAAAGTTTTAGGGGGGAAGCTCGGTATGCCGAAGCAGGTGGGTGGGTCTTGGGAGCTGGTGTGAAATGGTGGGCTAAGGCGCCGAGGTCCATGCTGCCTGGGGGCTCTGGCCCATTTTCGTTTTCCTGCGGCTCAGCAAGCTGGGAAGGAGTAGGGTGGCCAAGGCTCCTGGGGCTCTAGAGCGCTGGAACTGCGGAAGCCCGCGTGCAGAAGAGCCCCTCAAAGAGGGCCCACTAAGGCCTTTGCTGCCGTGGGGTTTGGCTTGCTGCGGCGAACTGCAGCTAGGATCCGAAGGCCACAGCCGGCATGGCCCAAGAGGGCCTTCTGCAGGAAACTTGCTTCGGAAGAAAGTGGGAGGCGAAGCCGCGCCCCTTTTGCAGCGACTGGGCCTTTGCCGCGACGGGGGAGTCTAGCGTGGCGGCTGGAAGCGTTTCTCGAGCCCTCCCTTCGCCCTCTCAGGGGCCTGCACAGGCCTTGGCTTGGAACTAGCGGGGAGAGAGACCCGGCCGGGGGTGGCTGCAGTCCTTCCCCTGAAGAGCCTGAACGCACAACCCTCCCAGGCTCTCTGGCGGGGGGGGGGGGGTAGAACCTCCAGCTGTCCCGAGTCCCAATCGCGCTGCAGAGAAGCACCTGCTTCCTGGCAGCGCCCTGACACAATCTTGGGCTTCTGGAAGAAACAAGGCGGGATTTTGCCAAGGTGGCTGCATGGCTGGGACCCACAAGGCCGCGGGCTGTTCCCCACCCACCTCCGCCGTCTGCAAGGTTCCGGCCTCCCTTTACCCCTCACTTATTTATTTATTTATTTATTTATTTTATTTAATGACTTATATCCCGGAAGCGGGGGGAGGGTGGGGAAACGGTGCCAGGGAGCATGGACTGGACGGGCATTCAGTCTCATTTAGCAGGGTTCTCACTAAGAACACAACCCACATAATATTTTTAATTAGGACCAACCAAATGACCCATAACAGTGCAAGCTTTTGAGTTCACCAAAACTCATAGTCAAGCAGTAACATTAATTAAAGAGAATTTGGGAAAGGGACATAGTATTCAGCCCTGTTAAAGCTTGCATTGTTTGTGGGATGCAGAACAGATTGAATTGGAGTTGGTTTCAAGTCACTCCAAGCCAATAAAACAACTGGCATTTGGAAGAAATGATGTCACAGGAAGTTAATTTAATAGGTTTTTAATTACCTCTAACAGTGTTTGTTGAAATGACTCCTGGTACAAATAATATTTCTGAATTTACCTTTTATAGAAAATGCCATTATTTTTATTTATGTATTGTTGCAGCCTAGAGATGGATAAGCCAAAGAATAAAAAAGCAAAAGTGAATGATAAAGGGAGTGCCAGTAGCAGTAGCAGTAGCAGACCCTTTCAAGACACATGGACAGAGATGTATGGCATTATAGATAGAAAAAACAGATCATTGTGCATACTATGCAATGAGACAGTAGTAAGCAGAACGTGGAACATAAACAGACATTTTGAAACTAACCACCGTCAGCTCTTAGAAAAAAGTCTGGATGAAAGGAAGGAATACATTTCTAGGCAGTTACACCTTTATAAGAGTCAATCAAGTTCCCTCCTTAAATTTGTAAAAGGATCAACAAATTTAACTTCTGCAAGTTTATGCGTTGCTCACTCCATAGCTCAGCATGGAAAAGCCCTCAGTGAAGGTGAATTTATTAAAGAAACTCTTCTAAGATGTGCACCAGTTTTATTTCAAGATATGCAAAATAAAGATACTATTATTAAGAGAATTTCTGAGTTACCAATCAGTAGAAATGTCATCAAAGACAGAATAATGAGATTGAACACAAACATACAGCATCAGTTAAAAGGAGACTTAGATAATTGCAAATATTTTTCAATTTCTCTTGATGAAACTACTGATGTCACATCAAATGCTCGGTTGGCCATTATTGCTAGATATTCTGATGGCCTCACAATGAGAGAAGAGTTGATTAAGTTAGAATCAGTACCAACAAGTACATCAGGGAAGGAAATATGTAAGGTTGTTGTAGAAACATTCCGTGACCTAAGCATTGATATGTGTAAAGTTGTGTCAGTGACAACGGATGGGGCACCCAATATGGTGGGAAAAAATGTAGGATTTGTGAAGCTGTTTATGGAAGCTATTGGACATCCACTTGTTCCTTTTCATTGTATCATCCATCAGGAGGCGTTGTGTGCCAAGGCAGGATTCACAGAATTAAATGATATAATGTCTGTTGTAACAAAAATAGTGAATTTCATAGCTGCTCAACCCCTTCGCAAGCGAGAATTTTCTGCACTTTTACAGGAAGTTGATTCAACCTACAGTGGATTGCTGATGTTCAATAATGTGAGGTGGCTAAGCCGAGGGAAAGTACTTGAGCGATTTGTGGAGTGCTTTTCAGAAGTTAAGCTTTTTCTGGAGAATAAGGATCATGCAACCTTTCCTCAGCTCAATGACCATAAGTGGGTCAACTCATTGATGTTTTTCACAGATATCTCTGTTCATATGAATGAGCTAAACTTAAAATTACAAGGTTTTGGCAAAAGTATTGATGTTATGTTTGGATACATAAAAGCCTTTCAAAGTAAACTTCAAATCTTTAAGCGAGATATAGAAAGTAAAACGTATAAGTATTTTCCACGGCTTAAAAAGTATTTTGAGAATGCCAACACAACTGTACAAAATGAAATAGAGCCCATGCACATGAAGTACCATGATATTGTGAACTCGTTACTTGACCAGTTCAGTGAAAGATTTAATCAATTCAGAAGCCTTGAACAGACCATTAAAGTAATTAAGTATCCAGATGTAGTAGTCTACAGTGCTTTAGAATTAAATAGTTTCACATGGATGAATCTTGATGATTTGGAGATGCAACTTGCTGAATTTCAAGACAGCATCTGGATTCAAGTGTTTGTCGATTTGAGGTCCAAAGTTGAGAATCTGGAAAGAAATCGTTTGGAGAATGATGAATGCCACTACGAACAGGAAATTTGGAGTGCTTGGAACAGATTACCGGACACTTTTAGTGCCCTGAAAAATCTAGGAATGGCTTTACTCACTATTTTTCCCTCAACATATTTTTGTGAGACCTTATTCTCAGCATTAAATAATATTAAAACAAATAAAAGAAACAGGCTTACAGATGAAGTCAGCAACGCTTGCTTGGCCCTGAAGTGCACAAAATACAAACCTGCAATTGAAGATATGGCAAATGCAATTCAGCAACAGAAAAGTCACTGAGGTAAATCATTATTTGTTTTTTTGCATTTTTAACTAATAAATAGAATACATATATTAAAAATATACCTCTTTCTTTATTAGGGCTGCAAATATCATCAAATTAGTGATATTTCTTGAAGTGACACGGTGAAGTGACACGCGACCCGAGGAACACTACACTTTTTCCTGATTTTCGACACACCAAGCTGAAAAGGTTAGCCATCACTGGTCTAACACAATGTGGTAGCTTGGTACATGAGGAAACATTTAAAAATACATCCTCCCCCGCCACTTGGATGGATTAATCTAAATCAAGGGGCAAATTCAGATCCGATTTCTAGCTTCCTCATTTGTATATTTCCTGAACTAGCATGACTGGTTGCTGTAACTGTTGCAACTTTGGATGCTTTCACACAGCTACTGGTTGCAAGTGGATTTTGCTATTTACACTGTAAAATGCCAGTCGCAAAGCATATTATTTAGAGTGTGGGAATGAACCCTTAGAATCATCATACCACGTGCTTTTTGCACTCTATCCTCTTGGGGGAGCAATTAGGAATTTGTTTGGCTTTCTCTGTAGGCATGTAAAAATGTGGGGCAAAATCCATCCGACCTGTTGAAGTCAATGAATTTAGAAAGGTATAACTTTGCTTAGGACAGCACAGTAAATGAGTCACTAGACAACCAGTGTCTAGAATTTTCCAAAAGTGTAGGCTGGTTGTATATGGGCAGAACAATATTTCTCTGTAACACAGTAAGTATATTTGGTTGACAATATCTAGGTATTCCTGATGTTTACAATAATAAATAAAATTAATGACTTGTGATACATTTATAATGCTTGACCTCAAAAGCTAAATTCCCCCCACTATAGAAACAGGCCTAAAGCAGAACTTTGAATTGAGCATGGAAGTGCCTTGGTAGGGAGTGCAATTGCCCCCCCCCCCAAACTGGTGTGATGTGATTCTGTCTATCCACTTGCAATTAATCTGGCTGCAGCATTTTGTATCAATTGTAGTTTGTGAGGTGTCACCAAGGGCAGCTACACATAAAACATATTACACCTGTCTAATGTAGAGGTCACTAGGGCAGAATCGAAATGGCCAGATCAGTTTTCCAGTAAAGAAAGTAGCTAGCAAAATACACACTAGAGGAAAAAGTTGGGCCTCAGCTGACATCTGAGAATCAAGGATGATGGCTGGCTCCATCAGCACCTCCAAGCTGCAGTCTGTCCTTCAGGGAGAGTATAACCTAGTCTCCCTCTCCTCTAGCCTTTTGTTTTTTCCATTTTTGTCCAAACTTGAACATAAGAAGAGCACAGCTGGATCAGACCAATAGTCCACCTTGTCTAGCATCCTGTTTCAATAAGTAGCTTTGAAGGACCAACAAACAGGGCATACAGGGCCAAGGCCTTCCTCTAATGTTGCCTCCTACTATTGATATTCAGATGTTTGCTGTGTTTAAGAACACATGATAAGCCATGTTGGATCAGGCCAATGGCCCATCCAGTGCAACACTCTGTGTCACACAGTGGCCAACCCCCCCCCCCCAAAAAAAAACAACAGGTGCCATCATGAGGTCCATCAGTGGGGCCAGGACACTAGAAGCTCTCCCATGGTTGCCTTCCCAAGCACCAAGAATACAGAGCATCACTGCCTCAGACAGAGAGTTCCAACAATGCACTGTGGCTAATAGCCACTGATGGACCTCTGCTCTATATGTTTATCCAATCCCCTCTTGAAGCTGTCTATGTTTGTAGCCATCACCACCTCCTGTGGCAGTGAATTCCAGGTGTTAATCACTCTTTGGGTGAAGAAGTACTTCCTTTTATCCATTCTATCCTGACTGCTCAGCAATTTCATTGAGTGTGAGAAAGGGAGAAAAGTAATTATTTTTCTACCTTCTCTATCCCATGCATAATCTTGTAAACCTCTATCATGTCACCCCACAGTCGACGTTTCTCCAAGCTAAAGAACCCCAAGTGTTTTAACCTTTCTTCATAGGGAAAGTGTTCTAACCCTTTAGTCATTCTAGTTGTCCTTTTCTGCACTTTTTCCAATGCTATAATATCTTTTTTGAGGTCTGGTGACCAGAATTGCACCCAGTACTTCAAATGAGGCCACACCATCGATTTATAAAGGGGCATTACGATACCGGCTAAGGTTGCCAAGTCCTCTTCATCCCCCAGTGGGGGACATTCACGCACACGATGAAATGTCACCAGGAAGTGACATCATCAAAATGGCGGCACCCATGTGGGGCCACTCTAGGCGTTTCCAGGAAAACTCTATGGTTTTCCCTGACTCTCTAGCTATTTGGGAGGTTAAAACTCTATGGCACCTATTGCAGCATAGAGCTTTACCTCCCAAATGGCTAGTGTGTCTGGGAAAACCATAGAGTTTTCCCAGAAATGCCTAGAGCGGCCCCAAACAGGCGTTGCCATTTTGATGGTGTCACTTCCAAGTGATGTCATTGTGCCAGCGACACAGGGGGAAGTTTCCCCCACCTGCCCGATGTGGGCCGGCAGGTTGAGAACCTCCCAGGCAGGAGATTCCCCACCCAGATCGGGGGCTTGGCAGCCCTAATACTGGCTGATTTGTTTTCAGTTCCCTTCCAAATAATTCCCATCATGGCATTGGCCTTTTTTTATTGCAGTCACACACTGTCTTGACATTTTCAGTGAATTATCTTCCATGACCCCAAGATCTCTCTCTTGGGCATTCTCCGCCAGTTCACACCCCATCAACTTGTATTTATAGTTGGGATTTTTGGCCCCAATGTGCATTGCTTTTTACTTGGCCATGTTGAACCTTATTTGCCACGCTGATGCTCACTCACCCAGCCTTGACCCTTTGGAGTGCCCAACAGTCCTCTCTGGTTCTCGCCACCCTGAACAATTTAGTGTCATCCACAAATTTAGCCACTTCACTTCTTATTCCCAACTCGAAATTATTAATGAACAACTTACAAAGCATCAAACCCAGTACTGAGCCCTGCGGAGGTTCCCTTTACTCAACTATGGCCAACATCTGAAATCACTTTATAAAGTTTATATCTTTGGTATCTTGTGTTGCATTTTATTGCACGCATGGCCCTGGTCAACAAAGTGACATTTATGTCAGATCTGGCCCTCATAACAAATGAGTTTGACACCTTTGTATTAATCTGTATGCCTGTTTTTAAAGGGGGGAGATGCAAAGAAATGCAACAGTGAGAACAAGCAAAAGGAAATTAAATGTGTGGCAAACAACATCAAGAAATCAGTACAGAATTAAAAAACCCCTTCATACTGCTTCATAAGCAAGACTAGGTAGTTGGAAATCTTAGCATCTAAAGAGAAATTTAGGTGGGGAGAATTTCATAAGTAACTCAACACAAGTAAATTCCACATCTGTTGGATGCCTTCTTACCACACTGCTATTATGTTATGAGATGATCATATTTTTCTTGTCTTATGGTGCTAAGTGATTCTCGAATGCAAGCCTACATTTGTATGTAAAACACTGTGAATGTAGCTTTCCCCCCCACCCCCGGACCTTACAACATTAATCTTTTCTTTATGGAAATATAATTTTGTTAGGCCCCATTTACACAAGAGATCTTCATGAGGCAGCTATTTATTGTCATTTCAATGCCAGTGATGTTTATCTGTAGGTCATGCGCTTGGAATCTGTTGCTATGATGAGTATGTAGCAGTGAAAACAGTCCATTAAGGAGTGGAAACCAGAGAAGGAAAATAGTGCAATAATAGTGGATCATAATCTTGTGCCATTGTGTGAACAAATTATAGGAAGACTCTAAAAAGATGGAGAGTGAAGAAGAAAGAAAGAACTGAGATAACTTCACAATGAGAAAGTGTAATAATAGCATAGCAGAAAGAAAATTGCTAAGTTTTTGTTCTTGATATAATGCAGTTTGTAGAGGACCGTGGACACTGTAGAAGGTCTGTGTACTAGTTCTGATGTTGTAATGTTGGTTGGAATTATAGCAGTCAGAGGCGCTTGTGCTCTTGAAATAGTTCTTCTTAGATATTTCTGAGCAGGTGTACAGGGATTGCTAACTTTCCAGCTGCAGCTCTCTTTATCAAATGTAATGCATCTTTGACTTCTGGGAGTAATTTTTGAAAAGTTCATGAAGAGCAGGAGTGGCAGTGTGTATTAAGAGAGAGCTTTCCAACTGTATACATATGTGGCCTACAGTGTGCAAAGCTCTGACAAGTGGTTATATATGGTTAGATCTTTGTGCTTCCTAAGTCCTTTTCAGGACTAACATCAGGCCTGTAGCTACAGTGGAGTCTCTTGGAGCCTACTCTCCTGACCTAATGCCAGGGCCCCCCTACTTCCCATCTAGCCCAGGTCCCTGTCTCAGCGGGACCACTCTGTCTCTTCTTCAACAAGCCAGCAATGCAAGCCCCACACCACCCTCTAATCCTCACTACTCTCTTTGATGGCAAGCTGGCAATTCAAGCCCCGCACTGCCCTCCAGTCCACACTGCTGTCTTTGTCACTGTCTTCAATGGGGTTTCTTGTCCTGTTGAAGCCCAGGAAGGGGGCAGAGATCATGGTGGGAGGTTCTTCCATGTCAGAACTGCAGCCCGAAGAGCAAAGCTTTCAGAGATGGCTCAACAATGTCTGGCTAAGCCAGCCTCTCTCACACCTTAATGTTAAGCAGTGGGGGGAGAACAAGTGGCAGCAGCCCCGTAGCCAGAAATTTCTGGGTGGGGGGGCCCAGGGCATAAAATTTTGGATGGGGGGGACGTGGAGGCTTGGCTGCTTTTTCCAGCAGCCAGCTACCCGGCCCCAGCTCACTCGATCTCATGCTCTTGAGGGTGGGAAGAGCCCAGGGAGAGCGACAGCAGGGGAAATGGGATTGCAGGGAGAGCGGGGGAGGCAGGGAAGAGCCCGGGGAGAGCGGCAGCGGGGAAAATGGGGCCGTGGGGAGAGTGGGGGAGGCAGGGAAGAGCCTTGGAGAGTGGCAGCGGCAAAAATGGGGCTGCGGGGAGACCAGGGGAGGTAGGAATGGGGTGGGAAGAGCCTGAGGAGAGTGGTGACACGAAAATGGTGGAATGCCTTTTTAGCCACCGGTTCCTGCCGGCTGACACAGGAGCCCCGTGGTGCAGTGCTAAAGCTGCAGTACTGCAGTACTAAGCTCTGCTCACGACCCGAGTTCGATCCCCGGTGGAAGCTGGGTTTTCAGGTAGCTGCCTCGAGGTTGACTCAGCCTTCCATCCTTCCAAGGTCGCTAAAATGAGGACCCAGCTTGCTGGGGGGGGGGGGGGTGCAGATGACTGCGCAAGGCAATAGCAAACCACCCCGTAAAAAGTCTGCCGTGAAACCATTGTGAAAGCAATGTCCCCCCAGAGTCGGAAACGACTGGTTTTTGCACAGGGGACCTTTCCTTCCTTTTTCTGCCGGTTGCAGCAGAGGCGCAGGCAGTGGGGTGGGTGCTCCAACTCGGAGATAATTAGCGAGTGGGGCCCCAAGATTTCAACTGCCTAGGGGCCTCCACAGAACTGCATCCGGCCCTGTATCTTTTGACTTTACTGAAAGAATCCTTTCCAGGTTTTTGTTGCAGTCGTTTCTGTGTTTCAATGTATTTCAATGAAGCCCATGCAAGTCAATGGACAAGCTTCTCTCCCATTATATCCTTTGGACCATCTAGGCTCTGCAATTGTTTCCTATGGACAATCTTGTCATTCATTTTAGTATATCCCCTCAACATGCTGTGTTTGCATGGAGGGGTGTGTCTTGCCGGCAGCAACAGCCTTTGTTTGTAGGCAGGTCACAGAAGCCAGCCAGCCTTTGATTGGAGGAATTCTTGCTGGAACCGCTTGTTGATTGGATAGCCTCCCTCCCTTCCTGCATGCTTTGCAAACAGGAAGAAAGTGCTGCTGAATTGGAGCAGCAGCAGCAGTGTCGGGCAAAATTTGCTCAGCACGACGCTATGACCACCCTGCACCACTTAAGGCGACGTAGGGCGACTTATGGCGACCCCAGCCCCTCCTGCAGCCTTTGTTTCTTCCTTCTTGTTTTACCTCACGACTACTGAGTAAAGGGGGTGGTTATAATAAGGATTTCTAGTCTCTTCGGGGTTTTTTATTTTCAGATAGACGGATAACTATGTATGTAGGGGACCACTGCTGATTTGCTGCTGATTCCAAATACTCAGGCACCAGAGAACTTAACAGTTAACCTCTCTCGGCTTGGCTTCGCGAACGAAGATTTAAGAAGGGTGCAATAGTCCACGTTTGCTGCAGGCTCGCTGGTGGCTGACAAGACCAATGTGGGACAGGCAGGTCCGGCCACAGCGGCTGCAGGGAAAAGTCTGATTTAGGTTTGGTCCTGTAGCAGTGCGATTCTTCCTCAATCTCCTTTTGTCCTCAAGACCAGCTATGCGTGTGTTCTCAAAGGAAGAGACAGCCTGGTGGATGGTGTGCCTCCATGCTTTGCGATCTGAGGCTAGGTCAGACCACTGGTGATGGTTGATGTGACAGGTGCTAAGGGATTTCTTCAAGGAGTCCTTGTACCTCTTCTTTGGTGCCCCTCTATTTCGATGGCCGGTGGAGAGTTCGCCATACAGGGCAATCTTGGGAAGGCGGTGGTTTTCCATCCTAGAAATATGCCCTGCCCAGCGCAGCTGCGTCTTCAACAGCAGTGCCTCGATGCTGGTAACCTCTGCCCGCTTGAGGACTTCAGTGTTGGTCACAAAGTCACTCCAGTGGATGTTGAGGATGGTGCGAAGGCAGCGCTGATGAAAGCGCTCAAGGAGTCGCAGGTGATGACGGTATAAAACCCACGATTCGGAGCCATAGATGAGGGTTGTCATCACAACCGCTTTGTAAACATTGATCTTTGTGCCTTTTTTCAGATGCTTGTTGCTCCACACTCTTTTGTGCAGTCGGCCAAATGCACGGTTTGCCTTTGCCAGCCTGTTGTCAATCTCCTTGTCGATCTTGGCATCTGAGGAGATGATGCACCCCAGGTAGCTGAACTGCTGGACTGTCTTCAGAACTGATTCACCCACAGTGATGCAGGGAGGGTGATAATCTTCCTGGGGTGCAGGCTGGTGGAGAACTTCTGTCTTCTTCAGACTAACTTCTAGGCCGAATAGCTTGGCAGCCTCTGCAAAGAAGGACGTCATATGCTGCAGAGCTGATACCGAGTGGGAGACGAGTGCAGCATCATCAGCAAACAGTAGCTCTCGGATGAGTTTTTCCATTGTCTTGGAGTGTGCCTTTAGTCGCCTCAGGTTGAACAGGCTGCCATCGGTGCGATAGCGGATGTAGACACCATCGTCCTCATCTAGATCTACTGCGGCTCTTTGAAGCATCATGCTAAAGAAGATCGTAAAGAGAGTTGGCGCGAGAACGCAGCCTTGCTTTACACCTGTGCCTATTGGGAAGGGCTCCGAGAGGTCGTTGCAGTGTCTGACTTGGCCTCGCTGGTCTTCGTGTAGCTGGATGATCATGCTGAGGAACCTTGGGGGACATCCTAAACGTTCCAAGATTTGCCACAGGCCTTTCCTGCTAACGGTATCGAAAGCTTTGGTAAGGTCGACAAAAGTCACATACAGACCCTTGTTCTGTTCCCTGCATTTCTCTTGGAGCTGCCTGAGAACAAATACCATGTCGGTGGTGCTCCTGTTAGCTCTGAAGCCGCACTGGCTCTCTGGGAGGAGTTCTTCTGCAATGGTGGGCACCAGTCTGTTCAGGAGTATTCTGGCAAGGATTTTGCCTGCGATGGAGAGCAGGGTTATCCCCCGGTAGTTGGAGCAGTCTGACTTTTCCCCTTTGTTCTTGTATAGGGTGATGATGATTGCATCGCGAAAGTCCTGTGGTAATTTGCCTTGTTCCCAGCAGGTGACAAGTACTTTGTGAAGTGAGCTATGTAGTACTGTGCCCCCATGCTTCCAGATCTCTGGTGGAATTCCATCAACTCCTGCTGCCTTGCCACTTTTCAGTTGCTTGATGGCTTTAACAGTCTCTTCTAGGGTGGGGATCTCATCCAACTCTGTTTTCACCGGTTGAAGTGGGGTGAGGTGGATTGCTGAATCTTGAACTACGCGGTTGGCACTGAAGAGAACCTGAAAATACTCCGACCACCGGTTCAGTATGGATGCCTTGTCTGTGAGGAGCACTTGGCCGTCTGCACTATGCAAGGGACTCTGAGCCTGATATGATGGACCATATACTGCCTTCAGGGCTTCGTAGAACCCTCTTAAATCACCAGTGTCTGCACACAGCTGGGTTCTCTCTGCAAGCTTGGTCCACCACTCGTTCTGAATGTCTCGAAGCTTGCGCTGGAAGTTGCTACATGCAGCGCGAAAGGTTGCTTTTTTCCCAGGACAGGAGGGCTGAGCAAGATGTGCTTGGTAGGCAGATCTCTTTTTTGCCAGTAATTCTTGGATCTCTTGATTGTTCTCATCAAACCAGTCCTTGTTCTTCCTTGTGGAAAACCCGAGGACTTCTTCAGAGATCTGCAGGACGGTAGTTTTTAGGTGTTCCCAGAGTGCTTCTGGAGAAGGATCTGTGGGGCAACTGAGGTCCTCAATTCTTGACTGGAGTTTTGCCTGGAAGGCAGCTTTAACTTCGGCTGACTGGAGGCTGCCAACCTGAAACTTCCTCCGAGGGATACCTCCTCTCCTGGGTGTGGGTTTAAAGTGAAGACGGAGATTGCAGCGTACAAGACGATGATCCGTATGACATTCTGCGCTGGGCATTACTCGGGTGTGTAAGACATCTCGAAGGTCTCTCTGGCGCACCAGAATGTAGTCGATAAGGTGCCAATGCTTGGACCGTGGGTGCATCCAGGTTGTCTTCAGACTGTTCTTCTGCTGGAAGATAGTGTTGGTGATGGTGAGCTGGTGCTCCATGCAGAATTCTAGCAGGAGGCACCCGTTGTCATTGCAGTTGCCAATGCCGTGTTTGCCAAGTACTCCTTTCCAGGGTTCCGAGTCTTTACCTACTCTGGCATTGAAGTCGCCAAGGATGATCACCTTGTCCTCTGTAGGAGTCTTCCGTACGAAGTTGCGTAGATCAGCATAGAACTTGTTCTTTTCTGCAGGATCTGCTTGAAGGGTTGGGGCATACACACTGAAGAGTGTTGCATGCTGCTTGTTTTGAAGTGGGAGGCGCATGGACATGATGCGATCTGAGTGACCTGTTGGAAGGTTTTCGAGTTTGGAGGCAATGGAGTTCCTGACCATGAAGCCAACGCCAGAAAGGTGGCTCTCAGCCTTTGACTTGCCCGACCAGTAGAGGGTATAGCCAGCACCGTGTTCTTGAAGACTACCTTCCTCAGGGAAACGGACCTCACTGAGAGCTGCTATGTCGATATTCAACCTGAGAAGTTCGTGGGCAACTAGAGCAGAGCGTCGTTCAGGGCGACCACTGCCTACTGTGTCAAGCATGGTTCTGATGTTCCAACACGCAAGCTTTAGTCTTTGCACACTTTGTGAGGCAGGTGCATGCCTTTTCTTTGTTGTTATTTTTCGACCGCAAGTAAGGATGCCCGTTGACCGCGGCTAGCCAACTGGGGTGGGGGAGACGAGCTTTGTTTAGGCCACCTTTTCTAGGCCCCTCTCCGTGTGGAGCAAGCAGTGCTGTCCCTAGATAAGGCTGCTTGGTCGTTCAGGGTGCTGCCGAAAGATGCTTTCGTCTCCGGGTTAGCATCAGGCGACCAATATCCTGAACCGCCTACATGCAGGATCGGGACTGCGGCTTCCAGTGGCACCTTCCACCTGCCGTTTCGCCCCTTGCCTATCGCTGCAGGACTTGATGCGTTGTGGGTTGTGTGTGTGGATATGCCCTTCAGGCCTGCGCAGAGGAATTTTTTAGGTGAAGCGCAGTGTGCGCGGTACTGGCTCCACCCTTTCACCTGGGGGTCATCTGCCATGGCCCAGTAAGCCGGGACGCCGGCAGTGAGTCCTCCAGGTGGTAGGTGTTACATTAACGAGCTCTATCTGCCCGGGTTTGATGTTAGAGTTTTCCTTCTCTTAGGCTGACGAAGTTGGTGGGCCCAGCCTGCCCATCCGGTTATACCGCCGGACAATTCGGTCGCACCATGACGTAGCAAACTCTGTGAAAACGGGGGGGACCAGCGAGAAGGTGTTGCTACGGATGCAGTAATGCAGGAGAGGCCATTGCAGTGACCATCTGCCAGGCATAGCCAGACAGTGACCACGCGGCGTTCACTACACCGGGAGAGGAGAGGCTATGTATTGCGCATGCACTTTCCCTGGGGGGGTAGGATTCCCAGAGGGAGCCCACCCCCCACCACCCCCCCATAACAGTTAACCACAGATTTTTATTTATACACAGTCTTCTGCTGGGGGGAAGGGATGTATTTACATAGGCTATTTTGTATCTTGGATGAATAACAGTTGCTAAACAGCTCAGGTTTTAAAATACAGAGGTTCACTGAGGTATCTCAGGGTCCACAGTTCTTATATTTTTCACTCTCCAAACTCCAATTAGGTTGGCCTCTTGGGCTTTATATGTCTGGTCTCTTGAGTCGACTTGTGTGTCTGCTCCCAATCCTCCTGACTCCCTCAGACCCACATCTCTCCTTCAGCAACCTTGTTAGTTCTTAAGAGTAGTGTAAATATTTCTGTGACCACTCAGGTCTTTCACTGTGACACTCGATTGTCACTCTCAGCCACCTGGCTATCTCCACAGATCTAACAGCGAGCTTCACTTCACCAGAAGTCTCTTCACAGCTCTCTGTATCAGCTCTCTCTTCAGCTCTCCTGCTGACCATATACTGTCCACTTCAACTGTCTCCCTCTGACAGTTGCTGAGAGTTGCCTCTCCCAGTCGTTATCTGTCACTCACTCATCCTGAGAGTTCCGAGCACTCCGGCTCCCACCCTCAGATCACATGACTCAAGACTCCCTGAGTCCTTAGCTTTTCTATTAACCCTTCCAATTCCGTCACAGATGCTTCGAGGCAGAAGAAATGCACGGTGGTGAGCAGGACTGAATGGAGGGGCCACATAGTTGGAGGGGGGGGTGGTTGAAAGGTGGGGCCATGCCCCTCCTGGGCCCCACCGTGACTTCAGCCATGAGTGGCAGGTAAACAAACAATAACACCAGAAGTGTTTCATTTCTCCAACCAAGTCTTGCTTCTCCCTCCTTTGAAGACAGCTGTTCAGATTGGTACAGAGGTGTTGAACTCATTTGTTATGAGGGCCAGATCTGGCATAAATGGCACTTTGTTGGGCCGGGCCATGCATGCCATAAAATGCAACACAAGATGCCAAAGATATAAACTTTATAAAGGTGATTTCACATGTCACATGGCAATAGCAGGTGATTGACAGTAGCAGACTTGATTGGATTAGGTGTGATATGCAGAGAGGGTAGTAGACATGGAGATACCAGCATTGGTAATGAGACAGGAAACCTAGATCTCAGTTTTATTCAGGAAGATGCAAAGAATAAATGGATAGAAGTCTTACATTAAAAACCACAACATTCAGTTGCTGACCTAAGAGTAGCAGTGCTCTTACAAAGGGATTTTAAAGGGAGATTAGAAAGAGAGACTGCTGAATTGATAATGAAGCTCAAGGAAATGGATCCTCCTGGACTGAACTGAGAGCTAGTTTTCCTGTCTCCTGTTTGCTGTTATCATTTGGCATTTCTAAAATATAAGGACCAATTCAAGTGTTCTAATTCCTAATTTTTGGAAAGAAAATAAATCCAGATAGGAACAGAGAAATGATTTTTTAAAAAAAGAACAGCATTCAGAATAAGTCAAAATAATTTCCTAAATGTACATTGTGCTTATCAAAAGAATCCATCCACCATCCTTCCCTCCAAAGAAGAGGTGTGCTTGTGCACAGAAGCTTGTGCCTGGAATAAAACATTGTTGTTCTTGAAGCTGCCATTGGACCCCAATTTTTGTTTTTTTCTTTCTCCCTACCTTCCCAAAAGAGGAAGCAGAAGCCCTGTGTGTGTGTGTGTGTGAGAGAGAGAGAGAGAGAGAGAGAGGAAGGAAGCAAAGAGCCACTGAAGGAGCTGGGGGGGAAAGAAAGCTATGGTGTGACTGCAGCAGCAGCCCTGGAAAAGGAAGCAGGAGAAGGAAATTGCTCAGGGGATGAATTTGAGCCCTTTACGGGCTGGAATTGGCGCATGGGCCACATGTATGGCACTCCTAATTAGTCCTAATTTAAGTGTCCACGTAAAAATTTAATGCCCCTGTAGTGTATCGGCAGCCATACACGTCCACACGCAGAGGCGACTGGGCGGTCCCAGGCGCCTCCAGCGTGGGGCGCGGAGTCCCCCGCCAATCACCAGCTGTGGCGGGAAGTTTAACAGGTCAGGATTGGCCTGACCTGTCCAGTAGGCTGTACCGGGGATTGTACATAAGCGGGACCCGGCCCGCGTGTTCTCGCTCTTGCAACGTGCTCCTAATAAAGAATGTTGCCCTACTCACGTCTCCCGATCGAGTACGTTACACTGGCGACGAGGATGGGATACTAGCCTCATCGGCTACGTAGGAGACCAAGGGCACCACCAGGCCACGACCGCCGCTGCAGCCACCATGGCCAACCAGGGCGGAACCACCGGTCACGTCGAGCCGTTCGAACCCGCGAATCCAGAGGCCTGGGAGTCCTACCTGGAACGGGTCGAATGCTACCTGAGGGCCAACAAAGTCACGGAGGACAGCATGAAGAGGGACGTTCTCCTGAGCGTCTGTGGGGCGGCCACATTCGAGATCGCCAAAGGTCTCTCGGCCCCCGCCCGCCTCACGGAGAAGTCCTTCGCGGAGATCGGCAGACTCCTCACAGGCCACTTCTTGCCTCAGCCGTCGCGGGTGGCCCGCCGGTTTCTGTTCCACAAAAGGGACCAGGCTGCAGGCGAATTGGCCGCCGATTACTTGGCGGCCCTCCGCAGGATCGCCGGGAACTGCAACTTCCCCCAGCTGGAAGACACCCTGGCCGATCGCTTCACGTGGGGCCTCCGTGACGAGAGGCTCCAGCAGAAGCTCTTCGCCAAGGAAGAGCTCACCCTCCAGAGCACTTTCAACGAAGCCGTGGCGTTCGAGAGGACCTCCAGGACCTTTCCCAAGGCTCGGACAGATGCCGTCCACCACGAGGAGCTGGACCATGACCGCCCGGAGGAGGGAGAAGCCTACCAGCTGCGTCGCCCCGCCGGGCCGCCCAACAGAGCAGCCCAACGCCCCCGAGCGCCCGATCGACCCCCAGCGTCGGAGAGGGTTCCTGCCACCAAGTGCGCCAGCTGCGGCGACCCCCACAACCGGAGAGACTGCCAGTACTGGACCTGGGACTGCCGGAGCTGCGGGAAGACCGGCCACATTGCACGGGCTTGCCGAGCTAAGCCCAACCGCCGGAGGCCGACCACGCATCACGAGTCGGCAGAATTCCACTCCGCAGACTCCACAACCCTTCAGGTACTGAGCTTGCCCCTCGCCACCCCCGACAAAATTAAAATGGCGGTCCTCATAGAAGGGAACCCCTGCCAAATGGAGGTGGACTCAGGCTCCTCCATTTCCATTATAGCGGAGGAAACCCTGAGGAAACTGTGCCCCTGCCAGCGGCTTCAACTAAGGCCGGCGGACTTCATACTCTGGGACTTTCAGAAGAATCCGGTGCAAATCGTGGGGTGGGCCCGGGTGCAAGTTGAGCGGGGGTCCTTCTACGGCCCGCTGGACATCCTGGTGGTAAAGCGCCAGCTTACCACCCTGCTAGGACTGGCGTGGTTCAAACCCTTGGGGATCCGCTTGGAGGGGGTGGGGCAAACCCTAACACCCAGGGGATTCGGGGAGATATGCCAAGAGTTCCCTGACGTGTTCGATGGTTCTCTTGGGAGCTACAAAGGGCCGGCCATCTCCCTACCACTAGACCCCACGGTCAGGCCGATTCGGCTCAAGGCGAGGAGGGTCCCGTTCGCCTTGAAGCCAAAAATAGAGGCAGAACTAGACCGCCTCACGGCCCAGGGTGTCCTGGAGCCGGTGGACTACGCCACCTGGGAGACCCCCATCGTAACCCCAATCAAGCCAAACGGGGAGGTGCGGATCTGTGCCGACTATAAGTGCACAATAAATAAGGCACTGCAGGATAACCCCTACCCAGTGCTGGTGGTGAGCCACGTCCTGGCTGCCCTAGCGGGGTCTAAGATCTTCGGGAAGCTGGATCTGGCACAGGCCTACCAACAGCTCCCGGTAGATACGAAGACGGCGGAGGCCCAAACCATTGTGACATTTCTTCAAATATATTAGAAGTAGGAAACCAGCCAGGGAGGCAGTGGGGCCCTTGGATGACCATGGGGTAAAAGGTTCACTGAAGGAGGATAGGGAAATGGCTGAGAAGCTAAATGAATTTTTTTGCCTCTGTCTTCACAGTGGAAGACGAGAACTTTTTGCCCTCCCCAGAACCACTAATTTTGGAAGGGGTGTTGAAAGACCTGAGTCAGATTGAGGTGACAAAAGAGGAGGTCCTACAACTGATAGACAAATTAAAAACTAATAAGTCACCGGGTCCGGATGGCATACATCCGAGAGTTCTGAAAGAACTCAAAGTTGAACTTGTGGATCTTCTAACAAAAATCTGTAATCTTTCATTGAAATCTGCCTCCGTTCCTGAGGACTGGAAGGTAGCAAATGTCACCCCCATCTTTAAAAAGGGTTCCAGAGGAGATCCGGGAAATTACAGGCCAGTCAGTCTGACTTCAATACCGGGAAAGTTGGTAGAAACCATTATCAAGGACAGAATGAGTAGGCACATTGATGAACACGGGTTATTGAGGAAGACTCAGCATGGGTTCTGCAAGGGAAGATCTTGCCTCACTAACCTGTTACATTTCTTTGAGGGGGTGAACAAACATGTGGACAAAGGAGACCCGATAGATGTTGTTTACCTTGACTTCCAGAAAGCTTTTGATAAAGTTCCTCATCAAAGGCTCCTTAGAAAGCTTGAGAGTCATGGAGTAAAAGGACAGGTCCTCTTGTGGATCAAAAACTGGCTTAGTAATAGGAAGCAGAGAGTGAGTATAAATGGGCAGTCTTCGCAGTGGAGGACGGTAAGCAGTGGGGTGCTGCAGGGCTCGGTACTGGGTCCCATGTTCTTGAACTTGTTCATAAATGATTTAGAGTTGGGAGTGAGCAGTGAAGTGGCCAAGTTTGCGGATGACACTAAATTGTTCAGGGTGGTGAGAACCAGAGAGGATTGTGAGGAACTCCAAAGAGATCTGTTGAGGCTGGGTGAGTGGGCGTCAACGTGGCAGATGCGGTTCAATGTGGCCAAGTGCAAAGTAATGCACATTGGGGCCAAGAATCCCAGCTACAAATACAAGTTGATGGGGTGTGAACTGGCAGAGACTGACCAAGAGAGAGATCTTGGGGTCATGGTAGATAACTCACTGAAAATGTCAAGACAGTGTGCGTCTGCAATAAAAAAGGCCAACGCCATGCTGGGAATTATTAGGAAGGGAATTGAAAACAAATCAGCCAGTATCATAATGCCCCTGTATAAATCGATGGTGTGGTCTCATTTGGAGTACTGTGTGCAGTTCTGGTCGCCGCACCTCAAAAAGGATATTATAGCATTGGAGAAAGTCCAGAGAAGGGCAACTAGAATGATTAAAGGGCTGGAGCACTTTCCCTATGAAGAAAGGTTGAAACGCTTGGGACTCTTTAGCTTGGAGAAACGTCGACTGCGGGGTGACATGATAGAGGTTTACAAGATAATGCATGGGATGGAGAAAGTAGAGAAAGAAGTACTTTTCTCCCTTTCTCACAATACAAGAACTCGTGGGCATTCGATGAAATTGCTGAGCAGAAAGGTTAAAACGGATAAAAGGAAGTACTTCTTCACCCAAAGGGTGATTAACATGTGGAATTCACTGCCACAGGAGGTGGTGGCGGCCACAAGTATAGCCACCTTCAAGAAGGGTTTAGATAAATATATGGAGCACAGGTCCATCAGTGGCTATTAGCCACAGTATATGTGTGTATATAAACTTTTTTGCCACTGTGTGACACAGAGTGTTGGACTTGATGGGCCGTTGGCCTGATCCAACATGGCTTCTCTTATGTTCTTATGTTCTTATGACACACAGGGGGGCCTTCCGGATGAGGAGGCTACAGTTCGGGGTTAGCGTCGCTCCGGGGATCTTCCAGAGTATAATGGACGCTCTCCTTAAAGGGATCCCCGGAGTCCAGCCGTTCTTCGATGACGTTTTAATTGCCGCCCCGGACCCCGAAGAATTTGGCAACCGCTTAAGAGAGTTGCTCCGCCGGTTCCAGGCAGCGGGGCTCAAGGTCAAGAGGGAGAAATGCTTGCTGGGGGTCCCACGGGTAGAGTTTCTGGGTTTCGCCGTGGATGCAGCGGGAATCCACCCAACGGAGGAAAAGACCCGAGCCATCATGCAAGCCCCGGCCCCCACCTGCAAAGCGGAGCTACAAAGCTTCTTGGGGGTGCTGAACTTTTATCATTTATTCCTCCCCCACAAGGCAGCCCTAGCAGAGCCGCTTCCACCCGGCCACCAACGGCCAGGCAGAGCGGATGGTCCGCACAACCAAAGAAGCCCTGAGCCGAATCGTGCAGGGCGACTGGGACCACAGGTTAGCCGCATTCCTTTTCGATAATAGGGTCACCCCCAACCCGGTCACAGGGGTCAGTCCGGCAGAGCTCCTCATGGGGCGCAAGCTCATAACCCGCCTAGACAGACTACACCCCGACAGGGCTCCAGACACCCGCGGAAGTCCCGAGGTCCGGGACGCAGCCAGGGGTTTCTTCGTGGGCGACCCGGTATATACCCGGAACTCTGCCAGGGGGCCCGAATGGGTGGCGGGCCGGGTGCTACGAGTAACGGGGTCCCGCCACTACGATATATCAACCGAGGGGGGACAGGTATTACGGCGGCACATAGACCAGTTACGCCGCCGCACGGTACCGGAGGAACCTGCGGACACTGAAGAGGCGAGTTCCGGGGAGGAGCCAACTAGGGGCCGACCAGAAGACGTGGCCCCAACACCTGTTACACCGACGCACGAAGCGCCGGGACCAACCGAGCCTGAAAGACCCGCGGAACTAGACCCGCAGCCGCCGGCCGCGCCACGGCCCACCGACACACCAGCAGCGGAAGCCGCGCCGCCGCCACCGGACCTCCCCCGACGGTCCACCAGGGAGCGCCGACCTCCCACGTACCTTAAGGACTATGTTCATTAACCAGGGGGGGGAGGGGTGTAGTGTATCGGCAGCCATACGCGTCCACACGCAGAGGCGACTGGGTGGTCCCAGGCGCCTCCAGCGTGGGGCGCGGAGTCCCCCGCCAATCACCAGCTGTGGCGGGAAGTTTAACAGGTCAGGATTGGCCTGACCTGTCCAGTAGGCTGTACCGGGGATTGTACATATCTGCCAGTAGGGGAGATCTGCATGCCAGGAGTTTGGAGATTACAAAGTCAAGCAATTCTTACATTACCAGTCCCAAGGATGAATATAACTTCTGAATTGTTTTATGCCTTTGAGGAGTAAAATATATACTGCTCTTGGGGCCTTTATTTGAGTGTAGAGTGGTTTACATCAATGGTAGACTAGTTTTTATCTATGAAGTGGATTGTACTTCCCAGCAGCAGTTGCTTTTCTTTCCTCACAACTGCTATCTACCTCTGAATGACTTTGCTGATTCCCTGTTATGTACTCAAGACCTGGATTAAGAGCACTGATCTTGTTTTCCAGTAACTGTGTCTTCTCCCTACCAGACACAGTTGCTCTGTTACTGTCTGAAGAAGCAAAATGTTGCTGGTGAACAATGTTGTCTATGAACAAAAGGTCCACCTAGTCAAGCATAGTGTTACTAACAATGGCATGCAGCTGGCAAGTCCATAGGCAGGATAAAAAGGAAAAAGCCCTCTTTGTTTGCTTTCCAACCACTGAGTCTTCAAAGGTACACATAGATTCTATTCGGTCTTTGATAATAATTGTCTTTAATTGTCTTTGGTAGATTCAAGTGGGTAGCTGTGTTGGTCTGAAGCAACAGAACAAAGTTTGAGTCCAGTGGCATCGTTTTTATTCTGGGTATAAACTTTTGTGTGTGAACGCAGAATAGAACTTTGTTGGTCTTAAAGGTGCCACTGGACTCAAACTTTAGTCTTTGAAAGGCTAACAGAGGAGTCTTGTGAAGAGTACATGGAGTCTAAACCTATTGAAATCAGTGGGTTTAAACTAGAGTAGCTCTGCATAAGATTGCACTGTAGCTACATCAAATAGCAATAAGAACATAAGAGAAGCCATGTTGGATCAGGCCAATGGCCCATCCAGTCCAACACTCTGTGTCCCACAGTGGCCAAAAAACCCAGGCACCATCAGGAGGTCCATCAGTGGGGCCAGGACACTAGAAGCCCTCCCACTGTCCCCCACCAGGACCTAGAATACAGAGCATCACTGCCCCAGAGAGTTCCAACAGTATGCTATGGCTAATAACCACTGATGGACCTCTGCTCCATATGTTTATCCAATCCCCTCTTGAAACTATCTATGCTTGCAGCCACCACCACCTCCTGTGGCAGTGAATTCCATGTGTTGATCACCCTTCAAGTGAAGTACTTTTTTCTCTACCTTCTCTATCCCTTGCACAATCTTGTAACCTCAGTCATGTCACCCCCTCAGTTGACGTTTCTCCAAGCTAAAGAGCCCCAAGCGTTTTAACCTTTCTTTATAGGGAAAGTGTTCCAAACTTTTAATCATTCTAGTTGCCTTTTTCTGCACTTTTTCAAATGCTATAATATCTTTTTTGAGGTGTGGTGACCAGAACTGTACACAGTATTCTAAATGAGGCTGCACCATCGATTTATACAGGGGCATTATGATACTGGCTGATTTGCTATGGTCTAGGACTTGCCTACCTCTCTCCCCATATGTTCCCCAGAGAGTACTGAGATTGGGTTCTCAAAATCTCCTTATAATCCCCGGGCCAAAGGAGGCCCGTCTGAAGTCAACTAGGGACAGGGCTTTTTCGATCACAGCCCCTTGCTGGTGGAACAAGCTGCCGGAAGAGGTGAGGGCCCTGCGGAACCTTGGGCAGTTCCGCAGGGCTTGTAAGACAGTCCTCTTCGGGTTGGCATATAACTGACCGGCATCTGAATATTTTAAGGAAGACTGTGGGATAGCACACTGATGAATTGCGTTTATTTTATTGTGTAAATTATTAATGTATTTTAATTCTTAATTTTATTGTTAGAATTTTTATGTTGTGAGCCGCCCTGAGCCCGCTTCGGTGGGGTAGGGTGGGATATAAATAGAATGAAATAAATAAATAAATAAATTGTTTTCAGTTCCCTTCCTAATAATTCCCAGCATGGTGTTGGCCTTTTTATTGTAGTTGCACACTGTCTTAACATTTTTAGCGAGTTATCTACCGTGATCCAAGATCTCTCTCTTGGTCACCAGTTCACACCCCATCAACTTGTATTTATAGTTAGAATTTTTGGCCCCAGTGTGCGTTACTTTGTACTTGGCCATATTGAACCTCATCTGCCACGTTGACTCCCACTCGCCCAGGCTTGACAGAACCCTTTGGAGTGCCTCACACTCCTCTCTGATTCTCACCACCCAGAACAATTTAGTGTCATCCGCAAATATAGCCACTTCACTGCTTACTCCCAACTTGAAATCATTAATGAATAAGTTAAAAAGCATTAGACCCAGTACTGAGCCCTGCGGTACCCCACTGCTTACCACCCTCTACTGTGAAAAATTGCCCATTTATACCACTCTCTGTTTCCTATTAATTAGCCAGTTTTTGATCCACAAGGGGACTTGTCCTTTTATCCCATGACTCTTGAGCTTACTAAGGAGCCTTTGATGAGTAAACAGGTCTACTTATGAGTAAACAGGTCTACTCATATTCCTACTGAGGTGTATTTAATGGGGCTTGCTCCCAGCAAAGTATTGCAGATAATTTACAATGCAATTTGATGCAGAGCTAATCCAATCTAAACCTGTTAATTTTTATGGCTTTAGACTGGAGTAGCTGGCTCCAGATTGACTCAGCCTTCCATCCTTCCAAGGTCGGGAAGATGAGTACCCAGCTTGCTGGGGGGGAAGTGCAGATGACTGGGGAAGGCAATGGCAAGCCACCCCGTAAAAAGTCTGCTATGAAAATGTTGTGAAAGCAATATCACCCCAGAGTCGAAAATGACTGGTGCTTGCACAGGGGACTACCTTTACCTTTTAAACTGTATTTTAGATTGTATGGGTAGTCTTGAGAAAGATTACACTCAGTTATATGAAGCCACAATTAAGACCAGTGGATACTGTTGTTGTTTTCAAAGATTTCAGGTTTTCACGGCTGGTAACATCATTAGGGTTTGTAGAATCTTTTGGGCTCAAGTGCCGTGTTCTACTGGAGAAAGTTTTCCTTCCAGACGTTTCGTTCTCAGCTGCGGAGAACATCCTCAGTGGCGTTGCAGCCGGAGCAAGCGCTCTGACCTTCTTGGCTGCTGTGCATTGAGTGGGCAAATGCACAATGCACAGCACTCAATGCACAGCAGCCAAGAAGGTCAGAGCGCCTGCTCCGACTGCAACGCCACTGAGGATGTTCTCCGCAGCTGAGAACGAAACGTCTGGAAGGAAAACTTTCTCCAGTAGAACACGGCACTTGAGCTCGAAAGATTCTACAAACCCTAATACTGTTGTTGTTTCTTTCTAGAATATTTCTTTGCAGATTTTGGGTTTGGGAGAAGGCATCTAAGGGGAGATGTGATAGAGGTCTGTTAAAATCATATATAGTGTACAGAAAGTACCAAAGAGAATTTCCTGTTTTCTCATAAAATTTGATCTCCCAGTTTGGTGAAATCCTGTACAGTTACTCTAATCAAAATCCTTCAAAGTTATTGGTTTTAGGGGCTGGAATAAGTACATATAGAATTGCACTGCTAATCATTGGTTTACAAGATTGACTGTAGATTTAGGGCAGGCAAAATAATACACACAATGTATGCACAAATGTATAATAAACTTAAAGAATTCACTCCCAGAAATGTGGTGGAGGTCACTGATTGTAGTGGCTTTAAAAGGTGATTAAATAAATATATTGTGAATGGGTCTCTTATCCATGATAAATGGACCCTTTAACTTCAGAGACAGTATGCTTCTGAATGCCAGCTGCAGAAAGTGGGGCAACAGTAGGGGTTGAGTTTTGCCTTTGTGCTTTGTTAGTGGGCTTCTGGGAAACATCTGGCTGCTCTCTGTTAAAGAACAAAGCTGAACTAGACAGAATTTTGATCTCATCCAAGAAGGACTTTCTTAAATTTTAAATCCTAAGGACATATTGACCCAAAAACACTGCATCCAAATTAATTAAAAATCAGCTTCCAGTGAACTGTGGTGTAAGGTGCCATATTCTCTCTCTCTCTCTCTCTCTCTCTGTGCCTCATACACTTGCTTTTTCAGTTCATGATCAGAAACTGAAATAATTTTTAGAGCTTACTTTGCATTCATTTCTCCTCTCATCCTAATATGTGGGTGGACAGGTGTCTGCAGCCTGTTCTTGAAAAACAGCATATGAGATGATAAAAGCGTTCCATAATCTTGGACGTAAAAAAATTAAATGTCAGAAAGAATAATAGTAGTTGAACCCATGTCAGTGACTTGCTAGTTGGTTGTTTTGTTTATTTGTTTTTTTAAAATACATGTAGTGATTTTTGTGTGAGCGGAGAGCTATTTCAGTGTGCAGTCTTTGCCTACAGTATAAAGTGGTGCATCAGGAACATGATCTTCTGTTTCATCTGTTGTAGCTTGTGTCTGTTTATAGCAGGGTGGGTGGGGATATGAGAACCATTTGTGAGATCTTCAGATATGCCCACATTATCCTGTGTAGTACAACAGATTTTGTTCTACCTCTTTGTTGAGGATCAGTGCATGTATTCTCCCCTCTCCCCCACATTTGATGCTTGTCAACTCAACTCTTATTTCTCTGAAACAAAATAGAGATTCTTTGAGTAGAAAAATAGGTACAGACTCTAAAGGTTAACTGAATTCACTTTGAGTCTGAAATTAACTTTGTGGCTTCAGATTTACTTAGATATTTATTTTGATAGTGCAATATCAGAAGGACAGAAAAATGTTCTTAAGAAATGTGCTGAACAAGCAGGCAAAATCTAGCTATTCCTGGCATATTATCAGAGGTATACAGAAAGCTTTTGTGGCCTTATCATTTTGACTTTCTAACATAAACTTTTCTTTATGAAGTTTTGTGAATATTTCAGCATCCCTTTATAGAGGTAATGATTCCTGAGCCACTTTATATCAGTTGCTGACAGGCTCATAAAAGGAAGGTCCACAAGAAGAAAATTATCACTATTGCTTATCTTTTTCTAATTAATTTCCTGAACTCCCACCATTTTATGGTAAAGAGCATATTCAGAATATGGGGTCCTGTTTCTTTTTAGTGGGAGGGGGGAAATGATAAACCAGCAGCTGGTATAAATCTGCCAGCCAGTTAGTGTTGAGTACAAAACTCTGATTGACAAGCACAAGGGATGTGTGCCAATCTGATGGAGCCAATGTTCAACCTATTTTTGCTAGGTGATTCTTAAATTTAGTGTGAGATTTTAAGGTGTTTTCACTGGCATTTTCTCTCAGTGATCAGTTTATCAGAAAAAAAAATCCTCCCAGTAATTGTCCACAATATTTTCATCATGAAGTCTTATGAAGTGGCCTTATAAAGAGTCAGATCTGTGGTTTCTCTAGCTCAAAATTGCCTCCTCTGACTGGCAACTGCTCTTCATGTTCTTAGGAAGAGGAAGATCTTTTGCAACACTTGCACCTTGAGATCCTTTTGATGGAGATGGCAAGAATTAAACCTGCACGGGAAACCTGGTGGTCTGTTGCTGAGCCATGGTGCTCTTTTAGCCCTTCCTACAGAAGGCTTGTGGTTTGAAAAGCCAAACAAAGCCTGTGATTATCCACATGGTTAAGTGCTCATAACTTTCCTGATCCTTCTGTGGAGGGTGGAAGTGGCATTTTGACTTCATATTCTTCCATGCGGTTAAATCTGATGTTTACTACCTCTTGGAGTGCCACTGAAAACTGAAGCGTTTAAGGATGTGGTAAGCCTCAAACCTCAACACCTTTACCATTGAGGGTATATATGTGCAGAATTGTGGGGTAAATATCAAACTGTTGTGACTTGACCACAAGGAGAATGAATCTAAGTCCTAAGTAAAGGAGACTGAGAGATACGTTGACAAGTATTGATGATCCGCTGACCAAGAGGAAAAAAACTAGTATTGATTGTGGGTGGACAGAGTCTGTCATTTTTGACAGACTCATAATAAGTAGTGGTTTTGGCATTCGTATTTTAATGTCGTGGAGATTTGAAAATTTAAAATATTATATTCCCCTTGGAACTGTGCCTTTGGCATATCCCTCAGGTTTAGAAGTGTTTTTCTGTAGAACAGGAGTCCCCAAATTCATTGAACCCTGTAATTCCTTTTGAGATTCAAGAGAGGGTACCACCCCTAAATAGCTGTCATGCATGTGGCACTGCACTTTTTATTATGTTTACATCTGGTTTTGAAGAGTAATAACAAGTTTCAGGTAATAGTGTAATGACCTTACTAACGTTTATCCATTGGAAATAAGTATTGTCTGCAGGCCTTACATACAATATGCAAATCAGTGACTCTGATACTTGCATGTTTAGGTCTTTTATTTAATTTTACTTTTTGAACAGGGGAATCATTGTACTCCTTCTAGTTGTAAATGTGCCTCTCCTCTCCTTTTCCCCCTGGTGATGAAGTTATGGCTGTGGTAAAACAGTTTCATGTGCACACACAACAACATAAAGACAAAGGGTTCCAAGCTGCAATTCGAGGGAACTCGCACCCTTTGATGTGTGGAAAGTGCCTGGAGGTTTTCTTCCTCTGCCAACTCCATAACTCCAGCCACTCTAGCCTTCTGTCACCTTTAGCAAACATTGAAGATGACTGTAGGTTGGGAACAGAAAGAGATTCAAAAAAGAAGGATGGGACAGAGAAAGGAGAAGAACATGTGAAAGATGGCAAGGAAAGCAGTAGAAAAGGAGGGTATGAGACTGGGGTAGAAGTTAAAGAGAAGGAAACTTGAAAATGGGCCAGGAAGCAGGGCAAAGTGGTATCAACACAGAGAGGCATCACAGTGGGACTTGCTGAATTAGTATACATATGCAAGACGAGCATGAGGATAGGATGCTTTGGAGGTCGTTGTGAGTTGGAGGCAACTTGATGGCATTTAACACACACACACACATGCACTTCAGAGCTTCCTTCTACTCCATCTCAAACTTATGCAGGTTATATAGAAGATTTTTTGCAAAAGCACTGCACTTAAAAACATCTAAAAATTCCTTTCAATCAGCTAAGAGAACAAGCCATTTTTAGACTTGAGTGTAATACTTTACCTCATCCAAAGTTTCTTATGAATTGTTCCAAAGACAAAGCAAGTATGAATTCCTACTGTACATATAATTATTTGGCTATGATAAGGCTTTTGATTAAATGTATGTGTTACAAAAGCTTTGAGAAATCAAGACATGCTAAGTCCTTAAAAAAATTAAAACACAACACCTAGGACTGTATCCGAAGCACACAATGACTAAACCTCTTCACACATAAATCCAGGACCATAGAATCCATACTCATTATGTAGTACTACACTCTGAGAGAGCAAGTCTTAATAACATTAACACATGCACAGGGCTCATCATGTGGCAACCATTAAAGATTGCCAACCTCCAGTTCATAGAATCATAGAGTTGGAAGGGATCTCTAGGGTCATCTAGTCCAACCCCCTGCACAATGCAGGAAACTCACAAACACTTCCCCCTAAATTCACAGGATCTTCATTGCTGTCATGTGGCCATCTAGCCTCTGCTTAAAAACCTCCAAGGAAGGAGAACCCACCACCTCCCAAGGAAGCCTGTTCCACTGAGGAATCGCTCTAACGGTCAGGAAGTTCTTCCTGATGTTGAGCTGGAAACTCTTTTGATTTAATTTCGACCCATTGCTACTGGTCCTACCTTCTGGGGCCACAGAAAACAATTCCACACCATCCTCTATATGACAGCCCTTCAAGTACTTGAAGATGGTGATTATATCACCTCTCAGCCGTCTCCTCTCCAGGTTAAACATCCCCAGCTCCTTCAACCTTTCCTCATAGAACTTGGTGTCCAGACCCCTCAGATCTCAGTTGGTAGCCTGAGATCTCCTGGGATTACAACTGATCTCCAGGCAATAGAGATCAGTTCACCTGGAGAAAATGGCTCGTTTGGAAGGTGGACTCTATGACATTATACCACATTGAAGTTTCTCCCATCCCCAAACTCTGACCACCTCAGGTTCTATTCCCCAAATCTCCATAGCTGGCTAATCTATTCCCATTTGATTGGGACTATTTTAGCAGAATTTAGTTGGGATAGATTCTATATACTTATTTAAGCTGTTTCTAAGCTGTCTTTCTGTTCAGTTTAGGGTCCCCATTGTGATTTGTGTCCCATCCATATGTTTTATTTATTCACATGTGTTTTCCTGTAGCATGGGATCAGCATGAAACATGGGTTTGGTTTAAAAATAACATATTTTTTGTCTAGGGTTCCGCAGAAAACCAACTTCCTTGGCCAAAAAAAGTATTTCATTCTCATCTTACCACATTTGTGAGTGTTGCATCAGGCTAATTTGCAGATTATATAAGGTTTGGTTGATTTACATCACATTAAAATATATTCCATTACAAGCATTCTCCAGTCACATCATATAATTGCATTGACATTTATTTTTATTACATCAAATAATTGACTCTAGGAAAGGAATTAAATAGATGAGAGCTGCATGGCAGACAAATAGCAGAAAAGGTGGCTTAGTATTGCTGGAAGTTGTTTGCTCATATAGTATGAATAAATTTCCCTCGAAATACTGGAAGCTGGGGAAAAACACATTCTTTTGTAGCTTTTCTGAAAATAACATTTAAATGATTAAGTTACAGCATTGCCTCTAGGAGAGGAGAAAAAATAGCTTATGATACCATGAAAATAAATGTATCAGGTTTATCCTGACACTGTTTGATGTATCATTTTCCCTTCAAACATTTTGTGTTCTTCCATTCTTTTGAGCATCAGCAGGGAGGAAGCTATTGCTCCTGATAGTGATGTGTTTGACTGAATGTTCTGGTGTTGTGCCAGATCAGAACTCCCAGAATTCCATTTCCGCTTCTTTAAGCTCTTTACCTCTGCTTGATCCCTTGCCTCATTCCATTCAAATCAGCTTCCTTTGTCTCCTTGCTGTGCTCCAATGTCTAGGGGTTTTCTTAATTTCTCCTTTTGAAAAAGATTCTAAATTTTGTAACTATCTTTGAACACTCTTACTCCTTACCTCCAGAGGTCAGGGGAATTCTGAATAATGGGAGCAGTGTTCCTACCAAGCTCAAGTTTAATAGAAGTTCATGGGAAGTAGGTGTGGACTTCTGGCTTTACAGAACTTCATAATATTTGTTTGTTTGTTTTGCAGTAGGTGCTTCTTTATTCAAGGGTTTCCCAATGATTTACTGTAACTTTTTTTGATCTAATCAAATGTTTGTTTTTACAAAATCTGTAAAAGTTTTTCTTGTAGTTATTAGCACATGCATTTGTTAAAAATATAATTTATCCTGACTTTTTAGAACTAACATTATAAATAAAGGCTGACTATTTTTAATTTATTATTATTTTGTTATATATCCCGCCCTTCCCACAAAGCAGGCTCAGGGCAGGTTCCATCAGAAATTTAACATTAAAACAATATTAATAATAAAGCTAAAATGCACGATTTGAAAACCACGGCCTTAACAGTCGTGACCAAAGCAGGTCCAGAGGTCCATCAGATCCCCAAGGTCACTGTGTGGGGAGACCTAACAGAAGGTGATATGCACTGCCTCAACTGAAGGCTTGGTGGAAGAGCTCTGTTTATTGGCCCTGTGAAACTGCAATAGTTGGACCTGACAGTCCTAGCTTTTTGCCACTTTGGGCTCAGGTAGCAGTTTTTCTCCAGGCTAGTATTGCCAGGGATCCTGGAGAGTTGTTGTTGTTCTTCTTCTTCTTTTTGCCATCTTCTGGCCTTGGAGCAGGGGGTCACTGGGTATGTGCATAGTGGGTAGTAGCTGTGAATTTCCTGCATTGTGCAGAATGTTGGACTAGATGACCCTAGAGTTCCCTTCCAACTCTATGATTCTACTGAGTGGAATGTTTAACAGTTGCTGTCATTGTTCTCAGCTGGTTCAGGGCTTCATTGACTCTTTGATGAGGAAAGCTTCTTCTGCTAAATTTCTGCCTGCTGACAAAGATGCAGAAGCAGGGTTGGTTAAACAGTGGCCACCTTAACTCTGATACCAAAAGCCACTATGCTTCTGCAGTATTTGCCATGGTGTGTTGTTCTTAACTTGAGGAAGATCTGCTTTGGGGAGATGGGGACCCCAGGGAATTCCATGTGGAGGGAGTTGGAGAGCTACTCTTAGAGGGAAATTGACAAAAAAGATCTTGCCCTTATCACAGGTGGAACTGTTCAATTGGATCAAACCCATGACTTTCAAAACTGCTTTCCGCCATAGTTTCACATCCTGGAATGCAGACAGTCCTTAACCATGGGATGTAGGTATTCAGACCAGTAAGGCCTATAAGGCTGAGGTTTTCTGTCAGGCCTTTCTCAGTTAAGTGTATTCTGGGGCCTTAAAGCTGGATCCACTGCAATCAGTTGTAAAGTTTTTGCTTTTTATGCTTTGCATTTTATACTGTTTTAACTATATTTATTGCCTCTGTTCTTATACTGCTGTGGAATACTCTGAGCCCCACAGACAGCCAATTAGGTGTACTGGTTAAAAGTAGTGTACTCTAATCTGGAGGACCGGGTTTGATTCCCCATCCCTCCACATGCAACTAGCTGGGTGACCTTGGGCCAGCTTCGGCAGGGAGTGCAGGATATAAATAAAATATATTATTATTATAGTTCTCTCAAGAGCAGTTATCTCAGAGCTCTCTCAGCTTCACCTACCTCACAGGGTGTCTGTTGTGGGGAGAGGAAGGGAAGGAGGTTGTAAGCTGCTCTGAGTGAAGGGCGAGATATAAAGCCAACTCTTCTTCTTTGTGGGGGAGGGGTGATATATAAATTGCAATAATAAATAAAATTAGCTCTGTTAAAGGAATGCCGCCTCTCAACGTTAGGTACTTTATCTATTTTCAACCAAAGCTCAGGATATATATGATAGAGAGGCTTCTACTCTCCAGGTCCCGACATTCACTTGACTCCAGGTCCCAACATTCATTTCTGTACATAAGTGTTGGCTTCAGACTTCCAAACCCACTGGTTTCCTCAAGAGCAGAGACTTGACCTGCCAACTACCATTTGTTAGTGTCAGGATTCAGGAACAGGCCAGGCCTTTAAAACTGGTTGATCCAGTAAAGCTCCCTTCCTCACCCTCAGCTTAAATAGGCTAGGGAAAAAGCAGCCCCAGCTTTTCTGAAGGCACCTTCTGGAATATAACTGGCTAGGTCATAGGACCAGAATTCTGCAGAGGATTAAATCTGCCGAAGCAGAGATCTGGCTCAGGGGCTGATGTACGGGCTGTTAGCATGGCACTCTGTCTTCTCTTGGTTGTTTCTATGTGAGTCCAATGCTTCCACTGTTCCTGTCAGGTGTAAGAGAATCTTGGGTTAGTGGTCTGAGTTGTATCTGTCTTGGCTGCACATAGCAGGATCTGGGAGGGCAGCTCAGCTGAAGGTTTTGGTGGTGAAGCTGCAACAGCAAGCTCCTTGAGGAGATTGTCTCATGAAGCTGAGACAGCTGCTACAGTGTGGGGCTCTCAGTAATTTCCCTGCTCTTCCTCAGGCAGCTTTTCTGGTTTCTTGGGCTCCTCTTTTAAAGATTCGAAGTCTGAGTCCAGGGGCTGCCCAGCAAGGGTCATGATAATAAATAGTGTTTTAACAAAAGATGATAAAAACAAAGGGGGAATTTCATCCCTAGAAGCTGTATTTCTCCTCTCCCTGATCAGCATTGGCAGCTGCTCATTTTCTGCCTGAGTGAATTCTGAAGAAGTCAGTTACCTTGCGAATGATGAATGTTATATGACGTTTGGCCATCCGCAATTTCTACAGTTTAGTCTCACCCTGACAAGAAAAGCTTGGATGTCTCTCTTGATCTTCTAATAATATTTCATTGAGCTGATTATTTATCATGTTTCAGAACCAGGTCAAAATAACCTACCATGTAATAAAGATGGCAATTTTGTTATTAGGGAGAAAAAAACCATGTCAAGTTCATGAAAGCATAATAGCAAAACATATCTGACAATAACATCGGTATTACTGAAAATAGTGCTGTAAACAGTACATTTTACCAGACGTCAGTAAGCAGTTATATATGTTCCAACTAGGGTGAGAGGACCCCAAGCTAACCCCAATCTAACTTGTGGGTACCCCTAAGCACATAGTTATGCCTTACCTCCCCATTTATATTTCATTTTCTTAAATATAGAAACTGTGTTGGACTTCTTCATACTTAACCTGCATTCAGATCTTCACTTGGCTTTAAAACGCACTCTGTGGCATTGAGTGAGGTATATTCTGTTGACTTACCCTTCCATTCGGGGGTTTTGTGAACATAAAATGGAGATACACCTCATGTATACTTCACTGAACTTCTTCACAGAAGGATGAGATACAAATGTGAAAAATAATGGGGTGGACCTAGCCTGCTTTTTCATTCAGTTTCACTAAATTCTCCTTCTTGAGAGCCAGTTTGGTGTAGTCGTAAAGGGTTTGATTTCCCACTCCTCCACTTGCACCTGCTGGAATGGCCTTGGGTTAGCCATAGCTATCACAGAGGTTGTCCTTGAAAGGGCAACTGCTGTGAGAGCCCTCTCAGCCCTACCCACCTCACAAGGTGTCTGTTGTGGGGGGAGAAGATTAAGGAGAATGTAATCTGCTCTGAGTCTCTGATTCAGAGAGAAGGGTGGAATAAATCTGCAATTCTTCTTCTTGCTATAGATCTCATTCCACACAGCTTTTGTTCATGTAGATCCCATGATCTTCAGCATATCCTTTTTTTTTTGGGGGGGGGGTCAAACAGGATATCTCTCCTTTTTTCATCAGTGGAAAAGCTGGTTAGATACAACCTGATATCCAGTGGACAAATAAGTGAATTTCATAAACTAGTCTTACTTATTTATGTACCATCTTCCCAAGTTTAGGATTTATATAAAAATGCAAACTTAATATAATCTACAATTGAAATTATACAATATGAGTGGGGGGGCACAACGACTTTCAGGGGATCATCTCATTTTCACTTCTCTACTTTTAACTCTTTCTCAAGGTCATTCAGCAAGCCTCCATTGCACAAGTGAGGATTTGAACCTGGGTTTCCCAGATCCTAATCCAACACTTTAACCATTATACCACATCGGCTCTCCCATAAGCACCTGTAGCCACTTCCCTTTTCCACTCACAAGCCAACTTATATTTATCTTCTCTACCTCGAAAAACTATTGCCCCGTTGCATGATGCTGCTTGCCAAGTGAGGCCAATTTGCACAGCAGGGAACCCACAAGGACTTGTTTTCCCCTATATCCCCTACAATGCACTATTTCATTTTTTTCTTCTCTTGGTAACCCCCATATCTTCACCTTTCCCTGCTTCTTTCTTTTCTTCCCATCTATCCACCAATAAGCTTGCCAGGTCCCCTCATCATGCTGGTGGGGGTGATGGGAGTGGGTGAGGATGTCCCCAATGTGATTACACCACACAGAAGTGACATCGTCATGCAGCTCTACTTTTAAGGCAAACTCTATGGTTAAATTGATCTCAAACCATAGAGTTTTGCCCAAAAAGCAGAGCCATAGAGTTTTGCCCTACCCACCAGCTTTCCTTTTATCTGTCCCCTATCTTCAGCTATATTATTGTTTCATTTATACCCCTCCTTTCTTCACAAAGGGAACCAAAAACAGCTTAGATTATTATCCTCTCCTCCATTTTATACTTACAATAACCCTGTGAGTTAAATTAGGATGAGAATTTTTAACTGGCCCAGGGTTACCTAGTGAGCTTCCATGGCAGAGTGGTAATAGGAACTTTGGTCTCCCATATTGTAGTCTGAAACACCACACTGGCTTTCATGAGGTGACTGCTGTTGAACACAGCAAGTAGCCAGGCCTGGGTGAGTCATACAAATCATGTGATATCAAGTAATCCGGTGGTTACTTGGGGGCTCTGCTCTCTTTTACTGAGCCTTAGTATGTCTTTTACTGTAAAAAATTAAAGTCGGTGACACTGTGTGGTAACCTAGTAACAGCCACAGAGGGCATTTGTTTCTTAAAGTTACAGGCACTTCTGTTATTGGGGGGCTTTTTAAACCCCATAACATTTTTTGTTTGTTTGTTTGGATTTCAGATTTTTCTGCAGACCTGGGGAATTTTTTAAAAAATATGCTGGAAAACAGTATTGTGAGAACAAATAAAACCAATACTGTGGTGACATCTGTTGCAGAAACAATATTTATTTAATTTGCACCACTGATCAGATTTCCAGTGGCCTCTGAGAAGCTTTGCTGGGCAGGAGCTCCATTTGGCTATGCCCACTTTCTAAAAACACCTGGTGGGTGTCAGAAAAGGAGGCCGGCAGATGCCATGGTACCCATGAGCACCTAATTGGGGACCCCTGACTTAAACGATTTGTGTAGCCCAGAAAGAACAGAAAGTTCAGTCAAGGGACTCTGATCTTGTCTGGAGCCATAGATTCTTTCAGTTCAGCTTAACATCTGCTCCCTTTCTTAAGTAAATGTCTGGTTAAACTGAATTCAGAGCTTGCTTTTCTAGTATCCTAAGCGCAGACCCTGCAGCAGCAGGAGAAGCAGCAAGTCACCTACATCACAGAAGGCAGTAAGTAGCAGCCCCAAGGGGAAGGTTTCTCAGCTTCCTTTTAGCAACATCACTCAGATTGAGAGGGACTGCAGCAGATCATGGGGCTGTATAGCAACCGGTGGCATAGGATTTAATCTGCAGAATCACTTCATTCCCAGGATTGGTTTAGGAACAGTTTGGGTCTTCTGCACAGCATCCATTAAAATCTCCTTTCTTCTTCTGCAGTAATGCAGCATTTGGTCAGGCTTGTATCAGGGAAATTAGAATTGGCTAAGACTCCACTGTGAGTCGGGTGCACATCCTGCAAAACAGCCCAGCTATAAATACAACCAAGCGAATATATCAAAAGTTGCATTACTTATTCAATAATTTAAATTTAGATTGTTCCTAACAATCATTGCTGCTTCCAGTTAATAACTGTACAGGATTGATTATGTTCATTGCAAAATGAATGCATGCTTTTGTCCTGTTTCATTCTCCCTTTCCCTAAGTGCTAAGCAATTAGACTATTAATTGAAATAAAACCTATTACATTTGATGAAAGAAAATTAAGAATTAGGGCATTCTAGGTTAAGCTTATTTCAGTTGTTAAATGGATGCTGGTAGGGTTTTCCTCCTTTTTCTCAAAAGACAATGTGTAAGCTAGCATCACACAAGTCCCAAAATAATCAGACTCCCCTTATGAGGCATACATGTAAGATGCTGTATTGTGGTTAGAAATGTCAGGAAGTGGTAATAAGTGGCTTAACTAACAAATATGTTGTACATAAATGGATTAAGAAGGAGGGATATTTGGCTTTGTTATTTAGTAATACATCCTTAATCTGCAATGCTTTTAGGAGCTTATGCATGCAAACACTGAATAATAAACACACGGAATGTGGTGGAGCCCTCTTAAGTGTTGCTGTTGCTGCCACAAAAGCAGCACTGTCAGTAGCTCATTGGGGATAATAAATCTGTAGAACACCTTGGTTAAATAGGGCATGCGTATGTCATCCTGTTCTCAGTTATATGATTTTGATATTGTAGCATGTACATACATAAAGAGGGTCATGGATGTCAGTAGCTAAGTGAAACAATAAGGGCAAGAGTCATGCCTTCATCATTGCAGTACAGTACTGATCATCCTCCCTACACACACAAGCAGCGTACAAGAGCCATTGCAAGGGTATGGGAGGCCATGGCACAGTTGCAGAGCATCTGCTTTGCATGCAGAAGGTCCTAGGTGCAATCCTCATCAAAAAGGATTAGGTATTAGGTAATGTGACAGCAATGGTGGCAAACAAGCAAGTATTGGAGCACATAAAACCAGACCTGCCATTGGGACAAAAAAATCACAAAAGTGCAACTGACTTATTTTGCCCATGTCATGTGGAAAAACTCACTAGAAAAAGCAATTATGTTTGGATTGATCAGTGGCAAAAGGAAACTAGGCCACCAAAGAACATGGAGGCTAGACAGCATAAAACTCAACACTGGATTGAGCATGGAACAACTCAAAGAAACAGTACAAGATCGGAAAATGTGAAGAGAGCTGGCCCATAGAATCACCATGAGTCAAACATGACTTAATGGTTAACAACAACAAATGTGAAAGCCCTCTCCTTGAGACCTTAGAGCCACTTAGAGCAGACAGTACCAAGACTAACAGTCTCATTTAAGACAGCTTCATGTATTCAAGAATACACTTTCCTATCCAGCTCTTCTCCTGCTTGGTCACCTTATTTGAGGTCCAACTCTCAGCTAATTTGGCTATGTATTGGGTGGGGGGTGAGTGGGGGAGATGCAGGGCTTTTTTTGCCTGGGGGAGCTACATAGAATGGACTCTTGTGTGCATTGCGCTAAGTTCTCGAAGCAGACCAAAAAGAACAGAGCAGCACGGCTTGCAGCAGCTCTTATGGAGCAGGCGCTTTCCCCTCAAAAGATGTCCTCTGAATGGGCCGAACACCCCACCACTCCCGCTGAACCATCGACATCGAAATCGGTTGATACCGATCATCCCCCCTTCGACGTCAATCGCCCTAACAAACATCCGGGCTCGGCTGCTTTGTTGGAATCCTCTACGCCTGCAAAAAGGCATAAGGAGGATAAGGGGTCGCATGCGGAGAAGAAGAAGAAAACCAGGAGATCGGATAAGCCGAAACACAGCAAATCCATCTCTCCAGCTTCTCCGATTTCACCATCGGACCCGATGGCACCGATCGTTCCACCATTGAAGCTATTCACTTCACCGGGTCATCAGCTAAGCTCTCTGATACTCGCCTCGATGTCGACTGAGCTAGTCATTACTTCCGATTCCAAACAGGAGATTGAACTAGCGCAACGCTCCGGTACAGAGAGGAGTCCACCTGATCGAGCTCGAACAGCTGAGACCCTTCGATCTCGAAGTCCGCTTCTTTGGGGTCGATTGCAAGAACCAAGAAGGGATCGGTCCTTGAGAAGCTGCTCCCCTCGATACCAAGAGGTCGACCGTTCTCCTCCTCACCGCCTCCCTGCTCAGATTCCTTAGGATCAACGTCAGTGGCAGTATTTATATGGGGCATACCCCACGCAACCTTCTTTTTCCTGGCTTCCTCCGTGTCAGATGGAATGGGATCAGTTTTCCGAGGCATCCTATCGATCCTGAACATCGTATAGACCTTCAAGACGAACTCCATCTGCGTCAGTATCGAAACTGCCCGAGGTTGAACCAATCAGACATCATCGGGAACCCGTTCAGCGTACTTCTTCGGAGAGAGTGAAGGTCGCATCTGCGGACCCTGTGTCATCCCCAACTCATCACTTATCAGAACATTCTGTTTCTCCTGATGCATCGCCTAGATCCCTGGAGGGGTCGTCCCCAGAGGAACAAGAAACGTTGTCACCTGGGGAACCTTCTCCATCGCAGAAGATAGTGGAGGAAAAGCCCATTTTGCCTTCTGAGGATCTGAAATCGTATGGAGACGTCATTAAACGGATGGCTCAGTTGTTATCTCTCACTACTGTCCAACCGCAACCAGTCATCACTGTTAATGTTTTTGACATCGTTCAAATGGACACTTCTATGCAGTTGCTTTACCACTCACCAATGTTATGCTGCACACTGCAAAATCATCATGGGAGAAACCAGCGTCCACGCCTGTCTCATCTCGTTGGCTGGACCACATGTACCGCATCCAGGAGTCTAGTGCAGACTTCCTCTGTAGCCATCCTAAACCAAATTCAGTCATGGTATCCTCGTCCTCCAAGGCAAAGAAGATACACTGTACTCCGCCAGATAAGGAAGGGAAAAAATTGGATAGCATGGGAAAGAGACTTTACTCAGCTGGCTCCTTGGAGATCAAAATTGCCAACTACACAGCGTGTATGGGTCGTTATCAATATGCCCTTTGGGAGCAAGTGTTGAACATCTTGCCTAGCCTTCCGGAACAGAACAGGAATGTTCTCAAGAAGATCCAAAGGGAAGGAATGACTCTGGACAAGCAGCAGCTTAATTCAGCCAAACACTCCGGTGATACCTATGCCAAGATCTTGACTACAGCCATCACGTTGAGACGCCATTCCTGGTTACGCTCTATGGCCCTTCAACCAGATATGCAGGCTTACATTGAAGATTTGCCTTTTGATGGTACAGGCCTTTTCAGCTCCAATACTGATACAGTGTTACAGGAGTTAGACAAAAGTATTAAAACATCCAGGAATTTGGAAGTTTCTACGCCTCGCTCTCAAACGAAACGACAATGGCCGAAACCATGGAATAAGAAATCCTATTCGAAATCTCCTCCAGATCAACCTTGGCATCCAAAGCCTACAGCAACATTCTCCAAACCATTTTATACAGCCAAGCCGAAATATTCTCCTTCCTCGACACAGCCTTCTCGACAGAAAGGTTCCAAACAGCCCAAGGAGGGACTTTGACTGCGTTTCGCTTCCCCTTCCTTCCCAACCTTTGTCTCTGGGCCATATTTGCCTTTTTCCCTTTTTCCAGGCATGGTCCAAAATAATCTCAGACCAATGGGTCCTATCCATAATCCGGCTGGGTTATGTGATCGAATTCAGTCAAAATCTACCCACTCCTACCTTCGTCCCTACCAGCCCCTCAAACACCTTGAAAGAAGAGTGTGCGATTGCAATAAAAAAGGCCAACACCATGCTGGGAATTATTAGGAAGGGAATTGAAAACAAATCAGCCAGTATCATAATTCCCCTGTATAAATCGATGGTGCAGTCTCATTTGGACTACTGTGTGCAATTTTGATCACCGCACCTCAAAAAGGATATTATAGTCTTGGAAAAAGTGCAGAAAAGGGCAACTAGAATGATTAAAGGGTTGGAACACTTTCCCTATGAAGAAAGGTTAAAACGCTTGGGGCTCATTAGCTTGGAGAAACGTTAACTGCAGGGTGACATGATAGAGGTTTACAAGATAATGCATGGGATGGAGAAAGTAGAGAAAGAAGTCCTATTCTCCCTTTCTCGCAATACAAGAACTCGTGGGCACTCAACGAAATTGCTGAGCAGTCAGGTTAGAATGGATAAGAGGAAGTACTTCTTCACCCAAAGGGTGATTAACATGTGGAATTCACTGCCACAGGAGGTGGTGGCGGCTATAAGCATAGCCAGCTTCAAGAAGGGATTGGATAAAAATATGGAGCAGAAGTCCATCAGTGACTATTAGCCACAGTGTGTGTGTGTGTATGTGTATAGGCCACTGTGTGATACAGAGTGTTGGACTGGATGGGCCATTGGCCTGATCCAACATGGCTTCTCTTATGTTCTTATGAAAGTCTTCATATATTTATCCAGTCTTACAGAGCTTAGTATTCGTCTACTAGTTCACAGTAGGGTTGCCAACATCCAGGTGGTGGCTGGAGATCTCCTGGGATTACAACTGATCTCCAGGCAACAGAGATCAGTTTACCCAGAGAAAATGGCTGCTTTGAAAGGTGGATTCTATGGCATTATACTCCACTGATATTCATCCCTTCCCTAAACCCCACCCTCCTCAGACTCCACTCCCAAAATCTCCAAGTGTTTCCCAACCTGGTGCTGGCAACCATAAGTTCACGCATACTAAAGTTAATCATTGCCATGATTCAGACATATAGCAACATGAGCAAGCCGAAGGGATCTTCCCCTCCAAAAGAGGATTTCAAAAACACAGCCTAAATCAACATTTGAGAGACACCAAACTATATATTGTGCTTCACATATAAAAACAAAAATGGAGGTCATAGTGCATGCAGGGGTAAGAGTACACCCTCAAAAAATGTTTGCGATTTTTAAAGTTGAGACTTACAATTTAAGTGTCTTTGTGTGCTTTCAGTGCTTGCCCATGAATCCAGTTTCTCTTCTTCAACAGATGCCACTAACTGCACAGGCACCAAAAGCAGACAATGCATTCAATTGCATAGGCACAAAGGGATCTAATTACAAATGATTCCGTGCTTTATGTAAGTCATCCAATTTAACAACCTGAGCTAAACTTTGCAGTTTAATTATGCCATTAGCCAAACTCAGGACTCTCCAGCCAGTATTTGAACTGAACTAGTATGATTCCATGAACCAGTAGAAGTTAAACTGATGTCTCTGAAGTCGTGTAATTGGCCATTATTGGGATTTTAATAATAATCATTGTATTTGTTTTTGTAATGTTTCTGTTATTGTCTGAATATTTATGATAACTTGGGCTATGTGTGCAACTGGAATCTTTTTGAGGCAAGTTAGATTTTGTTAGATAATTGTTGTTTCTCATTTATTATGATCTACTCTAGAGCAGAAGGAGGGAGTAACTTGACCTTTTAAGATCCTTTGTGGTCCTAAATAACACGATTCAGTGTCATCTTAATTAGTTTCTGATGAATTACTTTTCTTTCTTTCCTAATTGGGGCAGGTTAATCATGAAAATCTGGCGGATGAATGTGCTTTAGCAGGCATCACTTTGATACTTGTCTAGTTGATAAGTGGACAGGTAGGCTATAATTAGCCCCTAGATCCTATTGCTGATTTGTACTGTGGGAAAAAATGAGGCCCCAGGATCTCCCCAAAGTCATCAGCTTACCTTTTTAGAAAGGTAATTGGGTTTATTTTGAAGTGGATTCAGTATCTCTGCGGCAATAAAGAGAGAAAATTAAGAGGCTTGCAAGGTTCGTTATATTCTTTTCCCACAGATGTTATTGTTTGCCAGATCTCAAAACACATTATGGAATAATGAATCTAAACCCAGCAATGTGGTTTCTTTCTGTGGCCTTGAGAAGGTCCTAGTTATTTACTTCCCTTTATTGCACAGACACAATCAGGACAATATGGCCAATGTTGGCACACGGAAAAATTCAATTTTTCAGGAATCTCCATTTTTCATTTTTCCCCAAAACAAATTTTTCTAGCATGTTTGGTTGCAAACAACAGGCTTGAAAGAACCGTAAAGTGCCTAGTGACATCTCAGAAGCTGAAAGGGAGCCCAATTAAGGTTTACAATGGTTGGGGGCATTAGTGGTTTAGTCTTTGGCTAACAGAAAGATAATGATATGAAATAGGAGAATAAATCACTGTGTCTTATGGCCCTGAGTGCTGGTGGCTTGTTCCTCCTGACCCTAAAGCTCTCACCCTCCCCTCCCCTTGGTTTGTTTTTCTTCCTTGTGTTACCTCACATTTGGGTATCCTCCAGCCTTCTGAGCTTGGAGGGCCTCGTCATGTCCCCATTTGGGAAGTATGTGTCCATCACTCCATGTCCAGTTTGATGTAGTGGTTGAGTGCACAGACCCTTATCTGGGAGAATGGGGTTTGATTTCCCACTCCTCCACATGCATCTGCTGATGTGACCTTGAGTCAGTCACATGTTCTTGCAGAGCTGTTCTTCTCAAGAGCAGTTTCTGTCAGAGCTCTCAGCTCCACCTTCCTCACAGGGTGGCTCTTGTGGGGAGGTGAAGGGAAAGGAAATTATAAACTGCTCTGAGACTCCTTCAGGTAGTGAAGGGCTGGGTATAAAGCCAATCTCCTCCTCTTCCTCCTCCTCCTGAGCACTTTCTCCACCCTTAGCTGGATTAGGTTTACCAACCTCCAGGTGGCACTGGGAGATCAGTTATTATAATTGATCTCCATATGACCAGGATCAATTCCCCAGAGAAAAGGGCTGATTTGGGAGGTGGAGTTTATGGCATTATACTCTGCTGAGGTCCCTCCAATCCCAACACCTCTCCCCAGGCTACAATTCCAAAATATCCAGGTATTTCCCAACTCAAGAGTTGGCAGTCTTATTCCAGGTGCACCACTCTATATGTGCCCTGCTGTATTCCCTGTGGCAGTAAATCCAGTTCAGCCAGATTCACCTTCCATCAGGCTCATAGCCATGAGGTGGTAAACAGTGGTAAACAGTGATCCACCCCTAGGCACCACCCACCACATGATTATAGAGAATGGAAACTGTTAATAGGAATCTGGAAAGGTCATGGAATGAAAGCAGTGTGGGCTGTGAAAAGTATAGAATCATAGAATTGGAAGGGACCTCTAGGGTCATCTAGTCCAACCCCCTGCACAATGCAGGAAACTCACAAACACCTCCCCCTAAATTCACAGGATCTTCATTTCTGTCAGATGGCCATCTAGCCTCTGTTTAAAAGCCTTAAGGAAGGAGAGCCCACCACCTCCCGAGGAAGCCTGTTCCACTGAGGAATCACTCTAATTGTTCAAGATAAGCACAGTGATGATTTGCAGATACAGTAATCAGTGAGCATAGCAGTGCAAGTCTAAACAGCATTACAGCAGTCTAAGCCCATTAATGGAAATAGGCTTACAATGTGCAACTACACTTAGGAATGGAAATAGGCTTGAAATGTGCAACTACATTTAGGATTGTGCTATGATGCCCTGAGTTCTGCTGAACCAATCAACAGCAGTAGTGGGTAATAAATTGCTGCCCTTTAAGTACTGGAAAATACTGCCCTTTAAGTATTGGAAATGTTGATATTGTATAAATATTATTTGCATGATCTTGAGTGATATTGAACACAGTTTCTCTGTAGTTGTTCCTTAGGCTTTTCACTACTGTATTCCCCTTCCTTTTCATTTGATTTCTGAACATTGCCATTTTTATATCACATTTGTTGTCAGTTATTAGAGGTTAGACTGGTTCGTAAATCTTGTGACTCTTTTACCTCAGTGGGTATGCATCTTTCTGTATGGAGGGATGGTGGCTCAGTGGTAGAGCATCTGCTTGGGAAGCAGAAGGTCCCAGGTTCAATCCCCAGCATCTCCAACGAAAAAGCATCCAGGCAAATAGGCATGAAAAACCTCAGCTTGAGACCCCGGAGAGCCACTGCCAGTCTGAGTAGACAATACTGACTTTGATGGATCGAGGGTCTGATTCAGTATAAGGCAGCTTCATATGTTCATATATGTATGTTGTTCTTTCTCTACATTTGGCTTTATTTTAAAATCTGCAGTTTGGAATTCTGAATGACTGATCTTTAGTTGTTTTCAGAGTGAAACCTTAGAAATGCTCCATCGCAGATGGCCAGTTTTGGTACTATGCATGCAAAGTTCACAGTTCACTCTAGCATTCAGTTCCTTTGTTTTACTCTCCTCCTTTCCTCCATAAATTAGCATTGATATGCCTGGGTTTTTTTTGTTTTGTTTGTGTGTATGTGTGTGTGTGGTGTTCTGCACAATGCTGAAGCAGGAGAGGGGGAAAGCTGCAAATGTGGAGAAGGAACTAAAAAGTTGTGCAAACTACAAATTCCAATCTAGGAAATAATTTGAAATGGCAGTGTATTTCAGGATACAGCAGTCTTACAGAACAAAGAAGGAGCACGAGGCATGTGTACATGTGAATGGGTATGAACATCCATCTGTCTGTAGCTGATGTCTTACATATGTACATATATGTGTTTATCTGTAATTGATTTTTGAAGTGTGTGGATGTGATTTCAAGTCTCAGTTCAGCCATGAAATTATTGTAAGATTCTGAGCAAGATACCTTTACTCAGACCTCATGCTTTAAAGTTGAAATAGTTTGACCTGCCTAGCAGGAATAATGTGAGTAAACAAGGTAATGATGATAAGTCTTCTCTCAAAGACAGAGATACAAGAAAAATGGCAAGTATAATTCAAGACCCTTTGGATTCAGTGCAGAATAGTAACTCAGTAACTTTCTATGAAAACAATAATGCAAAACGGGTGGCCAACGGTAGCTCTCCAGATGTTTTTGCCTACAACTCCCATCAGCTCCAGCCATCAGCCATGCTGGCTGGGGTTGATGGGGGTTGTAGGCAAAAAACATCTGGAGAGCTACCGTTGGCCACCCCTGATGCAAAAGAAGATATTTTATAGCCTTTGCCCCCACTGCTTCTATATTTACCTGGCCCTTCACAGTTCAGTGCTAGATGATAGAAGGAGAGGATGTAACATCTGTAAATGCACCTGGTGAGGTTTCCTTTCCTACTGTGCAAATTATTTTTGTGTGTGTGAATTTCTCTTCAAATTGATGTTCTGAAGCTCTTCCCTGCAATTGGGGGGGCTTTAGGAGCCTTTGAGCACAACAGTGGAATTTGAAAATACAGAGAGGTAGATGGCTACAATCTCTTATCCCAGTTTTATTTGTCTGTGCTAGATTGAGAGTGACACACCAAATCTCTGTACATAGGAAATCCAGATTAGAGTTTAAATGTGCTTTGACACCACTGGGAAATATAAGGAAAAAATATTGATTTGGGGTGGTGGGAAGCTGGGTGGGTAATTTTCTTGCAGCACAGATATCTATTCAAGTTTGCTGTTCCTTTGGAAACCACAGAGTTTATTGAGGTGAATGGTGCTGCTTCTCCACAACATGCATTCGTTTATGAACACTGCAAGGCAGCTTGATCAGTCTATTAGTAATTGCTCTATGATGGTAGTTTTCATGGATTGTCGTCTTGGGTTAGAGTTGAGCTGAAGCCAATGGCAGCTTTTTGGTGAATATTTTTTCAACTGCTGAAAAATGCCTCCCTGTTCAAGTTTTTCAGTACTCCCTGGGAAAAGGTTTGGTTATTAATTTCCTTTGACCTCGTTTGCCCTCTGATGTTATCCTAGCTACGGCCCAATGTGATGGGCTGCATAGTACTGTGATATTGCTCCTTTCAGGATATAATTCTTGATTGGGTGACATTCCTTATGTAACTTGTCTGGGAAGGAAACAGAAACAGCAGCTGGGGTGGGGGGAATGGTGCCAAATATCACTGCTTAGACCAAGCAGTGATGCTGAGCAGGATTCAAAAAAGTTAATATTTTATATATGTATTTAGTTATATTTATTTATATGCTGCCTTTTGGCCTTGGCAGGCTTCCAAGGCAGCTAACAGAATAAAATATGAAACCAAAAAGTACAAACAAAATCATTCAATTAAAAACTAACATCTAATTAAAATGGCTGAACCAGCCAATGCATAAAACAGCAGGCACACAGAGCTGGCAGGTGCCATTCCCAATAAATTTAACTCAAAAGCCTTCTGGAACCAAAAAGAAAAAAGTCTCCTGCCTGCTCTGGAAGGCCCCAAAGCCTCAGGAGGAAGCCATGACACAAAACCAACAACTGAAGCTGCAAAGCTCACAGCCACAATTACTAAATCAATACAGTAAAGCTTTATAAATATCCAATCAAAATATATTTGTGCTATTCCTTCAAAGGAAACAATTAGTACAAAAGCTTAATGATATCAAAAAGTTGATTTCTGACTCGAAGAAGCAAATTCCCTGCACTGATGGGGTAAACAGTTTTTATAAATGAAAAAAAGTTCTGATGCACATAAAGTATCGCTACAGAATGAAATGTAGTCATTCATATAGAGACTCTGTTTAAGAACATAAAAACATAAGAGAAGCCATGTTGGATCAGGCCAATGGCCCATCCAGTCCAACACTGTGTCACACAGTGGCCAATATATATGTGTGTGTGTGTATATATGTGTGTGTGTATATATATGGCCAATATATACATACACACACACACACACATTTTGAGATTTTCAGTGAGTTATCTACCATGACCCCAAGATCTCTCTTGGTCAGTCTCTGCCAGTTCACAACACATCAACTCGTATTTGTAGCTGGGATTTTTTGCCCCAATCTGCATTACTTTGCACTTGGCCACATTGAACCTCATCTGCCACGTTGACGCCCACTCACCCAGCCTCAGCAGATCCCTTTGGAGTGCCTCACAATCCTCTCTGGTTCTCACCACCCTGAACAATTTAGTGTCATCTGCAAACTTGGCCACTTCACTGCTTACTCCCAACTCCAGATCATTAATGAACAAGTTAAAGAGCATGGGACCCAGTACTGAGCCCTGCGGCACCCCACTGCTTACCATCCTCCACTGCGAAGACTGCCCATTTATACTCACCCTCTGCTTCCTATTAATTAGCCAGTTTTTGATCCACAAGAGGACCTGTCCTTTTACTCCATGACTCTCAAGCTTACTAAGGAGCCTTTGATGAGGAACTTTATCAAAAGCTTTTTGGAAGTCAAGGTAAACATCATCTATTGGGTCCCTTTGTTTCTCTTGAACACTCCTGTGGACCACAGAAAGTCTTTCCTGATGTCCCAGAAATATGACAATGGGTCACTAGCTGAACATAAGAGAAGCCATGGTAGATCAGGCCAGTGGCCCATCCAGTCCAACACTCTGTGTCACACAGTGGCAATATATATATATATATATATATATATATATATATATATATATATATATATATATATATATATATATATATATATATATATATATAGCTGAGATCAGTCATTTCATGTGTTGCTTTGTCAGATGCTGGGACACAAGCCATACATTCACCATCCATTCAGAAACAAAATCTTGTACACAACAAATCAAGAATAAGTCTGGCTTCCCAAGATGCTTCTTGAGAAACCAGTCTTATTCTTGACTTGTTGTGTAGGATATCATTCATTGATCTCAGAACTTGGACAAGTACCATTAGGGCTTTACTGGTCAAAAATTAACACTTGAATGAAGCTTCAAGAAGAAATTCTCACAAACTTGGTGTTGACAGTTGTAGACTGGGATGATTATTTGTGAGTAGATGTATCAGAAAGGCATGCTTGCAGCCTTTCCCCCATAATCCTGCCAAGAGCGAAAATTCATACACCGTTTCATGCATTGTATGTGATTGCAAGGGCAGGGGCTGAACTTGATCATTAGTAGGAATAGTTGGGCCTCTGACCTTCTGAAAACTTCTGTTCACATACTTTTAGTATTTGATCTGTGCCTGGCATTTTTTTTCTTAACTAAACATGCATACCTATGCCTACTTTCCCCTCATGTAGACCTTTCAGCTGTATTCAACTGTAATGTCTATTGTATTTCTAAAGTGGCTTCTGGATCCATACATGCTCTTTATCATTTATCCTACCTACATAGCTCATGGCGTGCAGCCACATTGCCTTTGCTTTTGCCTCCTCACACTGACCTTGAATAAGATACCCTGGTTGCTCCCATTATACAAGTATTGAACTGAGGCTGAAACGTATTCACTTGCCAAAGCCATTTCATACATCACAAAGGAACAGATGTCAGTTTGCAGCTGAATATATGAACATATGAAGCTGCCTTATACTGAATCAGACCCTTGGTCCATCAAAGTCAGTATTGTCTTCTCAGACTGGCAGCAGCTCTCCAGGGTCTCAAGCTGAGGTTTTTCACACCTATTTGCCTGGACCCTTTTTTGGAGATGCCAGGGATTGAACCTGGGACCTTCTGCTTCCCAAGCAGATGCTCTACCACTGAGCCACCGTCCCTCCCCTAAATGTATACTTAAGAGGGAATTACAGCTATTCATGGCTCCCCGATGAATGTACCTGTGTGGTTTGTGCATTTCTTGGATTCATGCTTAAAATATTTAATGTTTAATATTTATTTATTAATATCACAGCCTGTTTCAGTGTTTTAAGGTAGTATCTGACACACACAGAGAAAAACTGTGGTAATGATTAGCATGTCTGACTAGACTGGAGAGACCCAGAGTTGAATTCTTCCTTTCTGCCATGAAGCTTGCTGGATGACTATTCTACACTAGGCTACTGCAGGGATAAAGTGGGGGACGGATGTTTCCCTGTCCTTGGTGAAAGAATGGGATAAAAATCCAATAAAAAGAGGGGGGGAATCATATACTATAGGGATGGCGGTCTCTAGGAGGGGCCTGGGGATCCCCTGGAATTACAGCTCATCTCCATATGACAGAGATCACTTCTCCTGGAGAAAATGGATGCTTTGAAAGATGCACTTGATGGCATTGTATCCCATTGAGGTTCCTGTCCTCCCGGAGCTCCATCCCCAAATCTCCAGGGGTTTCCCAACCTCAAGTCTGATAACCCTACTCCCGCATCCCCTGCTTGTGGCCAGGTGAGATCTGGCAATGCTAAATCCATGCCTCTTAAAACAGTTATCTGTGAAATAAAGAAAATATAATTGCATCTAGGAGGAGGGGACAACAAAAAAGGGGAGGGACCAAATATGAAAAGTATGAATGATGATACCAGGCTTTTTTTTTTTAAAGCAGATATGGAGGCATTGGTTCCCTGGAACATAGGACTTAGGAAAGTATCTGAAAATGGCTGCCTCTAGCAGTTCCAGGAATGCGTATGTAGGTGGAGTAGTAATTTGGTTGTTTCATAGAAAGCAGTTGATACTCCATGTCCACAGTGGTTGGGATGGATTTAATGGATTTAATTCAGCTGGTTCAGGAATATATATGTGCCATGCTTGGTTGGAATCGTTTCCCCTAACATCTGATTTGTTTGTCTTTTTTAAAAAATATGGCAGATAATTGAATCATATTTAGCCCCAAATGGTACAGCACAGACTCAGATCTTTCGCCCTGATGATAATTAGGCTATAGATAAGATACTTTAAATGTAATGTGTTGACTCATCTTTAGAGGGCAACATTTGTGTTCAGAGTCTCTAGGTCTCTCCATATTGAAAGCCAGCATGCCAAGCTGCTCAGGATTTTTTACTTCTGCCACAACTTTCAAAGACCATGCTCAGATAATGAGGCAGGTGTGCCTTGGTTTATAATATAAAGCTTCTCATTGGGATAAACAAAAGACAATTAAAAATAAATTCCACAGAGTAGACTTTGATTCTACAGATGAGGGAAGGCTGAAAAAGCAATCTCCCCATAACTACTCCCCCTCAGTACATTAGATCCTATTTCAAGTAATGTCTGCCCCCTTGTAAAATATACATTACAAAGGTAAAATATAGATTACAAAGAAGTTACAAAGATATTGCTAGGATACACTAATTAGGCCAAACCCAAGTGCTTCCCTTTTCTTTGTATAAAAATAAAATAGAATTTAAACAGCTGCTTTTAGAATGTTGGAATCTCAAGCATTAGAGCCAGACACTAGTATGACGTTTCCCCCAAATGGTGATGCAGAGTGACTTACAACATCATTCTCCCCTCCTCCACTGTACCACCATAATAACTCTGTTAGTATCTGGTAGGCTTCCCAATCCCCAGGTCCCAGCAGGGGATTCCCCAGTTTTACAGGCTTCCCCCGCCCCCAGCCAGCTGGCCGGCAAGGGGAAGCCATGCCCCCACAGCCACCAGTACCTCTAGATCTCCTGCAGGTTAAGAAACCTGCAAACAGGTCCCGTTTTAAAATGCCTCTTTGTGTGTGTGTGTGTGTGCCCCTTTAAAGTTGAGCAGGAAGCAGGAAGTACTTCATGGGGAAGGGTCATAAGCAGAGCCTCCATTTTTTTTTGCTTTCCTTTCACAGTAAGAGTGTGTGAATGTGTGTGAGAGAGAGCAGCATAGCCCTTGTAATTGTCAGATGTTGTTGTGGAGGAACCAGACCCAGTGAGAGAAAGAGAGAGTACTTTTCAGAAGTCTTTGTGGGGGGGGGAGTAATAGTGTGTGTGTGTCTCTGTGCTTATTTTGCATTTTTTTCAGAGTCTTTGCATAGGAGCCTGTTTATGGGATAGAGGAAAACTTCTCTCTTTTGTTTGCCTGTGTTAGGCTGAAGTACAGCAGTTCCTGTGAGTAAAGCCCCAGTGAGATCACAAAAATGTGAGCTTGCAAATTCTGTGCATTTTGGCTGCTTTTTGTGTGTTTACACTTTAATTTACTAGAATTGCAACTATTGGGGGATGAGGAAATGATGGCTATTCAAGTGAACTGCACTGCTGTATTTTTATGCATTTATTTTGGAAATGGGAAAGTCTGACTCTGCCCCAAAGTCTCCCGACTCCACCCCCAAAATCTCCTGGCTCCACCCCCAAAGTCCCCAGATATTTTCTGAATTAGACTTGGCAACCCTAGTATCTGGGCAAAACTTTACACCTATCATAAGACTCTTTGAGTAAAAGCAAAAGTACCTTTATTAATGGATCAGGTAGCAAGCATTGTCAGCATGCATTTGCAAGATTGTGTCTTGCCAGACTGAGAAACAAGCAAAAGTTGCAGGGCAGATATAGTGTACCACTAATGACTCGGCACCTTTTCCTGCCTAATCCACTCCCAAGTAAAGTTTTTGATTTATATTCCCAGGCCTCAGTGGCACTCTCAGTCAAGGCCACATTCCAGTGGTTCAGACATCTCTGGTTGGTATCATTCTTCGTTTACAGGGAGACTAGATTAGGCCAGGCTCTTCTCCCAGCAGCTGAATCTCCTTTTCTGCAAAAGCAGCCACACAATGCTAATTAAAATGCCTAATATAATATGAGATTATAAATGGCAATAAATGATGATACAGTTAGCTAGTGCTTAACACTCTAGACTGTATTGGGATTTAAAAGGTGAGTGCACTTGGGAAATATGAATGAGTACAAAATATTGGTGTTACAATAAGCAAAGACAATACTGTTAGAAAACTAATATAGTTCACAATGAAAACACAGTGAGACATGCCCTTGTCAGGGATTTGTAAGACTGAGACAAGCTGTCTGACCAAAGTCGATCTATGACAGCAGAAATTTGAACCGAGATCATTGTCCAGGTTCCACTACACCATGCTAGCTGATAGGGAGGACAGGCAGTGGTTCTGTTTAAATCATTGTTCATGGTGTCTTTCACTCCATCCTTGCATCTCAGTATAAAATGTGCACAGCATATTTCAGAAGACACCTTGTTTTGTTTTATTTATTTACATTTTTTACTTCTCTTCCCAATAGCCAGGCTCAGGGTGCTTAACAAGATTATAGTTTACAAGTAAATAAAACCAAAATAAATAGAACAACAAAAGCATTACAGTATTCGAGAAGATGGTGTCTGAATTCTGGCGGTCCTGTTATTTTGTGGGGGGTGTGTATGAAAGAGGAAGCGAGAGTGCCAATATGATACTCTAGCTACCCTCAGCCAAATACCTGGTGGAACATCTCTGTTTTACACGTCCTGTGGAAATACGAGTGCATTGCTGGGTTCTCTCAGGGACAAGTACACATTCAAACCAATATCAGCTCATGAATGCTTTCCAGGTCATTCAAATCACAATACAAACTCTGCTGTGCTGAAAGAGCCTTTCCTTGATATTTCAGCTCTTTCCCCAGTATTCTGGAGTTTGTGAAATCCAATGCCGGGCAAGCGAAATTCTGATGAAAGTCACTCTCCATTCTCTTGCTGTTCTTTCTGACTGTTCAGTTTTGCTGTGGCTTTGGAAAGTGGATTGTAACCCGTGAGGAGAGGCTTTCTCCATCATAAGCTTTTGTATGTATCTGAAGAAGTGTGCATGTACACGGAAGTTTATACCCAAAATAAAACTTTGTTGGTCTGAAAGGTGCCACTGGACTTGAAACTTTGTTCTGTTGCTTCAGACCAACACAGCTACCCACCTGAATTTACCAGTCAGTTTTGTCTGGGCCTTAACTTTCACCTCTACCACAAGTCAAGTATCCCAGTTATTTCTAACCAGTGTGACTTTGGAATCTGTTACAGTGGGCCAGTGCATCCAGTCTGCTTAGCTTTTTGCCTTAATCAAAGAAATCACTGTGCATTATTAACGTGTCTCATTGTAGTTAATCACAGAGGCAGATTAGGATTTCTCTTCTACCACCTGTCATTCTTAACATGAAAGACCTCTCCGCCTAGAGCTTAAATGGAGCCAATAGAAATACTGCAACTAATTAATGTCATCTTATAGACCTAATGAAATGCGTTCTTTCAAAGTTTTCGTTAGGGGCAATGTTAAGTTCAGTTTGCTTGATAGCTCATGTGGTATTTTTATCTTTAATCACTTTGAATTGTTTGAGAAATCAAAAGAATTGCTCACGTTCTCTCATAATGATCTGTTAATGGAATTTCTCCCCCTAGAGCATGTATTCACTTTGAACAGCCAGAAATCCAGATTAGGCTTCTTTAGTGTATTCTGTATCTTTTTTCATTTTACAGCTAACCAGTTGACACCACAATATGCTTCCTGTGCTTCGCTGTAGTCGCTGCAGTGGCAGGCACCTGTCTTTAATAATTGTCATGAATCCTTGCTGAGGCTTCACATTCTACCAGCAAATTTGCTGACCCAACATGACAGCCAATGTGGTATAATGGTTAGAATGTCAGACTAGGATCTGATAGACGCAGGTCTCTGCCTTGGGAGTCCACTGGGTAAGTGACTGGTCCAAGGTCATCTAATGAGTTTCCAGGGCATAACGGAGGTTTGAACCTGGGTCCTAGTCTGGGTCCTAGTCTGGGTCCTGACATTTCTAACTACCATCTCACAGGGCTGATGTTTTGAATATAAAATGGAGGTGGCGGGGGGGGGGGGGGGAGAACTGCTTTGGATTCCCATTGGGGTAAAAAGCAGGATATAAATAAATAGACAAAGTAAGTGCGCCTGATATAGCCTTGCACACAAGTGTGACTGTTTGAATTCCCAGAATTAAATGGAAACATAACAAGGGAGCAGCTTGGCAATGAGTAAATACCTCCAGATACTATCAGTACAGTGCTGGAAAGCAGCACTTGCACTAAGAGAATCCATTGAATCACATTTTGTTTCTTCTGTATGGCTTAATCTCTAAGAAACGTCGACTGCGGGGTGACATGATAGAGGTTTACAAGATAATGCATGGGATGGAGAGTGTAGAGAAAGAGGTACTTTTCTCCCTTTCTCACAATACAAGAACTCGTGGGCATTTGATGAAATTGCTGAGCAGACAGGTTAAAACGGATAAAAGGAAGTACTTCTTCACCCAAAGGGTGATTAACATGTGGAATTCACTGCCACAGGAGGTGGTGGCGGCCACAAGCATAGCCACCTTCAAGAGGGGTTTAGATAAAAATATGGAGCAGAGGTCCATCAGTGGCTATTAGCCACAGTGTGTGTGTGTATATATATATAAAAATTTTTTGCCACTGTTTGACACAGAGTGTTGGACTGGATGGGCCATTGGCCTGATCTAACATGGCTTCTCTTATGTTCTTAATTACTGGCCAGTTTGTGTGAATTTTTTAGAAAAGTACATCCATTATCAGAGATGGCAAGCTGCTGCCACACCACATGGTCATGTACTCATTAGCTTCATTGGCTTTCAGTCAGATCAGTGGCACAAACTAATTATTATATTTAATAATAGTAATAATGTTAGCAGTAGTTGCTGGACTGTTCCTTAAGGGAAGCAATTTATAGTACCACATAGAGCTGATTCCAGCCAATTCTAGCCAACAGAAATGGTTTCAGAGAGACTTTCAGCTTATCAAAAACAAAAAAGCAAGATGGGTAGCTGTGTTAGTCTGCCTGTAGCAGGAGGCTAGAGAAAAAGCCCAGTAGTACCGTAACGACTAACAAAATGTGTTGCAGGCAGGGGTCATATTGTAGAAAAATAGGTGGTGGAGCTCATCCAGGGATTGTTATGCAGCTGCATCTACTATTCAGTGGTCAAGGTGAGGAGGAGAAGGGGGACCCTCAGAAAGATTCAGGAGCTGTGCTCCTGTGAGCTCCTGCTGAATCCGAGGCTGGTTGCAGGGTATATATAAGCTTTTGTGAGTCATTGCTTACTTCTTCAGATTAATTGAGTAATGACTCATGAAAACTGATACCCTACCACACTTTTTTTTTTTTTTAGTTTTTAAAGTGATACTGGACTCTTTCTCTTCTCCACTGCAAAAAAAAAAGTTTATTTTGTAATGCCTCTGATCACAGCAAAGCAGAACAATAGATGCTCCTGTCTGGAAACAGTTGTAGGTGCTCCTGTCTGGAAACAGTTGTGTAGGCTGCAGACACAGCTCACTCCCACCCAGAAATGTTTTGGCTGAAGATAGCAGGCACCAAACAGAACAGACCAAGATAACTTAAGGCCCACCAAACCAAATGAAACCTATCCACCATGGACTGTGGCCATTACCCTCTCTATTTGTTTGCAATTCTGGGTAGGCAACTTTATGGAAACACAGATACGTCATCATAGGTGGCTAGTGGCTGAGCTCATATTGATGGTTCTTTTGTTTAATAGGCCTAATACAGAAGAAAAACTTGTGCTCTTACACTGAAGTTGTTTCCTCTTTGGCTGTACCTTTTGGTTTCTGTTGTGTGCTATAGAGCAGAATCTTGGCTTTCCATTCCATCCTCTTCCTTCCTTTAGCCAATTGGAAATCCATTCTGAACTTCTGTGGTCCACTTGGAATTCACCATATGGAAATAGACTCCAGTCAGAACTCAGTGAAAGAAAAATGGGCATGAAGATTTAATTCTTCTTACTGTGTAGTCTTGTGCCAAGAGCATAATTCTTAATTAGTTGGCTCTAGTTGACTTAATTATCCAGAGAGTCAAAATTAGCTTAAGTGGCTCTCATAAAACTGTTTTGACAGGGCAGTGGTTATAATTTTAAAGCACAGAGAGTGTAGCCACTGCTTACATTAAAACATGATTCTGTTGTTTTAAGAGGCCTTTCTGTGGCTTAGTTCTTCCTTGTTGGTTAATGCTGTCTTTCTAGTTTACTGAAGTGCTATGTTTGTATGTGTATATATGCTGTGCCTTTAATGGAGTAAGGCTTGGGGATTGGAATGACCCCCATTTCCCAATAGTGCTGCAGGGTGTGCATGTGGGGGAGGTTCCACATAAATATATTTATTTGCTCTGTTAGGGAATAACTGCTCCTGGAGACAGTAACATGCAAGTGTGAGCCTTTGCCCAGGAACATTGCTGTTTTGTAAGAACACTTCAGCAGGGTAGTTTTGTTTTGTTTTTTCCAAAGGAGTATTTTGCAGGGGTGGGGAGATGTTTTAAGCCCTGATGTTCAGGTCTCTTTTCTATGGCTTTTGCAGGATACGTGGAACATTATCTGGACTAATGCCAGTAGAAGACTTATTCATGATTAAGGCTGTTGGGAAAATTAATGGGGGGGGGGGGGACGCTGGCAAAAAGAAATATGGAACCCAAAACCCACATCTCTTAGTCATTGTTAAGATGCTTACCAGTGTTTCATCTTCACAGGATCCAAAAGTGTGTGAAACCAGTGGACTGGCCAAAGCGGGGTCTTTGCCTGTGGTCTGAAACACCAGGGGACGGGTGAAGTTCCCCAGACCTTCCTTAAATATCTGTCATGGGATTTTCTTGCAATATATTTATTGTAAATACATTGTGTGTATTTATGGAAATTAGCCTTTAGCAAACAGTGCATCCCACATTGGGCAGACAGCATGACAACAGGGGAATAAATTGCATTTGCAATCATGGTTTTATGTACTTTATTAGATAATGCAATTGCAGTTTGAGACCTTTTTATTATGAACATCAAAAAATAAGAACAGAAAGATAACTTATGTGATTACTCATTGCAACAAATATTTAGCCATTCAGCAAGTTTAATGATTCAGACATATAACATTTCCAATAATATAGGGGGAAATAGACAAGGAGACTCCATGGGAGGATCAGGAACAGATCTTATTTCTTTTATAGGCTATACAGTGGTGCTTCATTTCTTTCTCTCCCCTCCACCCTCCCATCCAGGTTCAGAGACCAAGGACAACACATTAAATAGCTGGTGCTGGACCATAATCCCACCACCTGCCTACCCAGTTTGGTGTGGTTTGGGCTTTCCCCCCCTGCCTTTGAAATCTGATCAGACTATCCCTTTACCTGAACACTTCGATATATACTTCAACCAACAACAAGAGAAATTTTCTTGGTCAGTTTCAGCAAATAACATTGTGTTTGCTTCCCTAAATTTAGTATCATCGGCAAATTTAATAAGCATGCTCTCTATTCCTTCATCCAAATCATTTAAATGTCATAAATATCACTTTGTCAGGCCAGGATATGTGTGCCATAAAATGTAACACGTGGTACTGGAAATTTTATAAAGATGATTTCAGATGCTGAATGGCAATCGCAGGTGAATGACAATAGCTATCATGATTGGATTAGGTGTGACATGCAGAGCGATAGTACGTGTGGAGATATCAGCATTGGTAATGAGACAGGAAACCTAGGTCTCAGTTTGGTCCAGAAAGATTCAGTCCAGGAGGATGCAAAGAATAACTCAGAATAAGCTTGAGCAGGTGAACAGTGACTCATGAAAGTACATATCGTACCACAAATTTTGTTGGACTTTAAGGTGCAACTGGACTCTTACTGTTTCTGTGGCGATTAGAAATCACAGCATTTGGAAACCATTGGGGGGACATTTTAACCTTACCCATATGGTGTTGATTCACAACAGTTACCCATATGGAAGTGTTGGTGCATAGCAAATAGCATCTACATGCAAGCACTGCCATCCTTGTTGTATATGTATAGGGTCACTGCATGTATGACCCTATTCTGTAGCTGTATTTAAGAGAGACAGATTCATTTTAAACCAAAAAAAAAGACCAAAAGATTGTATGATCAGTAGGTCATCCCTGCTGAAGAAAAAGCTGAGAGAATGTTTTGCCATGCAGGTGTGCAGACTCTAGTGCTGAAGAGCTGGAGCAGTATTTGCATGATCCACTTTACCTCCCCAATCTTCAGCAAGTGCCCTGCGTCTTATTCTCAGCGGGATGATTTGACTGAAAACCAATTAGAAAAACCATAAAAAACCGCTGCTATATGGAGATACAAAACACTACACATGCCAAATAATCAGACACTTCTCTGTGAGGGGAAAGGCAATTTTCCAGTTTCACGGTCTTTAGGGACCGTAGCTCCGAGAGCAGCAGGTTCTCCAGCAAATGGTTCATATTCTCCCAGCCTTGCCCCATCTTTGAGCCAGTCTGATGTATTTTAGCAAAAATACTGCTCTGTGAAGTGATGGCACGACACAAGTCTGTAGTTATTTAGATGGCCAGATACATCCTGTGCCAGTTCAGGTAGCTTCATGAACAACCCAAGAAATTCATGCCCAGGATCCCTCGAAGTGTTGCAAAGGATACTGGGATAATAATTTCCTGTGAGCATGTTGGTCCTTAAAAACGACTGCTGTCTGAAGTGACCTTGGGGGTAGTTCATACAGCTGGGCCCTCCCTGAACTTATTTCAGATGGTTTTAGGTGAAATTTGGTGGTAATGCCAGCTGTGGGTTGTTTATCTGCTTCCATTAATGCTGTGCCAGGCTTCAGCAGATTGATCCTATGGATATTTGCAAAAGGCTGCTTTGCATCTGCCTCTTGCACTAATCAAAATTACCTGGCATCCTGTGGACTGTTTGCAGTAGGAGACTTGGCACTCATGTTTGAGATAACTATTTGAAGTTTTGATCATGACATAGCACTGATCCTAGAGGTAGTCAGTGATCTTGTACAGAGTTTCTACCCCTCTATCTCCTCTCCTACCTACTCTTATTTTGTTTATAGTCTGCCTTTCTCATACTCAAAAATTGCAAAAATTACAAGCCATCTTTTAAAAAAAAAATTACAAACTTTCAACAGCAATTATAAATCACAACATCTCAGAGCTGTTCTGCTCAAAGAGCAGTTTCTGTCAAAGCTCTCTCAGTCCCACCTCCTTACAGGGTGTCCATTGTGGGGAGGGGAAGGGAAGGGAGATTGTAAGCTGCTCTGAGACTCCTTAAGGTAGTGAAGGGCAGGCTATAAATCCAATCTCCTCCTCTTCCTCCTGCCCTCACCATGTAGGCTTATTTCACCAAGTGACAGCCCACATTGAGAATGTTCAGACATGGACAGGCACTGATCTTACCCATTTGCAGGGTGGCCCCTTCAAAAAGGTCTTTCTGTGGTACAGGCACACTGACATAGTTCTGCTGAGAGTGGTTCTGATGTAGCATCAGTGGATGCTTTGTTGTCTTGGTGCAGTGGCAGTGTGTGGCTGGGGAAGCAGCCCTGAGTGTGCCATTATATCCTGAAATGTGGTCTCACAATGGTACCTTGAGGTGGCACTCCTTACTGTTCCAGTGAAGGGCAAGTGCCACACTGGCCCTGACCCTGAGGACATATGACATAGAAGTGGCAAGCTGCAGGGCTCTGGAGAAGCCAGCATGAGGCTGGTTGAAGCAAACACCAAACCAGTTAGTGAAGCCATCACAAGATGACTCACAAGAAGAGGGAGACCAATTCACTGAGGATTATGCATGCAGTTTTTGTAGCTTTAGGAAATGTAAGAATGCTGAAGACAAGCTGAGCATCTTTCTAGCTATTTTTAGGAACAGAGGATCATCATGTGGTACACCACTCCTGTCTTTTTGACTTTGTTGTTCTGGTACCAAGGCCCTGCAGAGTGTCTGCAGTGCTGTGTTGTTAACTGGCCCTTTGTTGTTGCTGTGGGGTGTTTTTGCCTTTTAAAAACAAAATCATTTATTGTTTTATAGCTATTTTATTGCTATCTATGAGATTACTTCTAGCTAGCTCAAGAACCAATTAAGCAAGAAGTGTTGTTATAAATGTCCTTTTAAGATCAAAATTACTCCAGTACCTGAAGGGAGAACAGGGCAACAGTGTGAGTCTGAACAACCTTCGAGACTAATTCTTGCAGTGGAATACCCTCCCTGTGGCTTCCCATTACATCCAAATAAAGCATGCAGCTCCAGGCCAGAGAAAGTCTGTTTGTCCTGTTGTTATTAGTGTGCTAGCTTAGATGTGACTAAGTTAAGTTTGGTGTAGTTAACGTTCTTTCTAGATAGGGGCCACACAGATTTGTGGCTTATGTTTTTAAGTCATTCTTGTAGCAGTCTGTTCATTGTTAGCCATTAGCTCAGCGCTCACAGCAGTCCCATATGTTCACAGAATACATAGGGAGGGAGAGTGACAGTGAGTGAACTGGCTCTGCCCCTTGCTTCTGCATGATTGCCTGGTTTTCAGGGGCAATGATGATGAAGAAGAAGAGTTGGTTTTTATACCCCAGTTTCCTGTATCCTAAGGAATCTCAAACGGGCTTACATTCACCTTCCCTTCCTCTCCTCACAACAGTGTGAGGAGGTGGAGCTGAGGGGGTCCTGAGAGACGTGTGACTGTCCCAAGGTCACCCAGCAGGATTCATGTGGAGGACAGGGGCATCAAACCCAGTTCGTCGTGTTTTTAACCACTACACCATGCTGGATCTCCAGTACGTAGAAAATGGCTTCCTACTCCCCATGAGCCAGTGATGCTGCTTTCAGAATGTTGCTGATCAAAGGAGGAAGGCTTTACGTGGTCACTTTCTCTGCATGATCGCCCCCCTGCAGATGACCAGGTGATCATGCTGAAGCAAGGGCTGGGGTCAGCTTGTTCACACCTGCTCTCCCTTCTCGAATGTTCAGTGAATTCATGGGACTGTCATGTGTTCCAGGCTGTAGTTAAAGACCATTGCAAGATACCTGCAGCTGTTGCAAGAAATGGTTCAGAGGCTCAGACTAGGAAAAAGAGCACTCCTGCTGTGCGGTATTCTGTTACTTCCATCATCTAGCAATAAAAGGTTCATCAGACAATAGCATTTTTGCAAAAGGGCATTTGTTTCAATGGCTCCAGTTTCTTAATAGTGCTCTTTGGATGCCTCCAGTAAGGCTTGCCAAAAGCTTTGTCCTTATTATTCTGCAATAATCCTTCCTTAGTTTGCTATTTTAATGGAGCACTGCTCTGTCTCCAGCGGCAATAACAACAGTAATAATACCGATGAACAATATGATGTAGTCCTCTCTTTGTTTTCTCCACTTGTTTTGCCCTTGAGAATTATATGGTGTTTGTGCAGGAAACTGCAAATGCTTATTTGCCATAACTCTGGAATTGGGGGGGGGGGGGGGGAGAGAGAGTTCTGTTTCCAAGCACTTTTTAATCTGCATTTTGGAATAAAAGATAAATAGAATGTTGTTACTGACGGCAGTTGTTCAAGCTGTGCAACAGAAATCCAAGAGAGATCGTAAACGCAAGATGATGTTTTTGTTCAAAAAGACTGACTCATATGTGGGGTTTATATTGATGGATGTGATCTAGAGATACCTGCGTGCACACAGGAGAAACACCATCAGCAATAGAGATACTCTGCATCTCTGTATTCTCTACAGGCCAGATGTTTCTGTCCCTATAGGTGAGCCAGTGTCTGAAACCTAGCCAACACTTAGAAGTCTTTCTGGGTTTGGCCCCAAAGCCAGGCTGGCAGCATTAATCTGACATTGGTTTCCTGAGTGAAACAATTGCTTAAGTAGGCATAAGGTGGTAACCAAGGTAACAGTCTGTAGAAAAGACCAAAAGGAGGTGAGGAAAGCAGGAGAATCAAGGCCTGGGCTGGAAGGAGTCCAGTGGAAGGTCACGTGAAATGTTCAGGGCTGATGCAGAACCTATATGGTGCTGTGAGCAAATAAGAATGTTGGCAAGAAGTCCATCATGGTTGGAGTGATTGCGGAAGGAATAAAGAAAAAAAGGAAGATTAGGCAACTGCCCAAGCTTCTTCCCCCCCCCCCCCCGCCCAACGGTTTATTTGAGGCCCAAGGTTTAGGGTCCATTTTTGGTCCAATTGACTTGACAAGGTTCTATAGTAGATGATTGAGCGTCTGAATGGCCTGCTTCAAGAAGGATCTCCAGGAGACAGCATGAACTCAGAACAGAAAGATTCCCTCTTGCATTGAGGGACAAAACAGAGTTGCTCCCTAACGCTGTTTAGTTTATGTAATTATCAAGGGATCCATTATTGTGCTGTTTCAGGTTTCCTAAGAGGATGAAGAAAGGGTCTTCATAGCTGCAATCACATCACATAGTGCACACCTCGCACAGAGGGCTTATTTTATTTATTTATTTCATTCAATTTATATCCTGCCCTACCCCACTGAAGCGGGCTTAGGGCAGCTCACAACACAAAAATTCTAACAATAAAATTAAGAATTAAAATGCATTAATAATTTACACAATAAAAATAAACAACAATTCATCAGTGTTCTATCCCATAGTCTTCCTTAGAAGTATTCAGATGCCGGTCAGTTGTATGCCAACCGGAAGAAGACTGTCTTACAGGCCCTGTGGAATTGCCCAAGGTTCCGCAGGGCCCTCACCTCTTCCGGCAGCTGGTTCCACCAGCAAGGGGCTGTGATTGAAAAAGCCCTGTCCCTAGTTGACTTCAAACGGGCCTCTTTTGGCCCGGGGATTGTAAGGAAATTTTGAGAACCCGATCTCAGCACTCTCTGGGGAACATATGGGAAGAGACGGTCCCTAAGGTAGGCAGGTCCTAGGCCATAAAAGGTAATGACCAGCACCTTGTACCGAACTCGGTATATTATTGGCAGCCAGTGCAGTCCCCAAAGCTCCGGCTGAATGTGCTCCCATCTAGGGAGCCCTAATAACAGCCGGGCGGTGGCATTCTGCACTAACTGCAACTTCCGGGTTCAGCACAGGGGCAGCCCCATGTAGAGGGCATTAGAGTAATCCAACCTTGAGGTGACCGTTGCATGGATCACTGTTGCCAGATCGTCATGTTCCAGGAAAGGGGCCAACTGCCTTGCCCGCCTGAGATGAAAAAATGCAGACTTGGCAGTGGCTGCTATTTGGGCCTCCATAGTTAGGGCAAGCTCCAATAATACCCCCAAGCTCCTGACCCTGTGTGCCGCTGTCAGGGGCATACTGTCAAAGGCTGGTAGGGGAATTTCCCCTCCTGGACCACGCCGACCCAAGCAAATGACCTCTGTCTTCGCTGGATTTAGTTTCTACTCAGCCTGAGCCATCTAGCCACGGCTTGTAATGCCAGGTCCAGATTTTCTGGGATACCGCCAGGCTGGCCGTCCATGAGTAGATCAAGCTGGGTGTCATCAGCGTACTGGTGGCAACCCAACCCATACCTCCAGGCAATCTGGGCAAGGAGGCGCATGTAGATGTTGAACAACATCGGGGAGAGCACTGCCCCCTGAGGCACCCCGCAATCAAGCGTGCGCCCCCGGGAAAATTCACCCCTAATCGCCACCCTTTGTCCCCGACCATCAAGGAAAGAGGAAAGCCATTGTAAGGCCAATGAGATAAGGCTTGTGAGATAATGAGAAGTACTTCAGGGTTCATTTCGGAATTGGCAGTTTTCTAGCCTTCTGGTTCTTAGGGAGGAAACCTGGAAATCTTTGTATTTTGAAAATACTGTGTTTCAGGCCTGATCACTCCTTTCAGAGATGAGATGAGATGAAGGAGGCAAATGTCATGTTAGTTGTGGGTGTGAGGTATGGCTCATTGAGAATGGTGGCTCATTGAGAAAAAATTAATAAATAACTCAGAATGAATTCTGATCCGTTGAAATCACATAGGCTGGGTCCAGACTAACATTTTGTGCCTGCACAGGGACGGGATGCGGGTGGACCAAAAAAGCGCAACAAAATGCATGTGCCTACCTCCTGCCAGGCCTGACCCGAGCCCTTCTGGTGCCCTAGGCAGCACAGCTGCTGGCCCAATACTTGAGTGTAGGCGGCAAGCACAGGGCTACTTGCAAGTAGCCCTGCGCCTGCTGTCCCAAAGGCAGGCGCCGCCCGCCCCCCCCCCCCTCATGGCGAGGAGGCCCAGCCGTGCCGGTCCGAGGTCTGTGCATGTTTTGAAGAGACCTCTGGAGGAAGTTTCTTCCCCCTTCTTTCTGGAAAGGTGGGGGGAGAAATTTACTCCAGAGGTCTCTTCAAAATACACACAGACTTCGGAGCCGGTATGCTGGGCATCCTCGCGGCGAGCTTCTCGAGGCTGGGTGGGAGCTGGCTGCGGTGGCAGCAGGGCAATCTTCGGGGTGGGCAGTGGCAAGGCGAGCTTTGGGGGGCGGGAGGGAGAGAGGCGGTAGGGCAAGGCAATTGTCGGGGGTGGGGAGAGCAGCGGCGGGGTGAGCTTCTGGGGTGTTGGGTGGGAGCGCGGCAGGTAGCAGGGTGCTGGTGGCGGCAGCAGGGGGGAGGCAAATTAGGCCATTGTCTCTCCTGGTGCCCTAGGCAACCACCTAGTTTGCCTAGTGGGCGAGCCAGCCCTGCTTCCTGCTCCCACCTCCAGGCCATCCCAGTCACGCTGCAAAAAGCTACCACTTCTGAAGTGGTAGCTTTTTGTGGCGCGACTGGGATGGCCCTTGGGATGAGTTGGGGGTGGGAGCGGGATGGGAGGTGGGCATGCTCATTTGGTCACACTTTTTTGGTCCACCTACATCCTGTCCCTGCGCAGGCGCAAAATGCCAGTCTGGACCCAGCTATAGAGACTCTTCTTTTGTATCCTTTTCTTTTTCACCTTTGTTTTTGCAACCACTCTTTTAAAGTATATTGCTAAGAGTGCTCTCACACATTTTTTGATAATGCGCTCTCAATTTCCAGTTACAAACAGTTGCTGTAGTGCATCGAGAGTGCATTATTCAATAAGTATGAAAGCAGCTAAGCTGAGGAAAGTGGAAGTTTTCCATATTTTTATAGCTGATAGGGACTTTATCCTATTGAAGAGCTGCATGACAAGCAGATGCCAGGCAGATGCAGATTTTCACAGGCTGTAGAAGATGAAAGCTGGTTCTGCTGAATTGTTGCACACCTCCCTAGAAAAAGTGGCAACTCCAAAAAGGATATCATGCCTCCTTTTATTTGAGATTGTGGTCTAACAAGATGGGTGTTCCTAGAAATGTGTATTTGATGATAATGAAAGTTAACATATAACTTGAATCTTACTCTTGAGGCCTGGCACTTCCAAGCCTTCTTGGTAATTGCTGCACAGAATTTACAAACACCTTTTGCCCCAGCTGAATTACAGTGAATTTTAGCAAATGGTTGCATTTTCAGTGAACAAAATTATCTTGCAAAGGGTCTGAATTGTTGTCAGTTTCCTGTATTCTATGAGTGAGAGTACATGGACAACTTTTGCATTGCCCTCCTCCCCCATTTTTTTTAAATATTAGCTTGCTTTTCATGAACAGATAAGAGTAGCTCTGCCTGATTCTCTCCCATAGCAAATGAAGGTGGCTTAGATTGAAACATGGTGGAAATTCGTCCTCCCTTTGCTTGAGATGCTCACATACAGTTTACTTTGTTGTATGGATGATTGATTGGTACATGCAGGGCTGTTCCACAGTTGCAGAAGGGACCAGGTTCAGTCCCCAGCCTCTCTGATGTAAACAGTTACTGGAAAGCAGGGCAGGGCATATATTCTGTCCAAGCCTTTGGGGAACTGTTTTGAGTCAGCATAAACAATGCTGGACTGGGTGAGCCACAATAAAGTAGCTTCACATTCATGAATATGTACATCTTCCGCAACATGATTGCCTGCATTGTCCTTCATGGTTGTATACACACTGGCCGTTGATGGCCCAAGGGAAAAACTGACAGCAGAAGAGGCAGGGGTTTACTTAGCCTCACTGGCAGAATAGCCAAGAGACAAAAAGGACTTGGCAGGGAATTGATTATGTGTAGCAAATGGCCAGAACATAGGGTACACTTTCATCCACTTACTGTATGCTGTTCCCTTTGACTTTTGACAAAGGAGAGGTGCTTTCTTGTGTGTTAGGTGAGCAAAGGGTTTGTATAATTGACAGTTGAACTGAGAGTCAATGTGACAGTGGCAGAGAGAGAATGTGAGAGCCTAACTGGAAAGAATTTCTTTCCAAGTCCTATGAAGAACGATTGAAGGAGCTGGGCATTTAGCCTGGAGAGGTGGCGGCTGAGAGATGATATGATCACCATCTTCAAGTTCTTGAAGGGCTGTCATGTAGAGGATGGTACAGAATTGTTTTCTGTGGCCCCAGAAGGTAGGACCAGAACCTATGGGTTGAAATTAAATCAAAAGAGTTTCCAGCTCAACATTAGGAGGAATTTCCTGACCATTAGAGCAGTTCCTCAGTGGAACAGGCTTTCTTGGGTAGTGGTGGGCTCTCCTTCTTTGGAGGTTTTTAAACAGAGGATGGATGGCCATCTGACAGCGATGCAGATCCTGTGAATTGTGGGGGGGGGGGCAGTATTTGTGGATTTCCTGCATTGGGCAGGGAGTTGGACTAGATGACCAAGGAGGTCCCTTCCAACTTTATGATTCTTCATAAACTTTGGCTACAATCCTTAACTTGTATGCTTAACTGGGAACTTCAATGTGGGGAAATAGGAATCGACGCAAAGCAGTAATAATTGGACAACGTGACGTGTCATTGGGAGTTGAGTCTGACACTTGTGCATGCAGATCTCCCTTGCAGTAGGGCTCATTCCCACCCCACCACTGGCCAGCCTTCACTTTCACTTCTTTATCCTTCTGCAAGCAAAAACATTACTGTTGAGAAGGGAGAGAGTCTCAAGCAGTAGGGATGGGATTGCAAAAGACCAGAGAGTCCCAAAACTTTTGTTTCTCAATACAGAATCTGCGTTTATCTGATTGAAGTAATAGCTTTGGTTGGCAACTTGGAGGACTGTGTTGCATGAGGGAGATGGGGTGGATAGGTCAGGCCCTCCTCCATCCTCCCATCTTCTGACTTCTTCTGTTTCCAGAGCTGCCGCCATCCCTCACACCTTCCTTGCCTTTGAGGTGGCCACAGAAAGGGGAGGAAGATGACACCCTTCAGGGGCTAGATGAAGGCTTGGGATTTCAAGTTTGTGGTTCCTAGTCTGTAAAGATGGGCAAAAAAAAAGCTAATCAATGGAAGCTTTTATGACCATTCGTTTCTTTTCTATTGATCTTTGCTTTCCTCTACTCCTTGCAAAATTGTATTCTGCCCTATTCCTTCAGAATACAAATGAAGAACTCATTATATATAAAGCTTAGTGATGCTGAGGCATATTATTAAAGTCAGAATCCCTGTTAATATCATTACTTACCAATGTAACCTTCTGGTTTTAACTTTGCCTGCCTCCTCATCAGTAGTTCTAGTTTAATCAAGGAAGGTCTTACTGCAATTTGTGAAAGTTGCTCCAACAGAGAGTTCCTATGAGTGCCGACTTTCTTGTTGCTTCCCCCTCCCCTGCTTTTTACTCAAATGTTGGATGGTAATAATAACTCAGAAAGAACTGTGCAGAAGCCTCTGGGGCTGCGAAGGCCCTAGGATGGCTCACACCAAGCACAGCTCTGGGGAGGCTTGGGAGTAAAAAATCCATTCAGTTCCTGAGCTTGGCTGACCAAGCCCCAGTGAGCTCCCAAACTTCAAGCAGCAGAGACTTAGAGCCTGTGTCCTTTCTGTCTCTTATTAATTCAAACTGTAGCCCTCCCTGCAGTCATGTGAAAAGAAAACACTGGTGAACTCAGTTCAAGATTATCAGCAAACTATCTTGTGGTGGGGAGGAGTGGAATATCTGTTTTCAGATTATCCTCTCTCCCCACCCCACTTGGTGTTGGTGTATGCATTTTGCTAGTACTTGTATGCATATGCCTGAGAATTGTAGATTCCAGCCATTGTGGGGAACCACTTAGAAATTTAGTTGTCCTCCCCGCCCCCCCCCCCCCCACGCACACACTTTGGAGATAAGAGAAAGTATAAGATCTGGATGAGGGATCACAATTGTATAAAACCTTTACTAGAAGTGGAGAGAACTGACCCAAAGAGAATTCAGTTAACAATGAACTTCAGTGATATGGCTCGGAAGAATGTACAGTTGGACTTTGCTTAAACTTTAGAGCAGTTAGTTTGAGAGTTTCTCTGGTCAAGGATTAATGCTTTTACCTTGGGGCATTTCTGAATTGTGCCCTGTGAGCTCCTTGAGGGACCATGCGATTATCTGGTACTTTAAAATCCAGCCTTAAGGTGCTTCTGCTTTGTTCTAACAGAATTAGATGGGAAATATATGGTATTTTGAAGAAGCAGCTTGAATGCAGCTCAAAAGGTGCAGTTTCTTTTTGATAACAACAGCAGAAATCAAACACTGTCTCCATGTAGTTTTAGCAGAAACTGTGTATTTTTGCATTCCAAAGAAGTCACTGGATCAGCACTATCGTAGATTAGTAGCCTTTAACGTACTTAAGCATCCTTTTGCTCTGTGTAAACAAGTTAGACTACATTAAGTGCATCAAGATTATGCTTTGAAAAGCAATGCAATTCAAATACTTCTGATGTTATATCAGATAAAAACATAAACTGCACCTTGTACACAAGGTATAAACAAAATAAGCAAATGTATAAATAAACAAAATAAGCAAATGTATAAATACATAGCAAGTCTACATCAAGGTGGTAGTCATTATTTGGAGATTAATTAACTTGAAATTGGAAAGTGTGTGATTGTTTATATATGGGTTCTAAAGGGATTCTTCCTTCACCAGTGGCAGCACTTTGCTTTGGTTTTGCAAGCAGAAATGGTTTCTTTTTGTTCTTGTTCAGAAATGAAGTGAAAATTTAATCATTCCAGGCTAACCAGTTCTAAGCTGGAAGTGACATCTAACAGCATCCAAGTTGACTTTCAGTGCAGCAGGGGGGGGGTGTGTGGTCCCCCCCCCCTTGGGAGGGTAGTGGGAGATAGTAATTGAATTTATATGCACAAGTCTGTTTATCCTGTTCAGAGTATATTGCTTTTCTATATCTGAGCCCTCTGATTTTAAAGACAGTTTGCTCTCCCCACCTCCCCAGCACCCCAGAAGTGGTTTAGAAAGTAATTGGTGTTGAGCAATAATCCAGGGGCTACTGAATATGATAAATGTAGAGGTGTCCAGGATCAAAAGGCTATGACAATTCTGGACATACTGTTTCCTGATGGTAAGTCAGCTGTGCTCAATTAGCTGGCATTGCATGGCAGACTGGTCTCAGCTGACTAGACTGGTTTTTGCTAGTAGCACTACTACTACTACTTGATAACATTACTAGAAGGTTAAGGCAGAGGGAAGTAAGCCCCACTACATTTAATGAATTATAGAATTATAGAGTTGGAAGGGATCTCCAGGGTCCAACCCACTGCACAATGCAGGAAATTCACAAACACCTCCCCCTAAATTCACAGGATCAGCATCGCTGTCAGGTAACCATCTAGCCTCTGTTTAAAAACCTTCAAGGAAGGAGAGCCCAACACCTTCCAAGGAAGCCTGTTCCACTGAGGAACTGCTCTGTCAGAAAGTTCTTCCTAATGTTGAGCTAGAAACTCTTCTGATTTAGTTTCAACCAGTTGGTTCTGGAGCAACCGAAAACAATTCCACACCATCCTGTATATGACAGCCTTTCAAGTACTTGAAGATGGTGATCCTATCACCTCTCAGCCGCCTTTCCAGGCTAAACATGCCCAGCTCCTTCAATCTTTTTTTATAGGGCTTGGTCTCCAGACTCCTCAGCATCTTTGTCACTCCCCTGGACCTGTTCCAGCTTGTCCAGGGCCAGCGCATGGGATTCAGCCAAGTAGGCAGGGGCTTAGGGAACCACCTGGCCAAGGGGTGCGACGAGGTGTCCCCTCTCCTCACATGCAGTGTGTGCGCTCCTTGGAGCCTGCCTTCTCTGAGTGCACCTTAAACCCACCAGCTCTGAGCATTCCCACCGCCGTCTGGACCTTGCAGAGGTTTCCTGAGGCTCAGGAAGACTCAGTAAAGTCAGGGGGCATCGCAGTGAGTGCGCTCAGAGCCCAGCTCTGAGCACATCCGCTGCCACCCTGACCTTACCGAGGCTGGGGGTGGGGAATGGGGGTCTGCCTGGGGCAGCAGAACCCCCAGCCCTGGGCCTGAGCTTGTCTATATCCTTCTTAAAATGTGGTGCCCAAAACTGAATACAGTACTCCAGCTGAGGTCTTACCAGAGCAGAGTAAAGTGATACCAGCATTTCATGTGATCTAGACGCTATACTTCTTTTTTTAATGGGGCTTTAATGATTGAAAAAGTAA